>NW_006291231.1:4387500-4401897 GCF_000327345.1 Myotis davidii
GGACCTAACCGATCTTGATTCAGAATGACACTCATTGGAGTGTCCTCAGAAGCAACATTTCCAACTAAGGTAGAGGGGGAATTTTAAGTCCCCAGTTAGTTTTAGAATCTAGAAAGAACTATTACTTCTGTTCTCTAGGGCACAGTTCTCCTTTCAGGGTAGAGACAGAGACACAAAAATAAAACACTGTGCAGTCACTGATTATCTTTAGTTTGAAGTTGAAACTTTTGCTAAAGGCCAACTTATTTATTTTCCTAATATCCATGAAGTTGTAGGAAGGCAATATTGATCCAAACGATATAAATGGGAAACTGAAAATGAGAGCATTGCTCAAATTAAGCTGAAGCTGAGAACGTGTCAGACCTTCCAAACTCATTACCCATTCTTTCCACTGAACTTTCAAAGTAACTTATTCTTTAGCTCTAATTCAAGTAATTTTTTATATATATTTCCTTAGAGAAGAGAGATGAGTTATTTGAATAGGCTTTTTAAAAAATTCACAGATATAACACTCAGATTAATGCCAATTCTACTTCCTCGAATATTCACCCAGCCCCAGGGCAAGTTAGTAGCCTTCTTCAAGATGCATTGCTTCTGAGCTGATGCTTGATCATCTCACCACAACTATTATTACTGAACTATCACTGACATTACCCATTAGTATCTCTTTAGTTGCACAGTAGTCAAACTTTGGCATTCATAAAACCATTATCGCAATGCAGTTATTTACCAAATCTGAATACGTTGAGAAATGTGAAACTTGTTTTTTTAAAAAAATAATAATAATAACCATCAATTGCAGCTTCTTGAATTTTATCTAGAAAAAATTTATGTGACCAGGCTATTGGGGTTGTATTCTTTGATGCCAGCCAATTCTCA
The DNA here is from genome assembly GCF_000327345.1 of Myotis davidii. Lineage (NCBI taxonomy): Eukaryota > Metazoa > Chordata > Mammalia > Chiroptera > Vespertilionidae > Myotis > Myotis davidii. The sequence continues at coordinate 4,388,380 of NW_006291231.1, forward strand.
AATTCTCTGACACCAACGGGGTACCCAACAATTGAATTCATTTCTGACACCACCTGGTAGTTAGGTAGACCCCACAGTTTAGGAACTCAGCTCCCCACAACCCCCATCCCCAAGTGTGCTCCCATTTCAGATGCCATCATAAGGCCACCTTCTGACTAACTGGCCATAAATTGGGAGTCCCCAGCACCTCCTCCTCAGGTTCAATAATTTACCCAAACAACTCTGAGAACTGAAGAAGACATTTTAGTGATGCTTACTGGTTTACTATAAAGGATACACATGAACAGCCAGATGAAGAGGTGCATAGAGTCAGGCCGGGCAAGGGCCCAAGCACAACAGCTTCTGTCTCTGTGAAGTTGATGTGTACCACCCCTCAGCGCACGGATATGTTTGTCACTTCAGAACCTCCTACAACCTTATTGTTCAAGAATTTGTATAGATTTTAATCTCCAGGTGCCCCCTTTCCTCCTGGGGATGGGTGGATGGAACAGAAAATGCCAACCCTCCATTCACTTGGACATTCTGGTAACCAGTTCAATCCTGAAACTATTTAGGGACCCTACCCTAAATCACCTTATTAACATAAGCTCGGGTATGATCAAAAGAGGCGCCTTATAAATAACAAAAGACACTTCCATAACTCGGAAGATTCTAAGTGTTTAGGATTTATATACCAGGAACCGGGGATAAAGACCAAATATAGTTCTTGTTATGCCACAGTTAATCACTTAATAATTTCATTTTCGGTATCTCCTGAGCTTTTAGGTACCATTGTAGAGACACGGTGGTAGGGAAAAGCAAATACAGTTACTGTCCTCAAAGAGTTTAACCTTAGAGGACACTAGCCTTAGTCACATAAGCACTGTGGGAGGAATGGAAAGCAACACGTGGGATAAGAGGTCGGAAGGAAGTGAGGAACCAGACGGTAGGTGGGTGAGCTCCTCCAAGGCTGTGGACTTAGGAAGCATTCCAGAGGAAGACCGCTTTAAGCTCAGCTCATCAGACTGAGATTAAAGAAACAAATACAGCACGACGGGGGCAGAAGCCAGTTTGGAGGCACTGAAGATGAGTTTGAGCTAAGAACTAGGAAGACATGGTTTTCTGAAAATTAATCTAAGAATGCATTTCTTCAAATACTATGTCTTGTTTATTAAGTAATATTATAGATATTTTACTGATTACCATACACTAACATTATTTACTATTATAGGTAATTACTAATTGCTTACAAGGACTCATTCAAATCACATAACTGATCTAAAATGGTATGTTAGCTTGGGTACAAGAGAATAAGGGACTGGACTACACATTAATAGACTAGCATTTCTACCGGCTGTGCCTCAGTTTCCATCATAAAATGAAAATGTGAATAAGTGTGTTATTAGGACTCTTCTAGTTACAGGTCCTAGGAAATAGTCACAAAATGGGTTAAGCAAGAAGGGAAAACATTGGCTCACTCTTATTTCTGTGTGTCTCTTTTTGGTTTTTCTCCACATTTGGTTTTATTCTTAGACAAGCTTTTTCTACATGGGGTCAAGGATAGCCCAGGGCAGCTTAAAACTTTACAGCTAGCACTCTCCAAAGAAATGGAGTGTATTTTCTAAAAGTCCAGCAAAAATCCCAGGGAAGGTTCTAATTGGCCTGTTGGTTCATATGGCCAGACCTGTGCCAATCACTGTGACCAGGAGATCAGAGTACCCTGGCGGCTGACCCAGGTAGCAGGCCAACTCCCGGGGATTGGGACAGGGGCCGTTGCTTTTTAGCCTCCCTGGACAAAGGAGCAACAATTCCTGAAAATAAAAGGTGCGACTGAACAGATAAAATATTTGAATGACCACTTTAGTGAATTTTTAAGCATTCTTTAAAATAAATGTTCTACTACCCTAAACTACGGACAGAACAGAGGCAGTGTGCATATTCTGAGACTCTACGAGGAGGCGTATGTTTTGATTTCCTCAGAAAGCTCTTGCCAACACACTGCATGGCAGTTTGCTTTGCCTGTTGGTTCTGGCATAAACATAATGTGCTTCTCATCTCTCCCCAGTTTCCGCATCTTCATTTGTAATCGGCCACTAATGTTTTCCAAATGTCTTCACCTTCTCTCGCAGCACACCAGGAAGTCGTTTTCACCCACATACTCTCACGGAGAGATTTTTAAATCCCAGAATACCTAATTGGTTTTCACTACTAAAAACCTTAGGTTGCCAACTGGTTACAACAAAGATGAAGAGGGGAGAAATAAATATATCCACTGCCTGCCCTCCCACTGTGACCACACATAAGCCAGTAAGTACAACTTGCCTTTGGTGTTTGCCTGATTCTTGGTTTCTATCATTCGGAGCCCGGGGAGCACTAGCTTTTCAAGCTCACCCTTGCTTCCCAAAACACATTTTCTAGGTTGCTACTGAAACCAAAGTTTCTTGAGAAAGAAGAGAATAAGAACATAAAGATAACATTCTGTCATTTATTTTACATTATAAAGGGACTTCATAGCAATAACAATAAAGGATAATTAGTTAAAACCTTGAAAATTTGTCCAGATTCCCTGTTGTTCCACTGAATAATTTATCACCACATCATCCACCCACCCAAACCTGGCCAGGCTTCCTAAGGAACGGTCTCTCCCTCCTGTGGTAATTCTGCTCTGCCTGCCCCATCCCACCCCCAACCATCTCCCCACTTCCTGCCCTGAATGGGCATCTTAGTGCTAATCACCATGATTTTTAGTATTTCTCCCTAAAAAAAATCTAAATCCTTCCCTAACAAGCAAAACTTAGCACTTTCCATGGTCTTTAAGTGACCATATGACTTTGTTTCTTAAGGACAGGTCTTGCCTAGCTCGCATGGCTCAGTGGTTAAGCATTGACTTATGAACCAGGAGGTGGGGGGTTTGATCCCAGGTTGCAGGCTTGATCCCCAGTAGGGGGCATGCAGGAGGCAGCCGATCAATGAATGATTCTCTTTCATCATTACTGTTTTTCTCTCTCTTCCTCTCCCTTCCTCTCTGAAATAAATAAAAAATATATATTAAAAAGAAGGATAGGCTGTCCCAACACAACCACAGGGATCCACCTAGAAGCCCTTCCTTACCTCTGGATGGCATAAGACTCACTCTGGTGAGGCTGTCATTTTTGGACACTGAAGTTACAGGAGTTGCACGCCAACCCCTTTCTAATGGCAAGTTAATTTAGCAATCTTGGCGGCTGAGTCCTGTTAGGTTAGGTGGCTCAGGAGGTGGCGTAGGAAATAAAGAGAGTCCAGTGAATCAGAAAAAGAAGGAAAAGGTTTATTGCATCCCTGGGAGACCCACGTACCCCAAAGACAAGGCACGTGGATTCATGCCAAGGGGGGGGGGGCGCTTTTTAATACTGCCATTGGGTGAGGGGCGGGGACATGAGCTGAGGTATTCAGTTGAGGAAGCTTTAGCTGCAGGGGGTCAGCAAGGTACTCAGGAAGGAGTCAGTATCTGTGTGGGGGTCGTCCCAGTGTAGGGATAGAGCAGGAGCAGTGGAAGCCAGGGACCTGGATATGAGACTGGAGAAAAGGCAGGGGAGGGAGGGAGCAGGTCGCATAGCCTGTTCCCAGGGGGGTGGTGTTGATTCAGGGAGAAGAAGTTGGTATCTGTGTCTGGCACGCTGATCTGTTAGAAATGCCAGGGAGAGTCCATTATCTCATCACACGTCTGCCATGTGTCCAATCCTGGGCTCTCTCCGACTTAACATCCTGGCCTTTTGGTGATAGAGGATGCCAACTCATTCTGACTACTTCCAGCTGGCCAGGGATGATGGTGGGGGGTGGGCAGCCCAGTGTAGGGATAGAGCAGGAGCAGTGGAAGCCAGGGACCTGGATATGAGACTGGAGAAAAGGCAGGGGAGGGAGGGAGCAGGTCGCATAGACTGTTCCCAGGGGGGTGGTGTTGATTCAGGGAGAAGAAGTTGGTATCTGTGTCTGGCACGCTGATCTGTTAGAAATGCCAGGGAGAGTCCATTATCTCATCACACGTCTGCATGTGTCCGATCCTGGGCACTCTCCAATCTAACAAGTCCCTATTTCACCCAACTCACCAGTTGCTTACAGACAAGTCTGGGTGTGCACCCCCAGAACAGCCTCCCACGTGCAGGGGAGGCCTGTTAAAATGACACCATGCCAATATGCTAAGAGAAACACTGCTTCAATTTTTGAAGCAAACAGCAAGGTTATTACCAACCAACTGCCCAATAGAGGCCACTTCTGATATCTTTTCTTTTAAATCATGCAGTTTTCAGTTTTTACCCACTGATGAGGGCATTTTAATATAACCAGAGAAGATGTGGGGGGTTTGGGGGGTACAACACATTATGCAAATGTAGTCACAAACGTAAAATGATAAATTAGCAAACAACTATTTAATTATTACTGTGACTAATTCCTGTAGACGATGCCACAGCTAATGAACCTGAACTTGTCCTGGTTGACTGCAGTGTTCTGTGGAAACATTTCCATTTGGTTTGTTTGCTGCTCGTGCAGCTCGGTGAAGTAGATAGCATCTGTTTAATGAGCTCCCACTTCATTACGGGGCTGTACTACTTACTGAGTCCTTCTCCTTAAGCATGCAGGCTGTGTGCTCTGCTGTTGTTTTAAAGCAAATACTAATTTATGATTACCTGTCACATTAGGCCATTGAAAATTGTACTCGCACTGGCTCCCATGAGCAGAATGCTAATGAGCTGATTATGGACTATGGTGGTGTCCCTTGCTTATAATCCGTGGACATAAATTCTGATCCCACTACACTGTGTGCTCCGGAACAATAGATGCTGTTTAGGAGGGGAGGGGGGGGCAATGGAGAAGGAAAGCGGGTGGTGAAATCAGCACATGTAAATGCAGACTCCCTCAAAGGCCGACAGACTCAGCAATGACCTAATTCAATGTGCACCAATTGCCAGAAACACCCGTTACGCCGTGTCATGTACGGAGGAAGATGAATGGCTCTCTGGCTATTCATTCCTTGCCATGGTCATTACCTAATTGAAGTCTGATGCCCAAGCAAGGCACATCCTGACACGGTGACTGCAAGCCTCTATTGTATGGAATAAATCCTATAGATGTGTCCCAAAACGGTACTGGCAGAGAAAATTCCAATCAATAACACTTCTCCAAATGCCAATTTTCATCCTCAAGCCTTATATTTACCGGCAGGCTTTATGCACACTGTTCTTTGACTAGTTTCCCCTACTCCTTCTCTCCCCCATTACAAGCCTGCCATTTGCACTTTAAAACGTAATATCAAGCAAAGTGCCTCATTAAATCTGTGGGGGTTTTTTTGGCGCGTGTGTGCGTGTGTACGTGTGTGTGTGTTTAAGTTTATCACTCTAATTTGCCCCTATAAATTCAAACTATGGGAAGGTGTGACTTTGTCTTTTTTATTGACTGTCTGCTCCGTGTTTGGAGTCCTGGCTTCATTCCCCCTGGGGACACTGTGGTTTGCTCCCGTCTGCTGCCCCGACACGGGGGGGGAGTTACCAACATCACTTCCTCAGGAATGTGTGCACCACTGGTGCCCTTTGGTTACAAATACTGCCTGAGACATCAAACGTGAGGATCACCACAATGACAGAGGTGGCCAAAAAGCGTTCATAATTGAATTCGCATGTTGGAAATCTAGATATCACCGCCATGGGCAGAACCTATGTTAATTTCTGCAAAGAGGATTAGAAAACCTCACTAAGTCAGCCAAGTACCGCAAACAAGAATCCAACATGATTACAAGATGATTGTTTTATTCATCTGTTCCCCAGACTCACTTTCTTTTCTTCTTCTTCTTCTTTTTTTTTGAAGACCACCTATTTAGAGACTCCAGCTTTCCTCCTAGAATAATTTTTCACATTTTTCTTTTTCTGTGCTTAGCTACTGGCACTGACTATTAAATTTATGGAATAGAAGGACAGAGAGAATAAAGGAATTGCTACCTGTGATATGGTTAAAAGAGAAAATGGTGAGAGTAAGGGTGAATCATAATCTAAGTGTGCTCATTATACATTTTAAACAAACTCCCAACTACACATGACAAATCTATAACCCAAACTAATCTATGGCAGCTCTGCATACATTTCTCCGAACCGGTGGGGATGTTTGCCTCCTGTCTTTTCGCCTCAGGGAGTGGCCCTCAATGGAGAGGTAGCCACCTGGGTGCTCGCCTGGGGCAGCCTGGTGCAACTTCGTACCCTCCAGACTCTGCCACTTCACATTTAGAATAAAAACAGGACAAAATGACTGTGACGTTTCTTTTAGGGCTACTATGCTGTAATTCCAACTTTAGCAATGATTAAAAAAGCCCAAATCAGCATGGTGTCTACGACTATTAAATTGTTAATATCAATTTTGACTACATTCCTGGTTTATTGTAATAAGATGAAAACAGTTCTTAAAAATTAGCAATTTCCTTCAACACATAAATGAAGTGACGTGGCTTCTCATTTCGAATAGCGCCTAGTTTGCACCATGGCAACCTTGACCCACTGTTTCTTCAAAGAAATAGCTTTTGTTCATCTTTGTGATGCACCAGTCTGACTCTCACTCACCACAAATTATAAATTATTGGCCAAAAGACAAGTTGGGTTTTTTTTAATGGATCTTGAAGAATCTAGAAACCCAATTTATTTTGTTGTCCTGATATGCACACAACACAAGATTTGGGATTGTTTAAAATAACATCTTTTCATGGTACCTATGTTCCAACTGCAGCAAAGTGGAAGCAAATTAGTTAATTATGGTCTCCAGCCCTATGGGTGTTAACACATCCTTTCCTCGCCTGTAATGAACTCCCAATGCCAGCCATGACGGGCGAGGTGTGAGCAGTGGTGCTGGGTTTTTTCTCCACAAGCAAATTGCTTTTCCTGACTTACATGGGGGAAAAGACTGAGTGCCTATTTACACACTGGATAATCCAATTTGCTTATTTTGCAAAACAGTCCCTTTCCCCTTATTGGCAGTAGTAAGCATTGTGTGGATCTCCACTAGAGGGAAAAAGGAAATACGTTAGCTACAAGGCCACACAATAAGCTCAATTCAGTCAATAAAGCAGAGCTCACTTAAATAGAAGGTGGGGAGGCAACAGCATTTGGAGGAACATTTGGTTTTATGATTATAAAACCTATATCCACTAGATGCCCACCATGAAGTCTAATGGGGAGGGGGATACTTATTGAGAGGTAAAAAAAAAAGAGAGAGAGAGAGAGAGGGTTTGGAATAAGGTTTCATTTGGGATCTCTTAAGAGATTTGCCAAATAGGATCTTGTACGTTTGCCTAATTCTCAAAAACCCATTCTCTTGAGGCTAGAAGAGAGCTAACAACTATTAAATATGCTTTCATGAGATGAGTTAGATACCATGTAGAGATTTGTAGATACAGTTGAAGCTGTAGAAATAGATGTCTATAAATCAATAACCCACACTCCTTCAAATAGCTGAGCAATCATTGTCGAAAAAGGAGGGTGTGAAGGGGGAAGGAGAAGGGCTTGGTAGAGTTGAGGGTACAAGGGTGATTTTTATCTGGATTTTTGTTTTCCATAGGCAATCAGAGGGGTCACATGCAAAATCCTTCTCTAGGCATTAAACCCCTGGTTTCACGCAGCCATCGGCTGGGAAAGAGGATTGCACCTATTAAAATGTGTTTTTCACAAGAAAGGAGAATGTGAAACGGTGTAGTTGGGTACACAGAACGCCCTACAGAGATGGTGACCCTGCTCTCTGGGAGTCCTCTTCACACCAGCCAAGCCAGCCACAAAGACAAAAAGGAAAGACAAGAATGTGAAGAGACAAAGTGTCCGGGCTCCCACAGGGACCCTCCCAATAGCACAGCGATGGCCACACGAACCTTCCCGGCCATCACAGGCTCCTGGGAATAAAGAAAGTGACAAGCAAAACGAATCTGAGGCAGCAGCTGACGAACATTTGCTCCTGTAAAAGCCACCAGCAAGTGTTTCCTTTCCCAAGGACCTTAGAAATAAGCTCGGGTCCAACACAGGCTCCCTGTTCGTTAGGGGGACTCTGGCACAGAATAGATGGGTATATGCTCACACACACACACACACACAGGTGTGTGCACCATTATAAATTCGAGCACTGTCTGCACTCTGACATGTCATATTCCTCCTGGATGTAGGGCTGTGTAATACACTCACACACACAGGTGTGCGCACCATTATAAATTCGAGCCCTGTCTGCACTCTGACATGTCATATTCCTCCTGGATGTAGGGCTGTGTAATACACTCACACACACAGGGGTGCGCACCATTATAAATTCGAGCCCTGTCTGCACTCTGACATGTCATATGCCTCCTGGATGTAGGGCTGTGTAATACACTCACACACACAGGGGTGCGCACCATTATAAATTCGAGCCCTGTCTGCACTCTGACATGTCATATGCCTCCTGGATGTAGGGCTGTGTAATACACTCACACACAAGTTGAAATGCCAAGTCTGAGAATCCACTCAGTCTTGCTTTGCAAGACCATACTTCCTGGGAACAAAGCTTTCCCATGCGATGGTCAGACGTGGTGATCAGAAATCCTCCTCTAAAGCGGGGGTAGAAATGTTGGGCCACGTGGAAGGTAGAAGAGGTCATGGGGGCTGAAAACAGTCCCACTCTCTTGAAACCCTCCGCCCCACCCTCACTCTTTGCTTTGAAAACAGTTATGGTCAGCAGCGTGTCAGGGGTTTTGCTGACCTTCGAGGCAAAAGCCAAACATCACAGACACAGCCTTTTCCCCTGTCAGCCGCAGCTCCGGCTTCACACCTGGGGAACAGCCTCCAGGGGTGGCCCGACAGTGACTTGCCCCCATGCCCGGACCCACGCCGACCGCTGGGGTGGGAGGGATGTTTCTACCAAGAGGGTGACCCAAAGTCTGGCCCCCCAACCTTTGTCTCGACTTTTCTCTGCCTATTATCTGGAGCAGTAGCGACACTGGCAGAGAGAGGAGAGTTCAGCTGAGAAGAGAAATAGGGGAGTTGTCAGGGAAGGAGAGAGAGTCAGAGGCAGAGAGGGGAGGCTGCTTTTATTTGAAGTGCTCAGACATGCTGAAGTAATGATCCTGGCAACATGTTAGCAAAACATTAGAAACACTTTAGTAAGCAAATAATTTAATTACAGCCTTCTCCGAGGCCGCTGCTATTGCTTGACCCCTGACCTTTCCGATGGCTGCGCCCCCGCTCAGCCTGGGAGTCACGCTTCCTATTCTTGTCACAGAATCTCTCCATCTTGTACCATTTAATATAGTGTGCTCCAGGTGTTCTGTGGTGAATGAATAGTTATATTACTACCTGTCAGACACAATCACACTCTATTCATCATTCTCGGCTGGCTGCATGGAGCCCAGCTTCCAGCAGGCTCCCTCTCCATTTCCTTGTTCAAACGTCTGCGGTGCTTTTGGCCCATCTGTCAAGGCTGTCATTTAGAGGGAAAACAGTATCAGCGCTTTAAATATATGGAGTTCTCTATTGAAACAGTGCTGTGATTGAACTGTCAGCATTCTCCGTATCACAGACAGTAATTCATGGCTGGTCAGGGCTCCGTGGAGGTTGCTATTACCGCGGTGACCCTGCAGGGTCACGCCGAGGGTTTTTGCTTTACAGTTTGGTCTATAAATAGTGCAATTAACCTTTCAAGAATTACAAAATGCTCTTGAATTCTCTTTACATTTGCTTCGTGCTTGCACGATTTAGAGCAATGGGGAGAAGAAGAAAAAAAGCCCCACACGCTTGCTAAAATGCGTGCCCTGTGAATAGAAATATATACACTGTTTTGAGAGCAAGCGTTTGAAATGCATGCATATATTTGGAGCCACCGTTTGCTGTTTTGAAGCCAGATAACATATGCTGAGATTTCTGCTGAAATTAAAAGGTTTCTGAGTCTGGAGGAAAACATGAAGGATGGGGATGGAAGGATGGGGATTTGAGCACTTCATCCTTATGGCAGGGAAGTGACGGTTCTCAGTGCTCCGAATGGCTGCCTTTCAAACACAGTGCTGCTCCCTGTTTCCCGCCCCAGTGTCTCAAGCGAAACACCTGCAACCCTCACTAAACCTTCTGAGAAGCCACGTGCTGCCTCTAATCTCAGGACACAGTCCCCAAAGAAAGCGAATCTGGATGCTGATCTGGCTGGCTGCTGCTGACTCCCTTGCATTTGAAAGCCTCAAATCACTGACTGAGGTTTCTCTCCTTTATTCTTCAGGAAATCAAGGCACTTTCTAAAAGAAGCACAGAGTCGACCGACCGCAGAGCCCAAAATACAAACCCAAAGGCCAAGTGTCAGCTTCCTGCAAATCCTAGTGCATCAGGCCAGCCCCTTCCCACCCCCCGCCTTCCTCCCTGGAAACCATCATAGTAAGAGATACCGTTTTAGTCTCTCTCTACAGACAGTTACAGTCTAAGTGATTCAGGCCCGTCACTCGGACTTGTTCCGAATTACAGTGCTGGTTTCTGTTCCTTTGGATTCCTGCAACCCAGGGATGTCTCCCAACACATGAGCTCAGGTGCCTGGTGCTGCGCTGCCCCCGCTCAGATGAATGTCTGATGTGTTTTCTCTTTGGCAGGATCATGTAATGACTGCGTGCATTCTGCCAGCTATTCCCACAGCTCACACAGCACAGACATTGTCTTTTAACCAAGTTGTTCAAGGGACAAAGCCAACAAGCATTTTTAATTTGCGATGCCAAGATGATGTGGCTAAAAATAACCCTGGATTTCTGTCGCCAGATTTCCCTTGCTTCAAAGGTAATTTTACCCGGTTTCTTTCTTTAAGGGGAGGAAAGAGATGCTATTTCTGTGTGTGCAGGTCAGCAAAGGAAAGCCGCAGACCTGGCAAATGGTCCTTTCTGACACATACTTATGTTGACCTTCCCCTGAAAGCAAAATAACCCATCATTCTCTTAAACACCCTCCGCGCCCAGGAAGCAGGGCTCGGGCCATATTGCAGCTCGCTTGAAGGCTTGCAGGAGGCGGAAAGAAGAGTAAAGAGGTACGAACCTCCCCATTAGAGCTATTTTTCTGGGAACGCATCTCACCCCAGTCCCCGGCTATGCAGAAGTAAAAGCCTTTGCTGATTACAGTCACTGAGCCAGGATAATTAAGAGGCAATCTCTTCCAGTTAGGGGGCACTTTCCTCTTCGGAGACAATCATAAAAGGTAGAGAAAGGTGTTGTCATTGTTGTTATCTTTTGTGACTGCTTCCTTCCCTTCCTGTCCTCAGTCAGAAAGCAAAAAGCCTTGGCTTATTATGGAGGCAGTTAAATAAGTGCTAGTCTCATCCCATTAACTGTCACATTCCCAGGCTCCGTGCCATCCCACTGGAGTCTCGCTGAGCGTTCAGAACTGCTTAATTATGTACAGTAAGGGCGGTCTGCGGAGACTTCCCGCTTGATTAATATGGGAGGGGGAGGGGAGGTGAGGGGTCACCTCGGAGGCTCCCTCGTGCCTTGCACAGAGCTAACTCGGTGTGACAAAGGCCTTTGTGAGCTAAAAAATAAATTAAAGCGCATTTGGAAAGAAAGATGCTGGCATCAAGGGATAAGGCTACTTTTGATTCTGCGGACTCGCAACAGATATTCCCCCCTCTGTGTTGGCGTTAAACTGTATAGTGCATTCCTTATAAATTATACCACCCGTGTTAATTATAGTGTGCTGACAGTGCTTGTCATTGCGAGGCCCGCTACGGGCTTTGTGTGCTCGGATTTTAATAGCTGTTTGTTCTGAGGAATGTGGCAGAGCGGCATAAGTGGCTGAGCCGGGTCACTGCTAACATCCCTTTCTTCCGTCGCTCACACGGGTTCTATTTTTACAACCCTAAGCCCTCCTCTCTGGCTCCCTGGACGTCCCCCACCCACCCATCCCCCGAAAGGCAGATGTATAGGTTACAGTGGAGAAATGCCAATGCATTCATTCAGACACAATCAACTGAGGCTTGCATTGTGCTACACTCATTGTCAGCCTTTCAAAGCCTCTCGCTGAAACACCCTTTCTCCCGTCTCCAACCTCCAAACGAAAACATGGCTGCTCTCCTCTAGTAAGATTTTTTGAGGTTTCCTCCCCAAATTCTACTTTGGCCTCCTCCTCTCAGGCAGGACACGCTGTTTGTGATTTTATTCCTGTTCATGGCAATAGCCTGTGATGGAAGATGCTACAAATGTGAAAAGAAAGTCAAGTCCCAGGTTCTCCTCAGCCCCACTCAATCGTTTTGTAATTCAGGTGGTTATTTCTATCATCATCAGTGAACCAATGCAAGCACAAAAATTACTCTTTCATCTTAAAAAGACACAATATTTACTGAGCATCTACTATGTCCTAGGGCAGTAATTCTCAACCTTCTGGCCCTTTAAATACAGTTCCTCATGTTGTGACCCGACCATAAAATTATTTTTGTTGCTACTTCATAACTGTAATGTTGCTACTATTATGAATCATAATGTAAATATCTGATATGCAGGATGGTCTTAGGAGACCCCTGTGAAAGGGTCATTCGACCACCAAAGGGGTTGCGACCCACAGGTTGAGAACCGCTGTACTAGGGGAAAAGGCTGGATTCTGGAAACACAAAAATGAACAAAATATAGGTCCTGGCTTAAAAGGCCTTAGAGCAGTGATGGCGAAACTCTGACACTAAGAAAAATCAACCAAAAAAATGAGATCGCGTATCACACGTGAACTCATTTTTTTGGTTGATTTTTCTTTGTTAAATGGCATTTAAATATATAAAATAAATATCAAAAATGTAAGTCTTTGTTTTACTATGGTTGCAAATATCAAAAAATTTCTATATGTGACACGGCACCAGAATTAAGTTAGGGTTTTTCAAAATGCTGACACGCCGAGCTCAAAAGGTTCGCCATCACTGCCTTAGAGCCTAGTAGGGAAGCAGATGTGTAAATAAATAATTACCACTCGTGTGATGTGTAATAACAGAGGTGAAAACAATTTCTTTCAGCCTCACCAGCCTGTGGGTACAGATGTGGGCACATTAACAATAATAATTCAAATTTCTCTGCTTTGTACTCATGGATTCTGGGTGTCCCCAAACAGGGCCTCTGTATGCCCATGAATAATTCTGATCCTGCTGATACCTGAGCTGTCGTGTCAGGCATCATGGCACCAAATGGCCACAGTTGTCTCCTATTGGAGGGTTATCAAGACAGTGCCATTTGGGCCACAGTCCCTCACAGTTTCTAGAAAAACAGCGTAGCCTGCTCTAGAGGAATGGGCACAGAACCCATGCAGGACTGGGCTGGGTGAGGAGGCAGATCTGGGAGAAGAATCCATGCTGTCCTCTGAGGTGTTGGCACTGGCACTGTAAGGCCCTAAGACCCCCGGAGAGTCTGACGGAGGAGGCGACGACCCCAAGTCAAACGCAGAGACCGGAACTTGATGCAAAAGCAAGAGGTTTTTTATTACAAGCGCAGCGCAGGGGCTCTCAGGCAGACAGGCAGCAACCCAAGGGAAGTGCTGGCTGACTGGAGCCCCGAGCAATTGTAGAACAAGAGGT
>NW_006291231.1:4402633-4423977 GCF_000327345.1 Myotis davidii
TGCGCACATTAGTTTTAAGCCAGCTTTTCTCCCCACACGTGCACAGAAATCCCAGACGCATTTACTTGGGGAGGGGGTGACCTGTTTCCACAGACCCTCACTCAGGCGGCCGCCCGACCGCCACACTCGCACACTTTCACCAGACATTCATTCAGAGTTTAAACAATCCATTCACACAAAAACAAAGAACGGAAAGTGACGCGACGAGACACCGAAACCACACGAATCGGAACAGATACAAAACGGCCGCTGAGGGATGATATCCCTCCCTGATGCTAGTCCGGCTGGACACACAAGTGCCCGTTGTCGGACCGCCAGAAGTGACCAAGACCTCTCGGTCATCACCCGTTCCTGGGGCGTCCCCCAGGGTGGCAGTTTTTCTGGTCGAAGACCCTTCAACCAGAGGAGCCGACTCCTCACGGAGCCGACAACCTGCCGTTCCGAAAAAACTGAAACTAAGAACGAACAGAGGACAAGACAAACACTAAACGACTCCGGAGTCTGCTTACCTCCAAGACCGATCCTAGCGCTTGAGGGGGGTCGCCTAATCCCGGACGAGCCCCCAAATGTAAGGCCCTAAGACCCCCGGAGAGTCTGACGGAGGAGGCGACGACCCCAAGTCAAACGCAGAGACCGGAACTTGATGCAAAAGCAAGAGGTTTTTTATTACAAACGCAGCACAGGGGCTCCCAGGCAGACAGGCAGCAACCCAAGGGAAGTGCTGGCTGACTGGAGCCCTGAGCAATTGTAGAACAAGAGTTTATAAAGGCAAAAACCACATGCAGGTGGCCTGGAATGTAAACCACACACAGGTGGCCTGGAATGTCAGGGAACTGGGTTATCAGTTAACTTATCTCCTGAGGTGTCGGCCTGTGTTAGCAGTTGAGTCATTTCCTGAGGGGCCAGGGTGGTCTGTCTTGCATAAACCTACCCCAGGGAGAGTAACTACACCAGAGCACCAGGGCTTACTGGAAAGGTCAGTTAGCACAGACCGATCCCAGGAAGAGATAAACTCTGCTATGACTAAACTAGGGCCAGGGCTTGCAAGAAAGGTCTGGGAGAGGGAGAGACTTCTCTCTGGCCTCACAGCACCACGCGAAGCCTTCTTACTTCCAAGTTCCCTGGGCAGGCTCCTTCTCTCTCAGGCTGACTGCTCACACATAGCTCTCTCCTTTCCCTATCACGGGCTTCCGCTGGGCCCACTCCCACAGTGTGCAGGAAATTCCAGACATGTCCACATCTCCCTCACACTCACGCTTTCAGAGAGGTTTGTACAAGATGTCGTGACACACTCACTCACCACATGCACACACGACACATTCATGCGTGCAAAATGAGGTGTAAGAAGAGAGACTGAAATGGCTATCGTTATCTATAAAAATTTGTTTTATGGTCAATATGGTAAAACAACCAATTAATTGTCATTGACTTAAGGAGATAAAACCCATCTTCTTTCTGCTTACCAAAGGAAAGAAGAGTTTTTGCAGCCAGACACAATGTAAAGACAATGACTTCTGAACTGAAACCAACTCAACTGGAATTTTCCATTCTCAAAATAAAGTGGAATTGCATGATATATTCGTTTATGTTTTACAGATTTTAGAGCCCAACCCCCATGAGTTGAGATACCATTATCTCTTTCCATCCCCATCATTACAGAAAGAAAGAAAGAAAGAGAGAGAGAGAGAGAGAGAGAGAGAGAGAGAAAGGAAGGTAGAATTGTTAGGATTACAGAAGCCTACTATTGAAACAAAATGAAGTCAACTCTGCCAGAAAGCATACATCTCTTCGAATCATCCACCATCACCCCACAAGGGACTTGGAAGCTGTTTCTATGCCTTCTGTCTCCAATAAGTCTAGTTAAAAGTATTTCAAGTAAAACTTTCTTTCATTGATTTTCCCTATAATATTATTGCCATTGCCAACCTCAGATAACTAAAGCAAATTTGACTAAGATGTCTTCCCATACGAGAACTTTTTCAGAGATCAAGATTAATTTTACCATTCTTTGTAAGATCCATTTTTTGAAACACACAAACACACACAGATGTGCAGCTTTCTGGCTTAGCCCTTTCGGTCCCCAGGTGTCCCTCTGCCATCATTACCATCCCCAACACAATGACAGCTATTCCTGGGCCATTTAGAAAAGCTGGTTTGTATCCTGTTTGGCACAAGGATCACTGAGCTAGAACAGCACTTTCTCTCATTCCTACACACTTTGCAAAACTGCTCTGGTAATCACAGAGCCCATATTTCACATAACCTCCTTCACGTCTCTTCGGCAAGCTCACTGCTCAACTTCAGGTACAGAGTGAGAAGTGCCTGGAGGCCCCTCAGCCAGATCCACCTGCAAGGACTCATCCCTCAGCACTGAGCTGCAGGGTCTGTCCCGGGGTCTGTAACACACTTGGAGGGGGAACTCTGACCTCCAGGCGGCAGCATTATTGCCACCTGGGTTGCTGCAAGCAGCTGCAGACAGACAATCACCCGGGCATGCAGGCTTGGCACTCATGGCTCTGTAGGAAGGAGAGCTGAAACAGGGTTTTTCCTCCTCAAAAAGACTCAGTGAGGGTGTTTGGCGCTCAATGAAAATTGGGGACTGGAATTAGGGGAATTGAGAGTGAGACACCAATCACGCCACAGCAATGAGGTGTTTTTGGTGTGGTGTCAACACTGCAAGACGTAAGCCCACTTTCCAAAGAGAGAAAGTCCAACGTGCTGGGGTGCTTGCTGAACCTCTCTGCAACCCCTCAGGTTCCCAAGGAGCAGACCCTCCCAGTCCTCGGGCTGCGCTGCTCCACCCTGGGCCTCGGCCTAGAAACCCAGGATCCCGGGTAAGTTTTTCTGTGTCCAAATGACCAACTCCATGGTGGACACATGACAATGATTTCAATCACTCCCTGTCCTCCCAGAAGAAAACTCTGCATTCAAACTAAGTGTCTTTAAGTAATCAACTAGCTTGTCTGACAAGCACAGCCCAATGCTATTCTTCTGAGCTTCAAACTGCTTTTAGCTCAGTTAAAAGTCAATGACTTTTCACACGACATGAACAGTTACATACAATAAAATCAAGTAAATAGAACAAAGCAGCCGGTAAAATATATGCTTTCAAAGGTTAACTTGTTTTTTTAAGAGTGTTTTACCTTTTCAATATATGCAAAAATATTTCACTGTTGAAAAGGTTAAAAAAAAAAATCCTGACATTAAAAACAAGCATAAGCCAGTCAGGGAAGGAGAAGTATCACGTGATCTCACTCATTTGTGGAATATAATGAACAACGTAAACTGATGAACAAAAATAGATCCAGAGACATAGAAGCATCAAACAGCCTGTCAAACCTCAGAGGGAAGGTAGGGGAGGTGAGGGAGGGTAAGAGATCAACCAAAGGACTTGTATTCATGCATATGAGCATAACCAATGGATACAGACAGTAGTGGGGAGAGGGTATGTGCTGGGGGGTGGGAGCAGCCAGGAGAGGTAAATGGGGGGGAGGGGGAAGGAGACATATGTAATACTTTAAACAATAATTTAAATTAAATTAGAAAAACAAGCAGCAATTTGCAATACATAATTTTTTATTGTAAATATGTACCCTAACTGAACCCATAATTTGGGTTTGTTCCAGAGTGGGTTGTGATGTGGGACAGTCTCCAATTTTTATTTTGTGGTCATAATTCTGAACCTGTTTGATGGCACCACAGGTACTTTAAACCATTTCATGTCACTGCTTGGTCTGGGCGCCCACCCGCCCAGGCACCCAGCAGCCCCACCCTCACAGAGTGCGCTCAGCCAGCCGGAGAGCACTGAAGCACAGCATGATCTGTGACAAGGGCTCTGAATGCAGGCAAGTGTGGCCCCCGAGAATAGAAGGCAAAACTAGCCCCCCCTTTTTAGTTGCAATGTAGGACATACGTCCCCTTTAATAGAAGTAATGTGAGCTAAGGAGGGACAAGCAAAGAACTACATACTTGCTGGTAGGATTGTCTGTGCCCTCTTCTTGGAAACAGCAAATTCCCAAAAGGCAAACCAGACAAAAAAGTTATTGGGTTTTTCCCCCTGTTAGACTTGAAACAGCCTGGCTTTCTCTCACCCATTGGCACCAGCGCAGGTTTTTCTGTTGGGGAGGCAGGAAAGGAGAGCAGGCATATCTAGTTAGAAAAAGGTTCCCCAGGCCATTCTAGTTTCTTCTCTCTTTTAGGAGGGTCTCTCAACAGATGGACCATAAGAATGAACAAGTTAAGACTGTTAGTGAGAATGAGGTTAAAAGATGATTCATAAAGTCCAGGCTTCAAGAGAAAATGAAATCAGAAAGGGTTATAAACTCAGAGACTAGGGGAAGATCAAGCTTGGGGAGATCTTGAGAAATGTGGAGAATAGATAATGGAAAATTAGGAAGAGATTTTTACTTAGATTGGCTCGCTGGATGGGTAGGGTGTCTCTCCTGTCCTATTTTCCTGACTTCACAACAGTGAAGCAGAGGCACGTATTTTGCTGTGATGATAACTTACAAGGGGAAGAAGGGGTGAGTGAGGGTCAGGTCTGATGTTTCTAAGATAGTAGTTTCAAGAGAATCCTGTTCTTGTTACTTAGTCCTGCCAAAAGGACAGAGAGAGACTGAAAACTTGCAAGACAAAATACAGACTGTCCAGTTAAATGTGAATTTCAGATTTCTTAAAAAAAATGAGTAATTGTTCACAATCAGTATGCCCCATACAATATTGAAGATTTAATTGCTGTTGTTCATGTGACCTTCCTATTTAATTAGACATCTTATACTGGTGTTTGCTAAACCAGGGGACCCAAGGAAAATAAGATCTTGTATTTAGCAACTGGCACAGACCATTAATGGGTGAGATTTCTCTTGTAATTCCTATGATTCTAAAAGGGAAGCTGTTTCACTAAGTAATTTATAACCTCTGTTTGATTAGTCAAGTTTACGAGTGAATAGTCAAACTCCTCTTTCTTACAGAAAACGCAATGTCAAGAGTCATTTCCACTCTGATCTAGGTTGACTCTACCCTTTATCAAAAACCCCTTATAGTTAATGAACAGAATGGGTGCCAACAAGGCATTCACGTGACCCGTGGCTCTTTGGCAGTGAACTTGCGGCCAGAAAATTTTAGAAAACTTCCATCATTTTTGTCATGTGGCTGAAACATTGCTCTGACTTGTAAGTTTTAAAATGATATCCTAATCTGCATATGTAATGAAACTCATTAGAAAAATAGGATTCCTGTACCAGCTGGCAATACATGGAGCATAGCATTATTTCAAAGTGTTATTTACCAAAGTTGGGAAATTGTGCTCCGTAAAGACATATGTAAAACAAAAGCCCTCATACAGATATTAGTTGATGTGAGCTTCATAGGAAAACAATTAGTAAAATCTCAACTCATGAAATGCAGGTTGCCTCTAGCTCCATGACTGCACCAATGATTCTCAACCCTTAATACACATTAGAATTACCCAGGGAATTTAAAAAAGCATGCCAATGCCTGGACCACAGATTCATTAAATCTAAATTCCCTCAGGTGCTTCTAGTGTTCAGCCAGAGCTGAAAACCACAGCTCTTTATATGATATAAATGCATAATTATTTAATATGCACTTGAATGAGGTTAGACATCCCAAAATGATTATAGCTACCAAACACATTATTAAACGTTCTGTTTGTACATTTCTGTTTATTAAGTATGTACTGATCGGATGAGGAAAACTAAACTGGAAAATGTTAAATTTTAAAGTCTATTTGGTGTTTTTCTTCTTCATAAAGTAATCTATATTATCCTTCATTTTTATTTTAAGAAGATTTTTCATTTGAAAGATTATACATTTTGAGCCATTTTATATTCCACCTATGAAGACTGCTCAAGGCTTATCATTCTCCAACACCTTATTTACCAGATTAAACCACAATGATATTATATAATTTTTAGGAATAGCAAGTCTTTTAATACCAGCATGGAGGAAATATCAGAATAGTGTTGTTGTTTTAATTCAGTCCCTTCTTTTCACAGACAAGGAAACCTTACTTTCTCTAAGGCAGTGGTTCTCAGAGTGCGGGCCCTGGATCAGCAGCATCCCCATCACCCGGGAACACATTCTTGACCTCACTCCAGATCTAACGTATCGAAAACTCTGAGGCTTAGAAATCCTGGTTTAATAAGCCTTTTGGGTGATTTCTTTAAGGTCACTAAAGTTTGGGTATGTCTATCCTTGTGCTTGTACTGCCTGCCTCTTTTCTTTGGCGGTTTTTCATTGGGATCCCCTAACTACTAGGAATGCTCCATTCAGTGCTGGTGGCCTTGAGGTTGGGGAGAAAGGGTCTGTCCTCCAGGCTTCTTCATCTGTGAGTTGAATTTCATGAGGAAGCAGCCTCTGGGAATAAGGAGGTCTGTGCACAGACTCTGGCCAGACGATAGAAGAAGGGGCTGAATGACAGAGCACAGCTAGTCCATGGATGGGACCTCAGCCTCATTCCCATAAAATTAAGTGCAATCAATCCAAGCTGAGGGGATGTTCTCCTGAGGGACTCTGTGAGACCCTTAAATTGTCATTTCCTAGAAGACAAAGGTGACTGTGTCTAGCATTATTACAAAGACTAACACAAGCAAACAGCACCTCCATCGTTCTGTCTTTGCACATGCTCTCTCCCCTTTTCTACGTGGTGGACTCCCGTTAACCTCTGGACTCCTTCAACCCTCCGTGGTTCAGACATGTCTAAAGACTCCTACTCCACATCAGTGTCAACCTCAGTAAGATGAGGCATTCCTACTCAAGCTCACACTTAACCACCTTTGTTTTCCTTTTTAAAATTAAGACTATCTGCCTCTAACCCTAGATTTCAAACTTCTCAAACGCAAGGGCAGCACTATGTTGGCTGTCTCCGTAAATGTTGGCTGCATGGGTGAATTACAAATAAGTAGTCAAACATACTTTCGGGTGATGACTATAGATGTTAACAATATCAACAACCAGATGCAAGTGTTATCCTGCTATTTTTTTTAGTCTTTACACAGAAAAATGTATCAGACACCAGAAGGAAGTGTATATGGTTTTCAACACAGTTAGAATTTATAAATCTTAGTTTTTTACAAGTTCCCTAAATATGGTGCCTTGTCAACTTAGTAATGTTTGTATTTAAAATTAGGCATTAAAAAATAATAAAACGTATAATTGCACAAATGAAAAATGGTCTCTCCTTGAGAAGCAAAGACTTCCATGTGTTAATATTCATCCCAAGAATGTTAAAGATCATTCTTAAAAAAATACCTCCAACTATAGGTTCAATCATATCATGTGAAATTTTTAATTTTCTTCTACAACAGAATGAATTTTCACAAGTCTAATATGCTTGAAACTGAACTGTCAATCTTGAAATATACTGAAGAATATTTAATTTTTTCCATAAAGAATAACAAAAATGACCACTCTAAAAAAAGAAAATATGTTAAAAGGGAACAAAAGGAATTCACATTAAGGATAGGAGAGGACCGATTCAAACTCAAAGGGAAATTATAGATTGTTCCTTTCTTAGAGGCATTTTTAGTGTTAGAATTCCCATTTGATTCTTTTTAAAAATATATTCCTTTCTCTAGTGAAATTTTCCATTCTATCATATGTATTTCTGAACATATTAACCACAGTTATGATAATTTCTGTGCTTGCTAATTTCAATATATGGCTCAGATGGTTTTGGCGTTGATTTCTGTCAATATCTTTTTTAAAAACTACTCATGTTATTTTTAATGGTTCAGAAAATAAATCAGCATAACATTGATCTGAAAAGTTAGCAAGCACAAATAAAACAAAGTAAACTTAGATATCATTGGACAAAAATTTACTTAGGAATAAATACTTAGCATATAGAGGCAATAATTTTTGTAAGTCAGCATAATCTAGTGAGGTTCATTAAAAATGCAAAGGAAATTAAATATTAGAAAGGCTAATTATATTAATTACCAAATTAATAATTGAATAAAGAAAAACTATAGGATATTATATATGGAGGCCAAAGAGGTATTAAAGATATTAGGTAACATTTGCTAAAATTTAATTTAAAATATTAGTAGAAAGGGTACATATAACTTCTTAATCATTTTAAAGTAATCATGATGCTTCATTTTGAAATACCATTAAATTTGGTGATAATAAGGGTGCTTTTAGATAATATTCTGGAAGTACTATTTGCTATAAGTAGACAGTATAAATAAATAAGAAGTTTGTGTGTATCTATATACATATATATGTATATGAGTATAGACATACATATATATGAGTTACAATATAAAACAAAATAAAGTTGATCCACAGAGCAACAAAAACACTTATAGAATTATAGCTTATAATAAATTTAAATGTTCAGAATCTGCCCTGGCCAGTGTTGCTTAGCTGGTTGGAGTGTTGTCCTATGCACCAAAAGGCGAAGGGTTTGATTCCTGGTCGGGGCACATACCCAGGTTGTGGGTTTGATCCCCAGTCAGGGTGCATGTGGGAGGCAACCAATTGATGTTTCTCTCACACATTGATGTTTGTTTCTTTCTCTTTCCTCCCTTCCTCTCTCTAAAATCAATTTAAAAAATACTTAATGCCGCCCCAGCTGGTGTGGCCCAGTGGATAGAGCGTCGGGCTGCGGACTGGGCGGTCCCGGGTTCGATTCCCAAAGGGTCATGGGTTCAATTCCCAGTCAAGGGCATGTACCTAGATTTCAGGTGTGGGTTTGATCCCCAGTCAGGGTGCATGTGGGAGGCAACCAATTGATGTTTCTCTCACACATTGATGTTTGTTTCTTTCTCTTTCCTCCCTTCCTCTCTCTAAAATCAATTTAAAAAATACTTTAAAAGAACCTATGTTTGTACAATTATTAAAAGTGATTGAGGTATATAGAAGGAAATTTGATTTAATGCAATGATATAATTTTTTAAATAGAAAGGATTTATATTGAAAAAAAGTAAATTTTCCCAAATTTAATGCAATCTCAATAAACTCACACTAGACTGATTCCTAATTTGGCAAAGTTACCTAAAGTAAGAAATATGAAAGAATATGCACAACCAAAAAAAGCCATGATAATGTTTTGGGAAAAGAGATAGAGGCGTCTTCATAACAGTTACTAAAACATAATAAAGCTAACATAAGTGAAAGAAGTTGTTGGACTTCTGCTTCCTGACAAGGCAGAGTAAAAGGTATCAATTATATCTTCCCACTGTGAAAAATTCTAAAGCCAGACAAAATGCATGAGGACACTGTTCTTAGGTATCCAGGTGGCACAAAACTCTGATCGTTGACAAAAGAAAAATATGTGAGGAAGCCTTGTTACCTCATTTGTGCTTTGGATCCTTTTCCGGATCATGCAACAAGAAGTAGAGCCCAAGAAAAGTGGTCTGAGATTCTGCAATGCTAGAACATGTTCAAGTCTGGCCACACCAGAATATAAAGACATCCTTACCCCTTCAGACATTTACTTGAGACCACAAAAGGTCATGGATAAATAATAATGACCACATTCTACAGTGGGAACCATTTAAGATTTAAGAGCAAAACCAAAATGGACCACACAAGCAAATCAAAAAACAAAACATGACAAGATCAAGCATCTCTGCCAGGAATTTGATTGTCTGCATGAACAAAATTCAATATCAATGTATGACTATAATTTCCAGTACATGATAATAAAGTATTAGACACAAAGAGAAAGGAGAGTATGACTAAAACTTAAATAAAATAGTCAATAGAGAACTCCCAGTTTCCAATCTAGCATGTAAGGAACTTAAAAGTTTCTATCTTAACAACCAGTAAAAAGCTGAGCAAACTAAAAAATCAACAGCTCTTCTTAGATCCATCCTAGAGGCCAAGATACAGGGCAAACCCCTGTCCCAAAAGTTGGACACGCAAACAGGTGGATGCAGAGAATCACAACTTGCCACAGCAGAAACCACAAGCAGAAACCTCCATGGGAACCAGGGCTGGGATTGGAAAAACTGAACTGCAATCGATGAATTGCCAGAGGCTCAGTGTAGACCAGTCTGAGGGGAGTTCCCAGACTTTTGTGAGATTTTCTTCTGAAGCCCTACCAGGTTTTCACAGTAAATATTGAAGAAAAATCCTCTTAGGCTTCTGGCAGAGGAAGGGAGAAAGAAGCCATTTGTAAATATGCCAGAGCATTCTGTAATTCTTAACAACACCTGCCCTCAAGAGAACCCATTTACCAGAGCCTACCTAGATGGGGATAAGGACCTCTGCAACTCCATCTACCTCTAGCCTTCTATGTGGGGGGAGGGAAACACCAACCCCCAGCACCCACCAGTCATTTGGTCCCACTTAAGGCTGAGAGACATTTGTGAAGTCCACAGCCAGGACCACTGGCTCACTAAACACCTGAGACATAAACATAGGACAATAGAATGCTTTCCCTCCCTCCACACCTTACCAACACTCTACAAAAAGCTTATTTATAACTGTACCTTCCAGTCAGCACATCATGCAACAATATCCATAACCACTTTAAATGTTGATGGTATAAATACACCAATTAAAAGACAGAAATCATCAGAGTGGATCAAAAAATAAACCCACCTACATTGGTCTATAAAGAAGTCCAATAGTAATTTTAGACAGAGCAGAATTTAGAGTAAGGAAACTTAGGGATAAAGAGGGCATTACATTAAAGAGAAAGGGGTCAATTCTCCAAGAAGACATAACCTTTAATGGGCATGTGCCTAACAACAAAGTGTCAAAATACATCAGGCAAGCCCTGGCTAGTGTTGTCAGTGGTTAGAGCATCGGCTCTTACACCGAAGGATGCCCGGTTCCATTCCCAATCAAGGGCACGTATCTGGGTTGTAGGTTCGATCAACACCATAGTCAGGATGTAGAAGGCAACCAATCGATGTTTCTCTCTCACATGGATATTTCTCTCTGTGTGTCTCTCCCCATTCCTTCCACTCTCTCTAAAAAACCAACGGGAAAAATATCCTCAGGGGAGGATTGACAACAACAACAAAAAGTACATCAGGCAAAAACTGATAGAACTGCAAAGAAAAATAAATGAGCCCACTATGATAGCTGGAAACTTCAACACCACTTGATCAGACATGGACAGACACAGCAGGTAGAAAATCAATAAGGACATAGCTGAACTTCACAGCACAGTCATCACTGGATATAACTTAAGTCTATATGCCACTTCATCTAAAAATGAGAAGCATATGCCTTCCTCTCAAGCTCACATGGAACATTCGCCAAGAATAAACCACATTCTGGCCCATAAAACACACTTCAACAACTCTGAAAGAATAAAAACCATACTGTCTACTCTTAAAGTATAATGAAATTAAACTAATAACCAATTTAACAGGAAAAAAACTGGAAAACTCCCCCAAATACTTGGAGATTAAACAATACATCCCTAAATAACACATGGGTCCAATAAAAAAAATCTTAAGAAAAATATTTAAATATTAAATGTTACACCAACATTTGTGGGATTCAGTGAAAGTGGTGTGAAATGGGAAATTGATAGCAATGTGTGCATATATTAGAAATATGAAATTAATGATCAAAACTTCCATTTAAGAAATTAGCAAAATAAAAGTAAATTCAATCCAAAGTAGACAAGAAAAACGAAAAATAAAAATTAGAGCAGAAATCTATGAAATAAATATAATAATAGGTTAAGTCAAAGAAACCAAAGGCTGGTTCTTTGAAAAGATAAATAATTTGATAAGCCTCCAGCAAAGTTTACTAAGAAAGAGAGATGCACAAATTACTAATATCAGAAATGAAAAAGGGGATGTCAATACAGTTCTCCTTGGCATTAAAAAGATAATAAAGAAATATTATGAACAATCTATGGCCACAAATTTGGTAATCTAGATGAAATGGATTTATTCTTTGAAGATACAATCTGCCAAAACTGACACACAAAGAAATAGGAAATATGAATAGGTCTATATCTATTAAAGAAATTAAGTAAATAATGAATAACCTTCCAAAAGAGAAAACACCCAGCTGGGTTTGCTGGTAAATTTTACCAAATATTTAAGGAAGAAATATCAATTCTTTACAATCTCTTTCAGAATATTGAAGCAGAGGGAATACTTCCTAATTCACTTTAAAAGGCCAGCATTATCCTAACACCAAGCCAGAAAAAAAAAACATTAAAAAAAAAACAGACAATATATCTCATGAACATAGATGTAAAAATCCTCAACCAAAAATTAGCAAATCAAATCCAAAAATGTATAAAAAGAGTTATACACCACAACCAAGTGAGAATTACCTCATGTATGAAAGCCTGGTTAAAAATTCCAAAATCAATTAATATAACCCTTTGCATAAGCAGGCTGATTAAAAGAGAAAAATTATGAGATAATATCAATAGATGCAAAAAAAAAGCATTTGACAAAATTCAACAAACATTTATTATAAAAACTCCCGGCAAACTAGTAACAGAAGAGAACTTCCTCAAGGGGATCAAGAACATAAAACCAAAACCAAAACCAAAAAAAAACTTACAGCTGATATCATACTTAATGGTAAGAAACTAGAAGTTTCCCAACTCATATCAGCACCGAGGCAAGGAAATCTCTCTCATTATTTCATTTTAACACTGTACTAGAAGTCTTAGCTAATGAAATAAGAAAAAAAGGAAATAAAAAGCATACAGATATGGAAGGAAGAATGGCATAGTCTTTATTTACAGATGATCGTATATGTAGAAAAATCCCAAAGAGTCAACAACAACAAAAACCCTCTGGAAACTAATAAGGAACTAGCAACCTTCCAGGATAAAAGGTTAATACACAGAAATTATTCACTTTCCTTTACACCAGCAATGAACAAGTGGAAATTAAAAACACAAGCCCTAGCCAGTTTTGCTCAGTGGATAGAGCATCGGCCTATGGACTGAAGGGTCCTGGGTTTGATTCTGTCAAGGGCACATGCCCCGATTTCGGGTTCAGTCCCCAATAAGGGGCATGCCAGAGGCAGCCGGTCAATGATTCTCTCTCATCATTGATGATTCTATCTCTCTCTCTCCTTCTCCCTTCCTCTCTGAAATCAATAAAAATATATTAAAAAACAACAGCAAAACACACACACACACACAATACTAATAGTGTGGTGAAGGTCTAGGAGTGGTGTGTTCAGGGTGGAGGGGATCAATGGGGGAGAAGGGAGAATGGACATCTGTAATACTTTCAACAATAAAAATACATTTTTTAAAAACACAATACTATTTATATTAGCACCCCCTGAAATGAGAACTTGTGTGTAAATCCAAAATATGTACAAGATCTATATGAAGAAAACTGCAAAGCCCTTATGATAGAAATCAAAGTACTAAATAAATGGAGAGCTATTTCATTTCATGAAAAAAATCATAGATTTCATGGATAGGAAAACCTAAAAT
The DNA here is from genome assembly GCF_000327345.1 of Myotis davidii. Classification (NCBI taxonomy): domain Eukaryota; kingdom Metazoa; phylum Chordata; class Mammalia; order Chiroptera; family Vespertilionidae; genus Myotis; species Myotis davidii. Next base: position 4,416,045 of record NW_006291231.1, read on the forward strand.
TTCCAAGATGTCAAATCTTCATAATTTTATCTATAGATTCAACGAAATATAAATCAAAATTCTATCAAGTTATTTTGTGGCTATCAGCAAATTATTTCTGAAGTTTATGTGGAGAAGTAGAAGATTCATAATATCAAACATTTACTATAAAGCTATAGTAATCAAGACAATGTGGTAGAAGAATGGATAAATAGACTATGGAACCGAACACAGAACCCAGAAATAAAGCCACAACTATTCTTTGACAAAGAAGCAAAGGCCGTATAATAGAGGAAATTTCAACAAGTGATGCTGGGACCACCTGACATCCACATGCAAAAGACACTGGGCACTACATAAAGTTCTCTGCATCCATCATCTCAGTTCATCTTCAAAACAAACTTAGAATATCAGTTCTATTATCACCCGTATTTTAAACTGACAAAACTGAGGTGGAGAATTAAGGAACTTTAATAAATTAGTACAGATTAAGTTGAGGAACTGAAATTCAAACCCAGGCAGACTGATTCCCTATACTTATGCCCTAATTCAACATTTAAATGCACCTAGTCTTTACCCCAGTAATAGCAATTCTAAGAGAACTCATGGACCACAGTGTAGTGATTGAGGCGGGTGGAGAAGGGGTGGAAGTGGAAAATGGCATAAAGGGGATAAATGGTGATGGAAAGAGCAAAATGATATTTTTAAAAAAAGAAAGAGATTAAAGCATAACTGAAAAGGGGAAGAGGTATGACCAAAGATATTGATTAAAGCATTATTTATATTAGTAAAACCTGAAAACAACTTACATGTCCATTAATATGGGATTGGTTACATAGATTTGGTTGATATATACATTTTAATATTGTACAGCTTTTTAAAATAATGGTTTAGCTATTTAATAAAAAATATATACATAACATACTTTTATTTAAGTTACAAAGTTTATTATGATCTCACTTATATGAAATTTCAGACTGTTGCGACAAGAGCACCAACAATAATTTTATGCCAGGGTTTTTGTCCCAGCATCAAGAAGTGTTCAGGAATCTGGAGAAGGGGCTGTGCATAGATGACATAGGAATCCAGAGACTAATAAAGAGTCCGGAGACAAAATATAATTTTGAAACGCATTGGGGGTCAGAGGAGCTTAGCTAAAGGAGCTAAGATCCAAGATCTTAAGTCTAAGGTCTTAGGATCTAAGTGATGGCGAACCTATGACACGCGTGTCAGAGGTGACATGCAAACTCATTTTTTCGGTTGATTTTTCTTTGTTAAATGGCATTTAAATATATAAAACAAATATCAAAAATATAAATCTTTGTTTTACTATGGTTGCAAATATCAAAAAATTTCTATATGTGACATGGCACCAGAGTTACGTTAGGGTTTTTCAACATGATGACACGAACATCAGACCTATAATATAGGTGTATATATGCATGGTGAGACGTTCAAAACATATTCATCAAAATTTTATTAGCATGAATACAGCTGATTAACTTTCTTTGAAATATTTGGATTTTTTGAAAATTTTACAATATCTTTAATTAAAGCAATAACAGCATGAATTTTGGAGTAAGAGTTCAGTTCATATTATAGCTTGCGTTGGCGAGTTTTATAATCTCTCTAAACTCAGATTTACTTATAAAATAGAGAATATAACACTAAACACAGACCCGTTTTGAGGAATAAATCAGATAATATCTATGAAGTGCTAATACAGTGTTCAATAAGTGAGTTCAATAAATGGTAAATCAATTTGCCTAGAAAAGCTTTTCACACACTCCAGTCAAATTTCCAAATGAAACTTGAACAGCAAAGTCCATAAAAACTTCCAACATCCTGGAATCTGTCACACAAAGGTCAAGTAAAGGTCACACTGGCCCAGCTATTTCTTGCCCGGTAGGTTTAAGATCTCCATGTGCAGATCAAAGTACACCAAAAGAGGGACACATCACACCTGTCTGAAACAGAGTCCCCTGGGCCAGTGGCCCTGAGCAACACTCCGACAAGTACATATTTGGCTTACCTGTTTCTATATGTGGTCTACTCTAGCTGAGCACTTTGTGCTCCAGGCCGCTATAAGTCACCTAAAATACCCCCGTGGCAAGTGTGCCAAATAATGAAGTTTCCAGAGCATGCAAATTTAACAATTTTAACAAGCACCAGAAGATCCTATTTCTTAGTAACTCGATGCAGTGTTAGAAGACAGCCGCGCCATAAAAGAGAGAAATTCAGACAGTGCCTAAATAGATTAGGAGCAGTCGCAGAGCTATGCTCGTCTCTCTCCTTAGTCAAAAAATCCCCATTAAAATAAATGAGCCTGCTCATTTGAGGAGGAAGAAAAAAAGGTTTGAGGCCTCGAGTTAGAAGAGCAGTTCAGTTCCAGCTCATCAAAAGGGGCAGAAATCCTTCTGCTGTAACACCCACAGCTGCAGATCAGATTCAACCCATCTCTCCTCATTCGTGTTCTTAGTAAATGTATTCTGTCCATCTGTGTTCAAGCTCATCTTTTCCATTGGGAAACGCAATTTATCTTTTCATGTATGAAATAATTACATTTGTTTATCTCTGGCGAAGGCCAAACTGAGTTGAAAGCGGAGTATAAAGGTTTTAGCTGGTATTTTGGGGCCAACTAGTAAATTTAAAATTCTCCTCGTCCCCTGAGCATTCTAGCTGTCCCTTGCTGTTCCTTTATTTCCAATTCTAAAGCTTCTGGTGCTGTTCCCATCATTTGGTGCACCACGTAAGGTCTGCTTGCAGGGTAAGAACATGTGGAGAAATTATGTGTTTTTGTCACACCCTATTAAACGGTATTCAAAACACAATGCCCCAGAAACTAAATTGATTGTAGGTTTTATAACCCTTTTCAGGGTAATGGAAACAATTCAGGACCATGAAAGAAAGCATACCTCGCGCAGCTGTGGGGAATCTTAGACGGCTCGGCTCAGCAGTCCTGTCCTGGCTTTGGGAGTTCAGTAGGATTCCATTCGTGGATCTTTGACAGATCCTTTCAGATTAATGGCTACGAAGTGTTCCACATTTCTTGGAAAATCAGTGTTTCTTTTGACTGATGCTGAGTTGTGTTTGAGGCTGGGAAATGTCAACAGGTATGAAGACAGTTTCAAGCCGCTGTGATAGTAACACATATGTAATATGTCCATGCTCCTTTTATGTACCCAGCCTCAGCATATGGTCAAACTCAAAGCCAGAAAGCGTGGAGTTAAGAGAAACACTACTTTTACATTCCTCCCCCTAAGTGTCCTACAGTTGTTGTGACTCTTCCCACAGGGATATAAGGAACTACTAAAGCTGCAAGCCCGTGACTCCACTGCAATGAAATCACAGGGCTGCTTCAATATTTTAAAAATAAAAAGGAACGTGTCCCCTCTCAGGTTGGCCAGTAACCCCCACCTTCTGGGCTGCCTGGTGAAGCGACGCCTTGATCCTGTCAGCTGTCACAAGTGATCACTCACTCAGTCATTACCTGCACTGCATGCTGCCCCATCAGAAAAACATCTGTGAACATTATTTGACAAATTGATCGCTAAATGAGCCATTAGCTGAAGGGGCTTTCGGATTGCCTCTAGGAAGCCAGGGTGGCTGCAGAAGAAAAATGCTTACAGATGCAAAGCAGTGGCTAGAAAGGGGGCTAGAAAGGGAGAAAGAACTCTTGTGTCAGTGCTCGTGGGAGGGGGAGGGGAAGAGGAAGGGAAGCAGGAGGAGAGGTGGCAATAAACCATGTTCTGCAAGAAAACCCACCTTCTCGAAAGGAAGCTGTTTATTAGAAGCAGTAGTAAAACTGCTTAATTCCCCCAGTGCCTCCAGGGAGAAACGTGAACTGAAGGGGAATGTAGCCAGTAGTGTGCTTGTCCAGAAGAGAAAGCTAGGAAAACAGCCTCAGTCATTTCGCCACCCCAGCTTGCCAAGGGCTGACAGGTGTGCCGTTTACTATTGCTCTGACAGGACAGCCAGATTCCACAGTTTAGTCTTCTCCTCTCCTCCAGTGTGTGGGAGAAAACAGCTGTCTCCCTGGCTCAGGGTACAAGGAGGGGGAGGAAGACAGAAAGAGAGAGACCAAGAGAGATGGGGGGAGGGGGACGGAGACAGGGAGACAGATTCTTCTATCCTCAGTTGCAAAGATTTGATTGACTCATCACTGAAAACACCTGGTCTTCCCGAGAAACGCATTATATCTGGGTAGTTTCCCCACAGTGGCTCAAAAAATAGCCCATAAACAATATATTGCAACTTAAAGGTAAGTAAATGCAGAAAGATGCCTAGGTTAAATCATGTGAGGCCAGTAAGAAGTTATCACATAGTCTGTAAGGAAATGCCTTTGCTAAATCCTGCCAGTTTCACATTGCTGACAGGTGTTTGTGATTAAAAAACAACAACATAACATAAAACCAAAGTAGGTTATTTTGATCCAGAATGGTGTTTCCCCTTGCATGGAATGGAAACTGTGTTGGTGCCATATTCCCTTGGGAAGAGAAGCAGCAGTCCACAGGGCTCACTGTGCCGGGGGCAGTAGCTGGGAGGTAGGACGCAGTTTCCTTGTGGGTGAAGGTATTCCTGGCTCCCGGGACAGGCTGATGCAGTTGATAAGATCCAGACATCTGTGCTGAGCCCAGGGCTCTCTGGATTGAAAATTTGGTGAGTACCAATAAAATCTATGCTGCTTATATTTACAAGGGAGAAAATGTGTCTATTACATACGTGAAACCTGAGACATGCTGGCTCTCTCCCAAAAGCCCAGATATTTTTCTAATAAAATAAGCAGTGAACTTCAAACAACTCTAAACTCATGACATAATGGTACAATCACATCCATAACCCCTTAGGCTTACACTGCAACACACTAACCCAATTCTGTAATAATGACATAAGCCAGAGGGATTGAATTACCCACCCAAACAAGCCGATTTCAAGTTAAGCGTAGAGTGTTCTCCATCCGAGGGTCTGTTTTAGGGGCAACAAAGTTTAATCCACTTACTTCCTTTACCACACCGAGACATTCTAATTCACATGCTTGATAAATAGATTCTTAAGCGTTCACATACTTTTTCTCGGGGTTCTGAAACGGGCTGACAGTGGTCCTTCCGCCGCCGTGCATGCAGACTGGCCTCAGCTGGCTCTTTCCAGCCTTGCTTTTTAAGCACCAGGTGCGACGAGAGAAAGAGGGCGTGAGGGATGTGGGACAGCGATGAGCAAATCCTTCTTCTGTTGTAGAAATAACTTTTTAGGCGGAAGACAGAGCTGCCACGACAGCTAACCAAAACTTGTGATAAGTCCCTGTCCCTCTAAATCAGCGGTTCTCAACCTGTGGGTTGCAAACAATGAAAATACATCCTGCATATCAGATATTTACATTACGATTCATAACAGTAGCAAAATTACAGTGATGAAGTAGCAACAAAAATAATGTTATGGTTGGGGGTCATCACAACATGAGGAGCTGTATTAAGGGGTCGCGGCATTAGGAAGGTTGAGAACCACTGATCTAAATGCTCTGCTTGACCAGAAACCCAGTATATCTAGCCAGTCAATCCCTGAATGCCAGGCCCACTCAGGCCTTCTCTCCCCAAACAAAGCTGGCGCCCTGGCCCCAGCCAATCAGATAGATCTACTTGTCTCTTCTTTGTTCTTTATTCTTTACCCTGTAAAGGCATCCCTCCTTCTGCCTCATCATGAAGCTTCCTGAAAGTCAGTCCACTTCATGAAGGATTAAAGTTTGTCTGCATCTCCTAAATTGTCTTCCTTACTTTTTAACACTGTGAGACACTAACATATTCTAGGTCACCCTTTAATCCTGGGGGGATTGTTTTCCTGGTGAAAAAGAGGAGAAAATCTGTCCATGTAATGTCTTCTCAGATGGAACTATTAGGAGATTAAATAATAAAAAAGAATAAATTGGGATAAGTGCTAAATAAGCCATTGAATGATATGCAATAACCTTTCAAATGGAAGCATTTTACATGCTTTTAAACATAATGACCCTTCTGCTTTGGGCCAAGATGGAGTGACAGGTTTACATTCCGTTAAAATTTACACAAAATGGAGACTGGGCTTGAGAATTCCTGGGGCAGACAAAACCATTTAAGACATGGAAGCAAAACTAAACCTACCTTATTTCATGAACATCGTGAAACTTAGGTTTTTTTCCTTGCAAATGCCTCTAACAATCATAAAAGAAACTTCAATTGTCTTCCTAAAAATGATATGAGATCCTCCCTTTCAACCCATCCACTGCCATTTGGAAACCCCCATTGTAACAGCTAGCCATAGTGAAGGATAAGCAACTTCATTTTCACCTTTAAGTCCTCCTGCAAAGTCATGCCCCTGAGCCTCAGCCCATTCTTTCCATTTGAAGGCTCCCAATTTGCAAACTGTTCTTATATGCACACAAACTCTTACTAAAGACTATTTGTTGGTTTGGTGGTTTTAGTTTAGCTATTTCTAAATTTTTAACAGTTTATGTTATCAGAAGTGGGGTCAAAAGAAGACTCCCCCAAAGATTCTGTGAGCAACCAGGTGCTGATGGTGCCAAGAATCTGTTGGGCTCATGTGTTCCCACCAACTCCAGAGTTTGAGCATCTCTCTTGGATCCCAGCTAACTTTATTGTGTACTAGAGGCCCACTGCACAAATTCGTGCATGGGTGGGGTTCAGCTGGCCTTCCCCGATCAGGGCCAATCGGGCCGGCCAGACGGAGGGGACACAGAAGGTTGGCTGGCCCTGCCCCTGATCGGGATGGGGGGGCCGATCATGGTTGGGGCCAGCTGGGGGGAGGGGCTGTGGGCAGTTGGCCAGCTTCACCCCCTGGTCGAACTCCTGGTCGAGGGGACAATTTGCATATTAGCCTTTTATTATATAGGATATTTGTATTTTGTTTCTGACATTTCTTGTTAAGTCACCCTATTTGTTCAAAAGAAGAGAAAAACATGATGCCCTGTGTTTTAGAATAGTTGTTAAGATACAGGGCCCTGCCGGACCCATGTAGCTCAATGGTTGAGCATCAACCTATGAACCAGGCGGTCACAGTTTGATTTCCAGTCAAGGGCACATGCCTGGGTTGGGTTGCAGGCTTAATCCCCAGTAGGAGGCATATAGGAGGCAGCTGATCAATTATTCTCTTTCATCATTAATGTTTCTATTTTTCCTTCTTCCTTCCTCTCTGAAATCAATAAAAAATATATATATATTTAAAAACAACACAAAGATACAGGGTCCCTCATATGTCTTAGGAAATATAAAGACAAAGATGGGTTCTACCTAACCTAAAACTTTCTGCCTTCATCCAAAACTGCTACTTATATGTACACCTGTATATATACACTGAGTGGCCAGATAATTATGACCACCTAACGTTTGTAGGCAAATTAGCTATAATTTCATGCTGAATTTACTAGGGAGTGCAGACCATTATAAATAGGGAAGCAGGTTGTTTACCACGACAGTAGGAGTGTTTTTTTTTTCTGAAGATATGGGTAAACGCTATTTAACAGACTTTGAATGTGGGATATATATATATATATATATATACACACACACACACACACATACACACATACACACATACACACATACACACATACATACACTGAGTGGCCAGATTATTATGACCACGCATCACACCCCATCAGTACTTCATTGGGACACCTTTGCCTTCAATACTGCGGCGATTCTTCTTGGCATTGACTCCACAAGATGTTGAAAGGTGATGCGAGGAATCTGACACCATGCCTGATGAGTAGCACTGTCCAGTTCTGTGCGATTTGATGGTTGTGGAACCAACTGCCTGATGGCTCTTTTAATTTCATCCCAAAAATGCTCAATTGGATTGAGATCTGGTGATTGTGGGCCACCTAAGCAAGGTAAAGTCTCCATCATGTTCTTGAAATTACTCCTGCAGAATACAAGCACTGTGGCATGTTGCATTGTCTTGTTGG
>NW_006291231.1:4424195-4442586 GCF_000327345.1 Myotis davidii
CACTGCCCCCACCAGCTTGAAGGGTTGTACTCATGCATGTGGGGTGCATGCTTTCATGCTGTTTCTGCCAAATTCTCACTCTGCCACCCGCATGATGCAACTGGAAACGTGATTCATTGGACCACATGACTTTTTTCCAATGCTCGATTGTCCAATCCTTGTGTTTCTGTGTGAATTGGAGACATTTTATCTAGGTAACTGCAGACAGCAAAGGTGTTCGAACAGGCCTTCAGCTTCCATATCCCATGTGATGCAGTGTATGGCTAATTTGCCTACAAACATCAGGTCATAATAATCTGGCCACTCAATATATATATATATATATCCACTTTAAGAGGCACCCTTGGGGAGACAGGATATCAAACCTCTCAGAGACAATGGAACACATTCTTAGCTATGCAGAAGCTCCTAAAAGACGACTCCAAAAACAGTTTATCCAAAAGAATCCCTGCAGAATGCAGCTAACCGTCACTTAGTCCACCTCCAGGAATATCATTTGGCTCCAGCTATTCTTTTGAGTTTTGTATTATTTTATCTGAAACATAGATAAAATTTTTCAATGAAAGCTATAAGATCTCTGTTTGTGTCTATATGCTTATGTCTACCTATCCTTGTATGTATATGATGTATATGTGATCTTTTTAAACATCTATTTAACTGGCTTAAGAAAAAATAAGCACTTATACAAATTAAGTATTACTAAAACTTTCAGAAATATGGGAAGTATGCCAAATGTTTTTTCAGGTTCACATGATCTGAGATGAACTTGGATTAATAAAGCTAGTTTAAGTTTGATGGTTTAATAAAAGCAGGCATGTCTTTGTCAACATTATATGTAATGCAAACGTACAGTTTTTTCCTACCTGGGTTTACTATTCAAATAAGCTCATGCTATCTCTGTATTACTAGTATATAATTTGTCAACAAGAAAAGTAATTTAAAATGACAGCTGTTTGATATCTAATCTAAGCATAGTTGTTAAAAACAAGTACTTTAAGTAGATATATATAAGTTGATACTAAGTTAAACTAAATAATGGATATTGAGTATCCAGATCATTTCTAAATATACTGAGAAAATTGCTAACACGGGTTTATTTACTTTTGGCTTTTTAACTTTTACAGAAAGACAAGAGATATTAATAAATATGTTTTTGCCACATTAAAAATTGTCCTATGAAAAACATCTCTAAAATTTACAAAGTTTACAATTATATATTTATGAATTTGTTAACCTCCTATAGGATGCTAAAATATGATATATAGTTCACAATTGCTAGCTTCCTACTTTTCACCAGAAAGTAAGATTACTAATAGTTAAAATTAATGATCAATATGTAAAAATAAAACTACTAGAGCTGGCCAATGTGGCTCAATGGTTGAGCATTGACCTATGAACTAGGAAGTCACGGTTCAATTCCCAGTCGGGGTACATGCTTGGGTTGCAGGCTCCATCCCCAGTAAGGGGCATGCAGAAGGCAGCCAAACAATTATTCTCTCTCATCACTGATGTTTCTATCTCTCTCTCCCTCCCTCTTTCATTCCTCTTTGGAATCAATAAAAATATATTTAAAATATAATATTTTGGCTATACCAGGGGTTAACAAAGCAATGCTGGCAAGCTGCTCTGGGATGCTAGGCTTTTTTAAAAAAATTTATTTATAATATGATTTCATTGGGAAAATACATCTGTAACAGAGAGTGAGAAAGCAATACAACACATCAAGAGCCTCTTACCTCCATGCACGTCCTCCCACTACAAATCTAGTAGCTACTAGCCACCCAGCATCCATCAAAAAAGAACTATGATGCCAAGCACCAGGGCTGCTGACTACCCCATCTTAGCCTACCCAACAGCAAGGAAGATCCGTGAGCTGGAAGCAGAACTGTTTCTCTACATCTCTCTTCTTGTTCACACCTCTAAAACATATTCCTTTCCCCAGTTACAGGTGGGCTAGCTCAGTCATTTTATATGCAGTCCTTTTATGTACAGGTCAGATATTTGAAACTCAGATATACATTGAAACACATCTCAAGCTAAGCTGGATTTCAAAATATATAGGACATGTCAATTCCCTCTGAGGGCTTTTCTAGCGATCAGCTCACAATACTGAAGACCGTTGAAGACCATGCCCAACTTCAGAGGCATAGATGAAGCTCTGGTGAGTCTTTGAGATGCCAGCTTCTGGCTTCTCTTTTATCCTCCCCCAGTATCATCACTCGGGACCCCTAGGAGTTTATATCTAGTCAAATAAAGACATTTTCACACCATCTTCCTAAGAAACACTCATACTCCATTATGCTCCGACAGAACCAGAGACTGGATGGATGTGAAAAATCCACAGAGGAAGGGACCTTAAGCCAAGGAATAGAGGTGCCACTGGAAGCTGCAAAAAGGCAAGGAAACCCGTTCTCCCGCAGAGCCACCAGAAGCAGCCAACCCTGCTGCACCTCTGGCAGCCCGGAGAAACTGAGCTCAGACTTCTGACTTCCAGAACCCTAAGAGAATAGCTTTCTGGCGCTGTAAGCCACTGAGTGTGTGGTGATTTGTTACAGCAACAACAGAAACCGAATATACCATAGTTATGGAACCAGCGCTGCTTCTCCATGCAGAGAAGCATGAAAATCTCCTGGGGAGGGGGTGTTCCTCCTCAAACACATAGATTAAGGTCATTCAAAAGCTATTTTACACACAGCCTTCCCTCCTGAGGACTTACCTTAAATTGGACATAAAATATCATGGGAAGGAAAAAATAGCATTTGTAAATTTTTAAAATTATATCTTATCCTAAAGATATTTGTCATGGCTAGAGACAGTCTTTGCAGGGCAATTGGCCTTTAAATAGAGAAAATAATGATCCAAGTTTCAGGTTCCTGCATTAGGGTTTATTACATGCAATGTCTGGGTTATATTAAACTCCTGGAAATCAGGGTTTATAATGGAATGGCTGACAGACCCTTAACTTTAATAGCCTTTCCAAGTACTGCAATAGTGAGCATTACTTTTTAATGTCATAAAATGATGGTTAAAACACTACAGAATTTTCTCAAGACAGATAAGCAGGTGTTCAAGAGAGCAGAACTATTTAAACTCCATTGATTTATGGCCTATCTTATATTGAAGGCCAAAAGTTTTATTGAATTCGCACAGTAGCTACTCTGAACTTAATTTTCCAAAATAGTAGAACTAGTTCAGGTTTCCCCATATGTATTAATTTCTTCATTTTAACACTGGTGCTCCTGAATTTTTAAAGTTACTAGCATAATGAAATGGAAGCCATAGTCAAAACTGTAACTTATTCTATATTTTCTTTTTTATTGGCTGACTTTTCAAAGTACATTTTGTGTGATAAAAACCCAATAAATAGCTATCAAATATCATAGTCTAGAAATACAAGCTCCCAACTAATCATGTAAGCTGCACAATATCTCTTTCACTCTTTGGAACTGTGAATATGACATAACTTCTTAGTGTGAAGAAATGTCAAAGCATTTATCATAACTTCTTCCCTCTTCACTCGCTTTCAACCCACCCCTAACCCAGTATCTCCAGTCTTTACACTGCCTGGCCAAAAGCAGAGTGGCCATCAGAAAGCCCCAATAAGCTATCAAACAGTGTATATGATCTCTTAGCATTTTCTGGTTTACATAAAAATTAATAATCTTATAACTGCAGGACCAAACCCTAATATTTAGTGAAACTGGTATTTACTGTGGAATAAAATAGAAATACCATTAGCTCTCAACATCAAATAACTGTAGAGAAAGCTAGAAGCAAAATCAGTATTAATGCTCAGACATGTGGGTACCGAAGCACCTGATATCCAAGTTATCTTTAGCACCGACTGTAATAGCAATGAATTCCGCTTGTGAAAGGAATGGTTGGAGGCCGAGTGAGGCAGCGCATGAATAGACGCAAGGCTTACAGTGCATTAACTTCTTTGCTTTCCTCTCTACATCCTAGGCTCTGATAACAAAATGAGTCAAACCTAGAAAATAAAAGAGTGTAAGAACGTTACTGAGAATAATGTGATAACACATGCTCAAAAATTTAAAACTTAGCCAGTAGCAGTTCAGGGAACTTTAGACCATGCTCAGTTAAATTAACATATCTAGATAACTTTTACCCAGATGAACAATTTTGTTACAATCCAAGAAAATTCCCAGAGACACGTCCCTTTAAAAATAGATATCAATATAAAAGTTTTTAAATGACGAGTTTAATGCCAAAGTATACGTTGATATGCTTTTGACAAATCATTTATATTGCTGTGCTTCACTAAAATTTATCATGGTTCATTCAATTCCAAATACCAAGCAATCAGATTGAAAGGGGAGCCTCAATTTTTTAATAAATAAGAGAAGCTTCACAAAACTGTATTAAGATTTTTCTTGGACAGACCTATAAAACATAAATGTTGTTAACTTATACAAAGTATTATTTTCATTGCTTATAAGATTGTGTTTTTGGTTTGTTTAAAAACATCCAACCAGGAGCATAATCAAAATGAACTTTTCTCCCATAAAAATAGCCAGTTATGGGATCAAATTCCCCTCAGCCTATTTCCCCACCTGCTTTGTCAAGTAAAGGAATGATTACAGAGCAGGGCGAAGACTAAAGGTTAAGAGCAGCTGGAACTGTGGGTGTCTTTTTTACTTTCATTTCAGTATACTTGGTATACAATATTACATTGGTTATATTAGTTTCAGGTGTACAATACAGTGATTTGACCTATATATATATATATATTATTGATTTTTTTACAGAGAGGAAGGAGAGAGATAGAGAGTTAGAAACATCGATGAGAGAGAGACATCGATCAGCTGCCTCCTGCACACCTCCTACTGGGGATATGCCCGCAACCCAGGTACATGCCCTTGACCGGAATCGAACCTGGGACCTTTCAGTCCGCAGGCCGACGCTCTATCCACTGAGCCAAACCGGTTTCGGCAAGTAATTTGACCTTTTTATAACTTACAATGTGATCACTCAACCAACTCTAGTAATTATCTGTCACCACACAAACTTATTACAATAGTATTGACTATATTCATCTTCCCTTTTTATCTATATTCCCCCTTCCCTTCAACTAACCATCTCTTTAGTCTCTATTCTTGTGAGACTGTTTTTGTTTTATTTTGTATAAGTGAAAGTATATGATATTTATCTTTCTCTACCTGACTTATTTCATTTAGCATAATACCCTCTCGACCTATCCATATTGTTGCAAATGGCAAGGTTTCATTTTTTTATTGATGCATAATATTCCATTAAACACACACACACACACACACACACACAACATCTTCTTTATCCATTTATCTATTGATGGACACCTAGGTTGCTTCCATATCTTGGATATTAGAAGTAATGCTGCAATAAACATTTAAAATTAGTGTTTTTGTTCTCTTTGGAAAATACCCAGAAGTGGAATTGCTGGGTAGTATATCTAGTTTTAATTTTTTGAGGAATCTCCAGACTGTTTTCCATAATGCTGCACCAGTTTGCAGAAGATGTGTAGAAAAGAGAACCCTTGTACACTGTTAGTGGGACTGCAAGTATGCAACAAAGATAATTTTTCTTCTTTGGTATCCTTACCTATTATATTGTACATAGAAAGACAGATAGATAGGCTTTATAAATGTTGTTATAAACTGTGGCTGTCATTTGAATTAATTGCTGAGAAAAACTATAGTATTCCTTTAAGACAGACAATTTGGGGGGGGGGGGACGGTACCTAACAGTCTGCTGGCATTTGAAATATGGGCCCACTAACAGATAGACATTTAGAAAAGGAAAATTTAAATTACTCTGTGTAGTGAAGTAATAGAGAATTTGTAGTTATTCACCAGTGCTTTGAGAAAGGAATTGGGAGCCTGGAAAAGGAAAAGGAAAGATTTATCAAGGAGGGAACCCCACCACATGGCAGATTACAGAGGGCCATGCTTGTGCAGGAATTGTTGATAAACTTTCAAGAATAATGTTATGATGGAAAGATGTTTCCTGTCTATGTTGTATGGCCTCTCTACTATTCCCTAAACCAGAGGTCCTCAAACTTTTTAAACAGGGGTCCAGTTCACTGTCCCTCAGACCGTTAGAGGGCTGGACTATAGTTTTAAAAAACAACTATGGACAAATTCCTATGCACACTGCACATATCTTATTTTGAAGTATAAAAACAAAATGGGAACAAATACAATATTTGTATTGCATGTGGCCCGCGGGCCATAGTTTGAGGACCCCTGCCCTAAACTTTTAGCAAAAGACTATTTTAAGTAGGGACACTGGCAAAGTGAGCTGAATGAGGCCCAAAGAGGAGCAGAAGTGATGGATCCAAGAGAGAGTAGAAAAGGTGACGGAATAAGCAATTGGAGAATAGATGGAAGACAACCCCCACTTCCCACATGGACAATAGGAGGTTGATTCCTGTGAGGGTGCCAATAGGGGAGGCAGAGGGTGCCATCCAGAGCTAAGGTCTGTTTGGTCAGCAGACATGTGAGTTATGTTGGAGAGAAGAAGGTCCCCACAAGAACCTAAGCTGTGCCTTCCCCTGGAGCTGAGAAATATCTGCGGGTGTTTGGAAAACTGGGAATGTAGGCATGAAAGAAATCAATCTGTTTGAGGAATTAGTGTGCCGTGGACTCCTTGTCAGCATATAAACATGCTCACATCTCTACAACCTTATACACACACACACACACACACACACACACACACACACTTACACTAAACACTCTATCTGGACTTTAATCACCATACTGTTTTATTCTTTGTCACCAGAGTCCTATATTTTAGAAGTTGGCTACAAAAGTTATCTTCATTTCCTCACCTAACAATCAGCTTCCATTATCATTGCTTCCCCAAAATTGATTTCAATAAGTTCACAAAATGACCACCTTTAAATTCTATAGTCAATGAATAGCACTTACTCATTGTCTATTTTCACATAAAGATAGACTCTAACAAGTAATTTTGAAAATAAAAGAGTTACTCATCAGTGTTTTTAATTTAACAAGTAAAGATAATTTTTTTAATTTACATAATGACTTTCTTCTTGTAAAAACGAACAGGCACTTTTCATTCATATCTTACTTGCCCTGTCTACTGCATTTGAGACTCATGATTCCTCTATCCTATTTTGAAACTCTTTAACTTCCTTGTATGACCTTGGCATCTTCTTTTCAATTTCATAAGCCCCTTTTCCACTCTGCAAGTCTTAAATAATGGTGTCCAGGTAAGAGAGAGCAAAACACACTCTGAACTTTGTCCGAGTTCTTCAAGGGGCTCAGCATAACTAGTTATACAAGGTGAGGTGGGCACGGTGAACGATCAGCTGGATAGGTTACAAACCAGAGTAAAATGCTCATGTTTACCCTCAAATCAATGGGCAGTCAATGAAATGGGCAATGGTAGGTTTGAAATAATATGAGATTTTTCATTTTAGAAGGGCACTCTGTAGAAAACACTGAGTATATAAAGACTAGAAGCAAGAAACCAGGTAAAGAGATGTTGCAGTAATTGAAATGTAATTATAATGATCAGGGTGTACTGCATACATATCCTGTGGGAAATGGAGATAAAAGAACTGGGCTCATTCAAGAGATATTCTGGAAGATGAATTGCCAGAACTAGATGAGTGGTTGAATGAAGATAAAAGATCTGAGAAGGGTACCCAGGTTTCTGGCTGGAATTGCCAAGTGGGTGGTCAGACCAGTCACTGAGATAACATATTTGGGAAGAGGATGAAGAGCAGGAGACTGGGAGAGGTGGGATAGTGATGAATTAAGTCTGGGCATGTTGAGTTTACCGTACCTCTACCCAAGTGTAAAAGTTCAGCACACAGTTGGACATATGCATCAGAATCTCAGGAGAGGGATTTGGACTGAGATATCATTTGGAAATCATGAGAGTATAGAAAATAGAGACATGAGTTTGATTATTGAGTCCTTCCTTTCCCATGCCCTTCTTCACATCAAACTATAAGAACATAACCGAGGACTAAACAAACAGCTGAATGGAAGACTCTTTAATAATGATGAGGAGTGGGTCAATGGGACCCAAGTGGGGCTTCAGACGCTGAATTGAGGCTGAGTTGTGGATGTCATGTACATGGATCTATAAACACTGAAAGAGAGGAGGACTGGGATGAACAAACAGAACAAGGACCTCAGAAGAACTAAAGACAATTCACAGCACAAAGAAAGATTTATTTAAACTCTCCTTAACAACATCAGGAAATTGAGAGAATATTATATCTGTAACAAAGTTTTTAAAAAGCAGAAACTGCTATGATAGGGAATATCAGACAATAAAAAAGTGGTCCTCAAAATAAAAAATATTAGTATCAATTCTTTTAAATCACTAGAAATTCTGGAAGAAAAATTTGAGTAATGTCCCAGAATGTAGAATAATAAGGCAAAAAATGGGGTATATGAGGAAAAGCAGTTAGAAGACATAGGATTAACTCAGGAAGTCCAATATCTAATTAATTTATTTAAACTGCATTCAGATGCTAAAGCCATTTCTCTATTTCTTTACAGATAAATAATCTGATCTTGCTCATGCTTCCTCACCTAAACAATTGTGGAAACCTCTATTTTAATCAAATCAGTAAATTCAATCCAAGATAATAATTTCAAAGCTCCTTTGACTGCTTGTTATTATTATTAAATTACAGCCTGTCTATCCCTGCATGTACACACATCATACATGCAATATACCTATGTCTCTCTCTCTCTTTCTCTCTGTCTCTCCAACTCTCTCCCTATTTCTCTCCCTAAGGCTTTTAAGTTCATAATTTGAAATTTGAAATGTCTTTGTGACCTTAAAAGAGAATTTTTGCATAGCCAATGAGAAGGGTGGGTTTGGGGAGTTGAGATGTTTCATCATTTTCATATAGACATGCTTTCAAAGCTTAATCAGACTCCAAAATTAGTCACCAGACTTGTTGGCAAATTATCTGATCACTAAGATCGGTCCTGATTCCAGGACAGAAATATGACCTTACTCAATCATTATTCACAGAAAAGGGGTGCAGATGCTTTAAACTGCACTGATGAAAAGTTTTTCCATACTTTATTTAGTCTCAAAACCATGCTTGGCCAAGTGAGTTTTTTTTTTTAATCAGCTAGTATGGTATTTCTTATTTTTACAGGCCACTCTAATCATCTTTTTTGCCAGCTTGGGGATTAATGATTGTGTGTGATGTTTAATAGCTATCCCAAACAATCAGGGTAGCTGGCAAAAACTTTAGAGTAATTTAGGTGCCTTGAAATCTCTGACACATAAAACATCAGTTCATCCAACTCTGACATCATTAAATAAGACTATTCTTTTCATCAGTGAAATCACTTGGTTCCTTCCAACCTCTGCCCTCCAACATTCTGCATAAAGAATTCTTTAAAATGTGTACATTATTATCAAGGGATATTATGAAAAAATAATTGGAAGAGTAACAAACAGGCTTTTATGCTCTGCCATGCACAAGAATCCATCCATCATTGAATTAAATGTGGTGTCTTTTTCCTTCCTTGAACAGTTACACATGAAGCTGCCTCTTCTTCTGAGATGAAAATCCAGTTCAGAACAATGACATTTGCTGATCAATAGGAAGGAAGGAAGGAAGGAAGGAAGGAAGGAAGGGAAGAATCTGAGACTTAAAATATAAGAACTAAATAATCTGAAGCCTAAAATAGAATCACCCAAAAATACAAACACTAATTCTTATTAAAAATCCACTACATTTAAAATTTGAGCTGAATCAGGTACATTGTTGTAATTTCCTGAGCATTTGTCTTGAAAACTAATTAGGAAATCTAGAGAAAGTACTTGGTATTCCTAACATGTGCCCGAAGCCTTTGTGTTAGTTCTTTCCATTCCAGCCTCCCATTTGGAAGCAATCCAGAATCTAACGATCAGACAAGCTTGACTCACCAAGATTCACTTTCTCAATGTATATCACTCAGTGAGAATGTGAGAAGAATAACCTGGTATTCTGGGCAAGAGTCAAAAAAGTAAAAAAAAAAAAAAAGTCTGCTATTATAAAGACTATAAAACAGCTCTCCATCAAGAGCCCATTCAGCTCTTTATAAAACAAATGTGTTGTTTCTTTGCTTTTGTACCCAGCTATGTCTTTAAACATGCAAGAGAAACTGGTTACACAGAGTGAGTAATGAGAACTCAATCATGTCAACATTATGCTCTGCTTACTTCTAAATCTTGGGCTGGAATTTGACTAACCTAAACTTTACTGAATGTTAAATCAAAGCCTGGCAATATAAATGTTAAAAAAAAAAAAAAGAACTCCAAGAAAAATGAAAATATAGCCTATGACATGGATCTAAGTTTTGACAGACATTTTAGGTCAGAATAACATATGAGCTCAGGAATGAAGTTCCAGCCATGTACCTCTCAGAAAAGACTTCCTCTATAAATAAAGTTGTTATAGAAAATGACTAGCAGCATCATTCCCTAAGCATCTTGGGCAATAATAAATTGAACGTTAATGGAAACTGACTATTCCTTACATGTCCCCATGAGCTAATAGCCTAAACATCCACGGCATCTGGAATTACTTGCTCTGTTAGGGACTGCCATACCGTTTATCATCCCAGGCCCTATTTGACGTGGCTGGTGCTCTTAAAAGCCCCAGTAATTCTGCCGCTGAACTAAAATTCCATGTTGTCGCAGCAGCATTTGTTGATCATCAGGGCAGGTGGAAAGAGAAAGGGCTTGACGAGAACTACTTATCACGCTCCAATAATATGCACAGAAGAGAAGCATGAGACGGCTGTGTTATTTTTCAGTCGTATCTGGCCAGCATGTCAGTATTGATTGAAGAACCCAGCGGCAGAGAAAAGAGACATGTGTGCATTCAGAGATGAGGAGGCAGTTACCCACTCTCTTGCTTGTCAACTGGTTAGATCAGACTCTCATTTTTAGGACAAATAATAATAAAAATTGTGAGCGTCTTGTGGGACCTCTAAAGAAAATGTCACTTCTAGTCCCCAACAAACTTAAAAGAAAAAGAAAAATGTAATAGCCTTCCTCCCCTTCGTGGAGAAAAGCAATCTGATGTGAAATGGTCTCTCCTCAGTGATGGAATGTGCGGTCATGCACCGGCAGTGGGTGCCGGTAGCAGCTCTGAGCTCGACAGGGCACACTCTTAGAAAGACAGGCACTTCAGCACATGAGGGGAGGCTGTGCAGAAGATGGAGGTTTATCTTCCAACGTCTGGCTTTGATGTTATTCACAGACTAACAATATCACCATTTCCTCGCAGCACTCAATACACAGGGAATAAAAGACATCATTTGCCAACACGGGGCTCAAGGCTTTCTGTCCAGCATACTGATCAGCCATCTGCATTCAGCTCCCACAGCTAAGCCACCGCGTCACCTCTAAATTGTGCTTTTAACACTTTAAAATTCTGGTCAAAATAATTTACCATTTTATAGGGGTAAAATAATGATGAAACAAAGAACGCTAACTGCATTTTCCCTCTGCTCTGGAAATGTAGCTTCGGAGCCCCAAGGGCTCCTTTCATCTCGTCTGAGTGCTGGCATATGATGGGATTGTTAACATAGCTGGCCACCAGATGAAGTGAATTATCTAAACTGCCAGAGTTCCCACTTTCTTTCCAATTTAAACATCAATTTAACACAGAAACTGAAGGGTATTATGAAAGCTTTAATATGAACCGTTTCAGAAATGAGGGGGGAAAATACTGGAAGGGTTTTTTTTCAAACAGCCAAACAAATATGCAATTTTGGGAACCTGAAGATGAGTCAGGTGAATGAATGGGCCAGCAGAGCACACACACGCTTTAACCAACAGCAATGGAAAAGGACCTCTTTGTCTTCAATACACATGTTTTCAGAACAGGGGAGGACTTTACTAAAGAAAATAACCTGGATGAATCTGTTAGGTCATGAACTAAATACAGTGATCAGCAGCAAAGGGAAGACTTCTGATTTAAAACATTTCCAAACGCATGTCACCAACATGGACAATCTGGAATGCTTTTAATAGTCTCTAGATTATTAAGGTCCTTTCCATTATGCAACTTTCTTTTCTCATGGAAATATTTTTCTCCATTTGGATCACTAGCTGTTAACAGAATGTGCAAGCATATGTCCTGCATATCTCTTTGAAAATGAGACCACTTCATAGCTAATTCATAACAATAAAAATTGATGCTTTCTCACACAAAACAAAGATGTCCTAGTGTCATCCACATAAATTAAAGCATATAGGTTTAAATCAAAAGGATATGAATTACCATATTACCAATCTTCCATCCTTTTACAATATAAATATAGGCCTTTGCAATATACATGGAATGAGTATGCAAAACATGTAAAGAAATGTATTCACAATTATAAAAACTTGCCCTTATCAAAATATGAGATTTGAAGAGTGGCAATAACATTTGAAGAGCCCTGTCTAGCTAAGATTTAATAATGTACAAGTTAAATATGAATAATTTTAAATAAGAGCCAAAAATATTCCCCAAAGTTAACATCATTACAGTTTTCCATTAAAAAATAATGTTCCTTAGAGCCAGTTATTTAAATAAAAAAATAAAGTTAGCCCTTTTACTATATAGAACTGCTGTAATCACCATTTCTATCTAAAAAGTCTAATTTGTAAAAGTGCAAGACTACAAAATATATGTGCATTGATTGTACAAAACATAATTACACTCTATATGGAAGTAATAGGAATATTACCATATATGGTTTGCATGGTTGTTCCCATATGGAATGCACAGAGAATATTATTGACAAATTCAGAACAGCCATATGCAATGCTCAATGGCACTTCCAAATATAAAACACAAATACAGTATGCAATACATTTGCAGCATGTTGCACACCAAATGATCAAGCAATTTACTAAAGATTAGCATTTAAGAAACAAATAACACTATAAATACCATATGCACCTGTTAATGATGTATTTTTTTACATTGGTGATATTCACCAGATGATTTCATGTTATATACAAGTTATCAGAGAATTTTCTGGCCCAGCACTTTTTGTGGTAAATTAAAGAAAAATTCTAGAACCATCTTGCCAAAGAGGATCTTTAAAAGCACGTCGTCTTATTTTTAAATGGAAAAATGAAAGCCCCAACATGTTAAGTTGCTTGCCCAAGATTACAAAGTCTATTAATGGCAGAGCTCCCAGTGTCAGGGTTCTCATGCCAGGCCCCAGACGAAAGCCATCCTAATTAGCTCATGTTTATCAAACCGCATATAGACATTTAAATCTTCAGAGGCTCCTCTGTCCTCCAGCACATCTTCTGCAGAAAGACCCACCTTGTTCCTTCTGTGCGATTTCATTGAGGATGACTCACACTTCCCTTGGGTTTGCTGGGGCACAGAAGGAGGTGTGACTTCAATAGAAAAACAGATGTGGCTCCATGGAAGTCATAACAGAGCCTAAGAGTGTTTAATCCTGAAATGGGCTCAAAGAGAATGCCTCAAAGAGGATGTTTTGTTCTTCCTCCAGAGCACTTTAAGAAACGCACCCAGCATGCCTGAAAGCCTCCTCCCCTCTGCCATCAGCCATGACCAAGGCTAAGAGAAAAAGCCTAAAAATTCCAGCAGCATGGGTGGCTCTCAACCGCACACTTCAACATGCTGTAACCTCCCACGCCTCCTCCCTCTATATCCACATCCGCCCAGCATCACAGAGAACAGCCTCCCCTGCACCCTGCCCTCCTGAAAAGTGTGAAACCAAATTACTCAGGTGACCTTCCAGACATGGACCCAGATATAAAATATCGACTTTAAGGAATTATGGCCAATCACTCAACATACACCTTTTTGTCCCAGAAGAACCCTGGGAACTTTCTTAATACTAAAATGTCAAACATGCAGGCAGATTCTTATTAAATTAAAATAGTGCAATAACTGTTTCCACCTGAACATTATCTTTTTTCATTTCAAGGCAAACAGAGCTCCAGCCTACAACATTCCCTTAAAGCCAGGATTATAATAGGAATTCAAGGTTTCCATCTGAATACACTTAAATTCTGCCAGGAAGCTTCCAGTTTGGATTTAGGGGGCCAAGGGAGATGGGGAGAAAGTTAATTTTAAAAATATTATCAAACAGACCATTTTTATGTCAATCACAGGAGTAATCGGTCTTCTATGGATTGAAGAAAGTAGTGATCCCTTATAAGGCTTAAGATAACGTGTTATTACGTTTTAAAATTATTCCCCAACCATTAAATTTAATATCCAGCAATGTTCATAAGGTTCTAAGCACTGTCATTAACCAGACATCCCTGGATCAGTGAACCCCCACTTTTCCATCAATCCCATTATATGGAAATTACCCTGTGCTCTTTTAACTTACAATGAGACCTATTTTTAAATACAGGGTGGAGCAAAGTAGGTTTATAGTTGTTTGCATGGAAAATACTACAATAAATAATAATACAAGAATAAACGTTTAGTACACTCACAACTATAAACCTACTTTTGCCCCACCCTGTAGATTAAATGGAGAACATAGAAATATTTGTATGAACCAAGCTGTTTACTACCCATGTTGTCTTTTTTTTATATAATTATTCTTTTTTTCTTTAATTTCTTTATTGGTTAAGGTACGCATGTTGTCTTTTATTGCCCATTTTCTTAAAAGAAGAACAGTAAACCTGAGAATGTAGTAATTATATGACTCAAATATGTATCATACCCTCCTTATTCACTAATACAATGAAATGGCAACACAAAGCAAACTTAATATGACTGATCGCTAAGGAAACTGATCAGGTTACATAACAATGGTTCTGCCAAAGTTACTGCAGTCTACGCCGAGTTTTCACTGACCAATTAGAGAGCTATTATGTCTCTATTTGACATTGTATATGGTCAGTCACACTCTGGGTTCTTTAAAATCAAGACCACAGACAACAGTGAGATAAGAAGTCTGTATGAGCCACTGCAAATACAGCAAGTCGTGACAGATGACATCAACCCTGATGGAGTTACTACTTGGATTCAGACACCGGGGGAGGGAAGGAACCGTACCTTCATTAAAGTACAGTTACACATGCCTTCACAGTGCATTCTCCAGATGGGTTTTGAAATACCTTCAGATGAATTATACTGAGTATTGCCACAAAGAAATATTGACCAATGATCATTGCCTTGGCATGGAAAACTGAGATTTAGAAAACTCCTTTGAAAAAAGATCTGAGAAAAGAGTTGTTGTAGAGGAACATAAATCCCCACCCCCATCATGTTTGTCATCTGTCTGCACTAGGTCAACATCATTTGTTCTGATGTTTTCATGATAATCAAATTTTTATTTCTATAGACTATCATGGGATAAAGAAAATTGTTTAAATTCACCTAATTCTTTGGTGAAAGAGAAAGATACCAGTTAATGTGAGTGGTCTGTGTAAAGGTGTCTAGCTCCTTGCTATCCTGTGTGTCTCCAGGGATCAGCACTGTGACCATCACCTGGGAACATGTTAGAAATCCAGAATCTCAGGTGTCAGTGGACCTTTTAAAGCAAAATCCATTTTAAAACAAGATCCCTGGGTGATTTATACAGACATTAAATTTTGAGAAGTAATGATATAGTTATGTTTATGGTGTCAAAACCAGTGTATTACTTAGACTTCTTTCCTATAGGCCATGGGAAAGGTCAACTTGCATTTGATATATATTGTATAAATCTCAGGTCTACATAAGTTAAAAGTCAATGGATCTCCTTGACACCGTTAAGGAAACTTGTTTTCTTAAATCTCCCAAACATCCAATATTTTGGAACAAAAAAGGCTGAGAGTCAATATGTCCAAACACTAGCCCTTCCTCGCCAGTATTTGTGTGTCCTTGGGTGAATCGGTGCGTCTCTGTGTACATACTGTGCTCAACACTGTGCCAGTTCTCAAGACTCAACACTGGACAAAACAGACACCATGTCTTTACTTCAGTTTCTCCTGTATGAGTGAAACAGCATTTTAGGCCAAAATTAACACAGATCTGTAAAATTTCATGGTACTTGTAAAGAACAGTAAGCAGTTTGTTCTGTGCAGTGCAGGACATATGGAGGATAAGCTGGAAAGACATTCTGGCATGAGAAGCATGCTTTGTTTAGAAGTTTGGTCTCAGGCAAAGAGGAGTCATGGCAAATGTTTGCAAATGAGAATCACATGAAAACTGAAATTTTGAACTATTTCTCTGGCATGGATTGGAAAGATAGATTAAAGAGAGAAGAGGCTGAACACAGGCTATCAAGGTAGGAAGGTACTGAAGTCATCCAGTGAGGAGATGATTAGAACCTGAAGGGATAGAAGTGGCACAGACAGAACTGGTAGGACTTCAAAACTAAGGGAAGTTGCCCTAACCAGTTTGGCTCAGTGGATAGAGCATCAGCCTGCAGACTCAAGGGTCCCAGGTTTGATTCCGGTCAAGGGCATGTACCTTGGTTGCAGGCACATCCCCAGTAGGAGAGTGTGCAGGAGACAGCTGATCGATGTTTCTCTCTCATCCATGTTTCTAACTCTCTATCCCTCTTCCTTCCTCTCTGTAAAAAATCAATAAAATATATTTTAAAAAAAAAACTAAGGGAAGTGTAAGAAGGGGGAGGGTACGGGGAGGGGGATTGATGAGTAACTCTGTGATGAGGGGAAGGAAAAAGAGTTGTAACTGAAGTTTCTAGTGGGGCAATTGAAGAAAATGATGAGACTTACTTAACTAAGAGAGAAAACAGGGTGGAGAAGTGGGCTTTGGAGCAAGGAAAGGGAAGAGATGATGGATTGTATTTTGAGTAGGCTGGGTGTGAGAGGCTCGAGGACATTTAAGTGGTGACACCAATAGGCAGGAGGGAATGAGATCTGTCCCTCAAACAAGGTGACAGATGAAGGGCCAATAGTATCTGAAGGGCCCCTAGTATCCGAATGGAACGTGCTGACAATCTGAAGGACACAGTTATAGAAGAAAGGCTCCTGATGATAGTGCGTGTGTACAGACACTTCAGAAACAACATACATTTGGAAGTGCAGTTAGCATCGATTATTTTAACTCTAGGAGAAGTATGGACCTTTACGATCAGGGAGACGGAGCAGACAAAAGCAGGCGTATAGAGACAGCAGCAGCAGCAAGTAACTACTCAACAAACTGCAAAAGGACAAAAATATGCTCCACAGATACAAAGAGGAATTTATAGGAAGGGTTTCTTATCTCTATATTCTGTTTGATAATGACCCGAATTTTTGTAATTTCTAGACTTAAGGGGTGATCATCACAACGTGATGAATTCACATGTGTGTGGGGGGGGGGGTCATGAGGTATCAGATGCATTCCTCTTTATAAATGATGAAACATGTTCAGCACGCACCAAACCCCATTTCCCAACAAAGTGCCCTGTCCATGCGCTCTCGCTATGTCGACGTACACCTGTCCCGATGAATATTAAACACACAGGGCCCTCACTGAGTATCAATCACTAAAAGAAAAATGGGACAGGGAACTGCAAAGTGAGATAAGAATCTGGTCCAATCCATGGTCCAGAAATGGACATTGCCCACAGTGTACCTAGGGCAGGAGAGTAGGATGTTAGAATCCTGCAACTCTCTGATTTAGAAAGTCAAGGGTAAACCTAGTTTAATCTGTTCTTCCTAGCTATTCACTGCTTCCCTATTCACAATCTTTTCTCTTTTTTTAATGTTTTTTATTGGTTTTTAGAGAGAGGAAGGGAGAGAGATAGAAACATCGAAGAGAGAAAAACATTGATTGGCTGCCCTGGCACGCCCCCTACTGGGGACTGAGCCTACATCCTGAGCTTGTGCCCTGACTAGGAGTCTAACCAGCAACCTCTTGGTTCATAGGTCAACGCTCAACCACTGAGTGATACCAGCCGAGCCCTAATCACAATCTTATGGTGAACAATTAAAAGTATTACAGATCATTAGATCTGATTAAGTATTAAATGCAGAATTTTATTTAAAATTAGCACTCTAATCAGTAATGAAGAGTGTGTTTACCTTTGTAAATGAACTACCAAATATGCTTGCCTCTGGTTGGAGCAGCTCCAGGCCTCCTGTCCCCTAGAATATAAGGTGCTCTCCCCACTTCAAAGACCTGGTGGAAATAAATGGCTTAGAGGACTTAGAGCAGTGGTCAGCAAACTCATTAGTCAACAGAGCCAAATATCAACAGTACTTCTTCAAAATAGACTCGCCCAGGCCGAAAACCGACTTCTGCGCATGGGCCACGAAGTTTCAATCGCACTGTATGTGCGCGCCCGCACATGGTATTTTGTGGACGAGCCACACTCAAGGGGCCAGAGAGCCACATGTGGCTTGCAAGCCACGGTTTGCCAACCACGAGGTTAGGGGATTGCTTTCAGTCATTCAGCCAGCAGCCGGG
>NW_006291231.1:4442703-4444490 GCF_000327345.1 Myotis davidii
CCCCCACCACAAAATCCCATCACAAGCAATGAATGTATTTCTGGTTGGGTGATGTTAAAAAAAAAAAAAAGAACAATGTTCTCTCTCTCGAGAGAGAGAGAGAGAGAGAGAGAGAGAGAGAGAGAGAGAGAGAAGAGGAATTGGAACCATGGGAAATTCTGAGGGTGCAATGTGAGCCGGAGTTAGCTGCTTTTGCCTTTTATTCCTGACACGCAACAGCAACAGTGAAGAGGAAGGAGCAGAGAAGAAACAGCAGGTTGAAAGGTGGCTGTAGAGTGAAGAGGCACGCAGCAGCACCAGCACTCTACCCTCGAAATCAATTCGGAAGCAAGAGGTCATTATGGATTAGTGTGGAAGCAGCGAGGAGCTCGAACTCGGTTAGGTAAACACTGACTACAAGAGCCAAGGCCACAGTGAAACTGGTGGAAATCAATTCAATGGAGAGTATTTTGCAGAGTCTGACATCAAGCTTTGCAGAGGCAGCAGAGGAGCCCTCCTCCTTTCCTTCTGCCTTTGTCCTCTAGCAAACCTTGAAGGCTGGTCTGGTTCCAACGGAGCCCAGGAGAGAGGATGGGGCAAGAGTGCATGTTGGAGGAGGGAGGCGGGCAGAGCTGGATTTGCAGTCCCGTCCAGCTCCTAACTGTGGGACTGTGGGTAACTTAGCACTGCTTCATCTTCCTCGTTTGTACAATAGATAATTATGGTATGTCCATCACAGGTTCCTTTTTTATATTTGCACTAGATAATGTAAATAATATTTAACCCATCTGTGGCAGTAACATTTTAACTACTCAATAAACAATAGATATTATGTTATTGTGGCATGGAAGTCACAATCAGAATAATAATTGCTCACACTTATGAACTTTGTCCTGGGATAGGCAGAGTACTTTATACAGACCAACTCACCTGATCCTTTCAACAACCTTTTCACGGGTAAGAGCCTGAGGCACAGACAGGTTAAGTCACAATTTCACAACGTTGAACCTCATACAGTTTGCCTCCAGAGTCCGTGCCTAATCTCTCTGGCTTTTGCATTTTACAGATAAGAAAACTAAGGCTTACGATGGTGATGTCATTTATTTTATATCACACGGCCAGTCAGGACAATCCAACCAATCTGGGAGCCTGTGTCAGTGGGAAACCCACCCCAACCCCAGCAAATAATTCAGTGCCTGCCCCAGAAGTCGGCATGTTTGTCACATTTTACGCAGTCACTTTCCTCTACAGACAAAGCAATGAATCATGTTATTTCTTTGAGATCCATAGTGGGGAAGGCATCTTTATAACGAAACCTGATAAATTTGCAACTGATGGTATTTGTTTCTATGATGAATGTAAAAGAATAGAAAGTGAGGAAAGGAACAGACTTGGATTAAGCAATCATTATGCTTGGCACTCCATGCACTGTAAAAACTGATCCAGACAGATATGGGATAGGTTCTGTGGCCAGAAGCTCAAATAAGTTAGTACAAATACAATTCTTATTTAAGAGGCCATAAATAAAACAAAAGCAATTGTGTTGTTTAGTAACATTTAATTGGCTGGGGAGAGCTAAGATGAACATTTATACTGAAGTAGAAATGCAGTTATCACAGCCTCTGGAATTCACTCAAAATCTGTTGGTATTCACTGATTTGGTAGGTGATGAAACACAAGCTCCCTTGATACATGGGCAAGGATGTCACTCTGAGAATGCTGCCTCAAACTATAGGAACCCTACCTCAAGCTATAGGAGCCCTACCTCAAGCTGGCACTCCCTACCCAGGAGGTTTTCTACTTCAGCA
>NW_006291231.1:4459584-4459972 GCF_000327345.1 Myotis davidii
TAGGTCAGTGGTCGTCAAACTGGGGCTCAGCAAACTGCGGCTCGCGAGCCACATGTGGCTCTTTGGCCCCTTGAGTGTGGTTCTTCCACAAAATACCGACCTTTGCGCATGGGCCACGAAGGTTTCAATCGACTGTATGTGCGCGCCCGCACATGGTATTTTGTGGACGAGCCACACTCAAGGGGCCAGAGAGCCGCATGTGGCTCGCGAGCCGCAGGTTGCCAACCAGGGACTTAGAGGAATGTGCCACAGTGTTTTCTCTTGTTTACCAGCATTTGGAGCCTTCTGGGACTCCCAGGTAAAAAACTGATATTTTTTCACCCACCACAAAATCCCATCACAAGCAATGAATGTATTTCTGGTTGGGTGATGTTAAAAAAAAAAAAAA
>NW_006291231.1:4461533-4492127 GCF_000327345.1 Myotis davidii
ATTTGCCGCAGGTCACAATGTAGGCAAAAGACAGAAAGAGGAAACAGCTTCTATCTAAGGCTGTTTGTCCTAAAACTACCATTGAGCAAAAAAATACCAAGTAAAGGGTTGTTCTCTCCTTTAAGACTCTTCTTCCCCCACCCACCTCAGTATAAATCAGAGCCTCCTTAGTAGCAACATTGAACTCTCTATGGTGAAAATAAAGAATCATCAAGGCAGGGCATCTAAATCCAACTCCAGAACTTCAAATGATACTTCCCCAAATAAAGACTCCATTCTCTCAGAACACATCTAATATGATGTCTTCACACTCAATAACCCAATCATACCATTCAACCAGGTTTTAACAGTGATACAACTGTGCCACCCTCTTTCCAGATGTTGCCCTGTCTTGTCTTGTCCATTCACCTCAAGTGGTCACTTTCCTTCCACCGAGCCATCCACTGAAGTTTCTAGATTCTAGCTTATGGGTAACAGCAGGGATGTGTTTGAAGCAAGGCTATAGGAATATGGTTCACCCATGCCCTGCGTCTCCACCAATACAGATGTAACCAGCAGGGGCTTTGGGAAGGAAGCCCTGCTGGGGTAAGAACAGGACCACTTAGTGGGGCTCTGTCTTCTGCACTCTTGCACCCTGTGTCTCCCACCAAGACCATTTGTAGCGTTTCCTCGTGCTGACTCTGCTGAAGCTGAAGGCCTCAGCGGGACAAGTGTTATGGAGAGTGATTGATTGAAATTCAGAGCACTTTGCAGAATGATTTGTTTGACATTCCCAGTAGGAAACTCTTGTTTGTTGAACTTATTATTCATTCATGTATTCATGAAAAAAAATACAATAAATGCATAATCTCTGCATAGTGCCTCAATGATCACATTGAAATGAACCTGGAGCTTTGCAGTGCTAAGCAAGGTCTTTAGTTTGCAACAGAACAGTTTTACATTGCAATATCATTAACTGTGTCTAGAGTTTACATTATGCTTATAAATCAGCAAGGGAAATTTAACCTGCATTGTAATTTAAGGTTATACAGAGAATCAGACATTAAAAATGCATATGCATAATAATAACTCCTTGTGTGACTTTTTTTCCCCTCCTGCTGAGTGGTTTAACAATTACCATGTTGAGATGTAACTGAGTCTGTTCAGCTAGTGTTTGTGTTTTGACTTTTTGACAACTAGAATATAAGCCAAGGGAAATGCAGAAATTATTTCCAACATCCATGGGTAACTTGGGGAAATGGCTCTTTGAATAAACTATTAAAGTTGGGGAAAACATGCTCCATTATTTGGAAAAACAACTGCTGTTAAATGCTATGTTTTAAAACAGCAGCTATTAACAGGGCCTAAAACAGTAAGGTCAGCGTGTTATAATGGCTCCTTTTTGAACTGGTCCTTAATATTTACATTTACAGCTGCAACTAGGAGAGCAAGTGCCAGGAATACACGAAAGGACCACCATAGCATGGTGAACTCTTTTCAAAATTGAGTGTTCCTGTTGAGCTGCAAAATATAAAAAAGGAATTCAAATCTACATCATCTATTCTCTTGCCCCTGAGTTTTCCCCCATAAAGATCTCAAATTCCCCCCAAGTAAACTTGGAGTTTATGCTTCTATAAACTCCAAGCATATTCTTTAAAAACATGTAACTTTATCCGACCTTTCTCCTGCTCAGATGGTAAGAGTCACCTGTAAGCATCAGGACTTACTCTAACTTCAGGATTAAAAGAGTCAAGAAAAGTATTACCCAAAAATGCTTTCTGAAGCCCAGGGTAGCCAGACTCCTAAGGTCATTGGTGACCCTAATCATGGTCTACTATTTCATTCATGTCTCTACAATATCTGCAGAACTTCCACACTTAACTCCCATCGACTACACATCCTGACCACATTCCAGCTAGCCCCTCACACCCTCCGTTAGGCATCTCTAACCAATTTTTGGTCAGTTTTAATTATACCACTTTTCAGTTCTCAAAATCTTACCACTGTGCCATGTGCTTCTTTTTAAAACTTCCCTTTCCCCACCACTAAAACCACACACATATATTCAGAGTTGATATTAGCAATGAGAAAGGTCATACATAGAGACATAGGGAAAACTTTCTAAATACAAGGGAATTATAGGTATAAACGCATATGAATAAATTAAAAAACAAAGAAAATTTAAAAATTGGTAAAATCAAAAAGAAGAGTGAAAAACCTAAATATTTCAGTAATAACAAAAAATATTTAAAAGGCAGTACAAATATCAAGCTTCCCTGTAACCTCCTAAAAAATTATCTGATATAGATATTTTCATGAGAAACTTAAGACACAATATTTAATTTTGTTTTTAAAACTACTCCAGAACATGTGAAAAATTTTCAAATGTCTTAAATGAATTTATAAATTGACAGAAGTAGAAGAAAAATATGACTAAAAATATGATCAACTTTTTGGGGGCGAGTACAAAAATCTTAATTAAAATATTAGTGAAATTACCCACAACCATATTAATTGAGTAATATATAATCAGAAATAAGATTTTAAGTATCAATATAATTATTGGCAATGAAATTCAATATATTAACAGAAAACTGAGGGAGAGAACTTCCACTTCTGCAGGTGAATTAATAACTGGTACCAAACCTGCTCACCCATCATAAATAGATAGAAACAATAAATTGCAATGAGCAATTGTTTCCAAAAACTGATAAGAAGAAACCACCAGATGACACACTGCTAAATAACCCTGGGTCGAAGAAAACAATTACAAACGAAAATTGAAAAGTATCTTCAACTGAACAAAAATGAAAACACAATATATCAAAATTCGTATGGCTCAGCTAAAGTAGTGCATAAAAAGTAATTTATATACATAAATGCCTTTATTAGAAGGAAGAAAGTAATTTCATTTCCTAACGTAACTTAAGTTTCTACCTTAAGAAAACTTTTTAAAAAGAATAAATCAAACACAAGAAGGAAAAAGGAACTTACAAAGATAAAAGCAAAAAAATCAATGAATTAGAAAACAGAAAAAATAATAAAGAAAAATTAATTAACTAAACTGATTATAAGATGAGTACAGATTCTGCTTTTGTTTAAAATGTTCATGTTTATCACGGAATTTTTAATTAATTTCAATTTTTTAAAATATTATTTATCTTGATTATGGAATTTTTGGTGTCACCTTAAATTTTGTGCCTACGACAAGAGCCTCATTCACCTCATCCTGTTTCCAATTCTGGATGGAACCATCTGGTTTTGTTATCATTTGCTTTTTTGTGTGTGTTCATTCTTGCCACACCTAATGTAATATCTGACATACAGCAATCACGCAGTAAGTATCAAGTGAATAAATGAAAGAATTAGCTGCAAGGATTTTCATTGCAATACTGTTTGTGATAGAAAAATGTAAACAATAAATGAAAGTTTAAATTATGATACATCCATGCTATATAAAATTTTCAAAAGAATAAGACATATACACATGTGCTAACATGAGAAGATATCATACATATTGACAAGTTAAAAAGCAAGTTGCAAAATAATGTAGATAGCGTAACATCATAGATAGATAGATAGATAGATAGATCGATAGACTATTATACAGTAAACATTAACAAAAACTATCTTTAAGTATGTGAATGGAATTGTGAGTTGGAGGACAGATGTGAAGGGAAATGTATATCCAATGCTTTACCTAATTCTGAATTGTTAGAACTCTCAAAGAGCTCTCAGTCATATATTAGTTTTTAAAGATATTCTTAAAATAAGCATTTAAAAAGGTTTACCACCTCCAGGAAGACTTTCTTCATGGAATATTGCTGAATGCCATTTTACTGTGAACATCCTCCGCACAACCTCCACTTGTCTGCATGATGCATTGTAAGGTACAAGTATCCACATCTAGGTACACTCTGTCTTATCCACCAGACTGAAAACACCTTTTGAAGCTGATACTTTTATTTCTTGTGCCTTTCCAATAAGACAACTCAATATTATTCTATCCAGAGTTGTATCTACTATCTTATAAATGTGTGGCCATGTGGGTCTCACTCACTGTATTTGTATATGGCATTCAAATCTATTAATAAAGGATTTCTCTTTTTTTAATACATTTTATTGATTTTTTACAGAGAGGAAGGGAGATAGAGAGTTAGAAATATCGATGAGAGAGAGAGACATAGATTAGCCGCCTCCTGCACATCTCCCACCAGGGATGTGCCCGCAACAAAGGTACATGCCCTTGACCGGAATCGAACCTGGGACCTTTCATTCCGCAGGCCGACGCTCTATTCACTGAGCAAACCGGTTTCGGCTAGGATTTCTCTTTCTATACATGCAAGAGATCACCATGAGTACTTAGCTGAACCAGTTATAAAACAATTATGAGTCACACTTAGAGATTTTGCATGGTGTTACCTTGCCACAGAAGTTCCTAAGCACCAAGATGAGTTAAGCTAAAACTAATACAATATTATACTAGGATAACAACTTAGTGCCAAGCTTGAAGAGAAATGAATATAACACAACATTCAAATATGTTGTCTAACAATCTCTATCATCTGTAAAATTTTCCAAAACATATTAAAGATTAAGGCGGCAAAGGTAACCAATGACAGGTTTTCAGTGAAGTACCTTTTACAACTGTTTTATCTTTCTTTTTCTAATTCTTGACTCTGGAGATGGTTCCACATGCTCCTCGGGATCCTAGGATCCCCAGGGCAAGTAGATGAGTTGATGCAAATGGGCATGTCTGTGAAGCTTCGGAGAAGAACTAAAGCTACTGAATGACTTTCTAAAACCCAAGTTCATGAAGGCTTACCATTTGTCTTTGAAAACTTTTTGCAGCTTCTACATATATTGGATTATATCACAACATATTTCTTCAGAGTTGACTTATGTTGGTGTGAGTCTGGAGTGACATGTTTTTGCATAGCCCGAAGTGAATAGAGTGGGTCCTGACATGCATTTAAATCTCTGAATGCAAAGAGATGCAATATAAGTCAGTCTTACTATAATATTACCTGCTGACACTGCACTGAATTCAGAGATCAATTG
The DNA here is from genome assembly GCF_000327345.1 of Myotis davidii. Lineage (NCBI taxonomy): Eukaryota > Metazoa > Chordata > Mammalia > Chiroptera > Vespertilionidae > Myotis > Myotis davidii. Next base: position 4,466,574 of record NW_006291231.1, read on the forward strand.
CATTAAAAATTTTACTGTTCTCATGCTTGCATTGAGATTTACAGTCTAATGTTCTTATCTACAGATTGCAAAACTACTGGAATTCTAAAATTTAGATTGGATGGAGAGGGAAAAGAATATATTTAGAAAAAGTAAGTGGGGGACTTTAAAAATCTGTCATATGAAAGTTAAAAAAAAAGTAAAGCTCTTTTTAACTTCCAGCTAAAACAAATTATCTTTATTTAATGTTCCTATTAAAAATGAATGTGCCCTGGCCATTGTGACTCACTTAGTTGGAGTATCACCCTGTACACCAAGGGGTGGCAAGTTCTATTCCTGGTCAGGACACATAACTAGGTTTTGGGTTTGATCCAGGTTGGGGCATGTGGAGAAGGCAACTGATTGATGTTTCTCTCTCATGTCTCTCTCTCTCTCTCTCTCTCTCTCTCTCTCTCTCTCTCTCTCTTCCTCTCTCTAAAATCAATAAAGCTCTTTTTTAAAAAATGAATATGATATAACTACAAGCATGTTAAGATTAACAGGTACCTTGGAGACAAAAAAAAGAAATCACAATTTTCTGGTTTACATTCAATTAAAGATGCTTTAATTTATTTTTGTAATTTCTTTTAAAAATAAAAATATTACTTGGAACTTACCACTTATTTATTGTTTATCCATTTATCACTTATTATTTATCAAACAACCAACATTTCTTTATACATTTTACATTTCTTTTCCTGCAGGCCATTGACAATGCAGATGATAAGTCAACACACTCATAAAAGCATAAAGTGAACTGATAGCATCCAACACACTATTTAATGAACAAGGCCCAATTCTACTTGTGACCCCTTACACCCATTGTCAGCTCAGAAAATGCTGATTCACTTTAATAAGATTCAGTGGATAACCAGACCAAAAAGACAGAGTAGTTGTGTCAAAATAAGTGCCAGATTAATTAACAAACCAGAGAAACCCATACTTATCAAATACAAAGGCTGAAAGGCCATGTTTGGGATGAAGTCTGTTTTATAGGAGAATATTGACAATACTTAATCAAAGCTAGGGTACTAAGTTTAAGATAAAGGGTTGTTGCAAGTACATTTTTCCCCAAATAACAATTGAGATATTGAAGCTCTCCCCCCATTGGAAAGATAATAAATTCAATACACAGATCCCTGAATAATACAGACCAGAAAACATTTCTAAAAACTTCTTCCTCCCTCCTTCCTGACAGCAACATCTACCAAGTCACCAGAAATGAATTCTAAATGAAAGATAATGTGTTTCTTGAACAGCTGCTCCCCTTTTCCACCAAGAAAATCCATTCTGGAAGCATGATACAGCAAAGAATGAGTAAGGGCTTTGGCATTAGAAAAGCATGGTTTTTTGCTTTTCATTTTCTTATTCTTCAGTCAGTGATTTACCTCTGTTGAGCCTTTGTTTCCTCATCCGAGAAATGGCGATAATACCTTGCTTACGATATTTGACAATCATATGAGATGTCTACATGGTGAATCACGTAACATGTTGACATTGTACATGAGGTTGCTCAGAAGAGCTCCTTTTTCCTATTGTTTCCCTTTTGTATAGTTGTGTCTTTCCACAACATGGCACCAGCGGTGTCTGCCACACTTGGAAAGTTTCACAAGTACGAAGCAGCATCTCAGATTAATGAATTTATGAACTATGACTCTGAATTACCAAAGAGATGAACAAAATCACTTACACAGTTGAGGGCTCAACTCTTTGAGACCAAATGAATATTTTTCTCTTCTAACAAGCGGGTACATTGTTGAGGAATGTTGAAAGAAAAGAAATTGCTATTCAACAAGCATGAATTTGATCAAATGAGCTAAGCTGCTATGATGTTTTACTTTATGATTTAGGCAGAAATATACATGTCAGTGAATTTGTGCTAGGGTCCTTTATGTTCTGTTTTGGAGATTTTTTCCAAGTGTTCCTTCCTTACAAAGCTTGCTGCTTAGAACAAAATATCAAAATGACAGTTGAGGTATTGAAACTCTCCATATACTGGGAAGGTAATAAATACCACCAATAAATGCATAAATAATACAACCCAGAAAACATTTCTGTAATGTTTTTCCTCTCCCTGATCCCACTGAACCACCAGCTTACTTCCCTGAGGCATATGAAAGAGTGACCAGAGTATTAAAAATAAAAGTGTAGCAAGGTAGGCAAAAAACAGACAGCTGATTCCTCAGCTGATTCCTTGGTCAGCACTTACCAAAACAGGTAGCCCAATGTATGCACACAAAAGCAAACTTTTACAGAGTTCTTGGCTTTATAAATACTGAAAGAAAGGAGAGAAAGCATATATTCACTACTCACACCCCATCATTAAAAGTGGTTCAGTACAGGAAAGATGTCACTGCCAAAATAGCAATAAGATCTTTCCAGGTCCGACACCCAAAGTCTAGCTGACACAGGGGGCCACAGAACACCACTTACAATGATGTGCTCTCTGACTAGGAAAGGGTACAGATGGTGGTACCTGACTGAGTGTAATAGCGGTATAAGGGCCTGCTCTGAAGGCTGCTTCATTTGGTAATTATTTGGGAATAGGTCTCTATACTAGCTACATAATTTCTCACAGGGATGCTATATCATCTGAGAGCTTCAGGTTCTATTCACCTGGAAAATGTAATCTACAGGAGGGGGAAAGTGTGCAGCAGCATGACCACAATGTCTCTACAAGGCGAAAATGCCTGCAGTAAAGAATGGCACGCTGATTTAAGCGCTGCTGTCAACATTTGCTCCCTGCAGGCCCCAAGGACCAGTACACTCTCTCAGGGAAGCGAATTTGGGTCTAATAGACAGACAAAGCACCTAGAACTGAAGCGAATTCTAATAGACAGACAAAGCACCTAGAACTGATTATTCAGTCACGTCCCCAGGAACTCTTAACAAATTTCATAATTTTCAATTTGGAAGAATGGTACTACTTTATCTAGAAGCCTCCTTTCTCCCAGAAATATAATCCATCAACAAAAATATCACATCAGCAAAAAAAAAAAAAGTGTGTGCAGGGGGAATTAAGTGTCTCCTGTTTCCTTTTTAGTCTCCTATATACACTGATGGATGTCTAATATACAGTTGCCCATTAAAAAAATTATTAGTCAGTGGAACTATTCTTGCCCATCGCAGTGAATGACTCAGTGAAATGTTGTTGAGTCAGGATCTCAAACTTGACCAATTCTGATAACCAGCTTCACAACAGAGTTTATCACTCGACAGTTTGTATTTAGAAAACTGATCTCAGACAAATGTACTCAGAGAGACGGGTGTACACAAATGCTTGTTGTTTGGGTGGGTTTTAGCTTTGGTGACAAGTTCTAAAATGTTGTTAAATTTTCACCAAGTCATTTGATATTATCACTTGGGACGGAACACACTTGTTTTGATGACACCCTTAGCAAATGACTTAGAGCAGGATAGAGCTAGAAGGAGCCTTAAGTGAATTGTCACTCGGTGAAACTGCCATATATACCAGCCATATATCCAATTTCTATAAACATTCAAAATTTTGAAGTGGATATAAACAAACAAAAATGGAAGACTACATATACAAAAAAAAAGGAAAATTACCCATACAAATTGAAGTAAAAGCAAGCTGATAAATCATAGAACGCAAGTCTGAGTCGCAAGAAAGTTGGCTTAGCCCAGCGGGAGGATTCAGTAGACTACCTCACTTCACCTCACCTTCTCTGCTCCCTTTAAGCTCCTGACATTGCCTGAGGTCCACGAGTACAAAGATGCATAACCCCAACTCCTTACCCTCAGGGACCTCTCAGTTTACCAGCTGAGAGGAAAGAAAACACAAACCTTTACTAAACCCAAGTAGGGAAACTAAAAGAGGAGCAACTGAGTAGTTAGGGATGGGAGAGGTGTGCCCCTGACTCTTCCTCCAGAGGACACTGGAAGGGTATGAAGATTTAAACAAGTCTCAAGCACAGAGGAACTCCACTTCTCGTGCCATGCAGTAAGTGACATTCCAGCCTCAGAAAACTGACAAGGGGATCAGACAATGTCATTTGCTGCCAAAGGCAGGTAAGTTGCTCACTGTTGACTTAAAACTTGTGAACACTGTAATGCTGTCGTATAATCAGGTTACGTGGGAGCCGGACAATCCATCCCACACTGTTCTTTATCACTAGTGGCACCTCAAACAGAGTCCGCTATCAGGCATGGTCACAGCACACTGAAGTGCCTCCTTTTTAAAAAAAAATATATATATATATATTGATTTCAGAGAGGAAGGGAGTGGGAGAGAGAAATAGAAACATCAATGATGAGAGAGAATCAGTGATGGACTGTCTCCTGCACACCCCCTGACCGGGAATCAAACTGTGACCTCCTGGTTCATAGGTCCAGGCTCAACCACTGAGCCACACTGGCTGGGCAAGGAGTGCCTCCTTTTAAGCTACAATACACATGAATGGATGTACCCAGAGGAAAAGGAGGGATTCCATAGGCCAACTCAAAATGCCATTTAAATTATGATGCTGCAGCAATTTATAGAAGAGAAAATGTGGGAATCCGATAAGCTCATGAAAAGGTATTCAGCCCCTAAAGTTACAAGGAAAATTAAATCAGCATTTAGGTACAATTTTACATCAGTTAAATTGGTAAACATTTTAAATCAGACCATACCAGGTGTTGACGAAGATGTGGAGCAACAGGACTTGATATTCACTCTTGAGAAGAGAGGAGATTGGTACAGATACAGTATAGCGTACTGTGGTGATATCTAGGAAGCTTAGCTTGCATGCGTGCACAAGGAGACCACTGTGTGTAAGAGCAAAAGTTCAGAAACAAATTAAATGCCCCACTACAGGGAACTAGATAGAGTGTGTCATGCAGCAAACTGCAGCTGTTAAAATGAATAAACTGGGGCTACATACAATATAGAGTCCTCAGAAACATAAGGTTGAAAGGAAAAAAAAAGTTGCAGAAAGACACACAGTATAATGTCATATTGTTTCAAAATCCACAAAAATATGATAAACATTCATGGAGGCTTATATTTGTATACAAAGTATTTCTAAAAACAAATAGCATGAAAGACATTAAATTCATGATGGTGGTTATTTATGGAATGGGGGCAAAGGAATAGAGTTAGGAAGGAGTATACTGCTCTCCTCTAACTATAATGTTGTTGTTTTTTTTAAAGTATCTCCAGTGAAGATGGCAAAAATCTCAAAATTTAATAAATCTGATTGGTAGATATGTAGATGGTCATAATGTTAGCCTCTATACTCATCTACAAATGTGAGATGTTTTATAATAACATAGTTGATTATTAAATAAGAGAAAAACAAAATAAAATAAAAGTTGTTCCTTTGCACCATGGGCTATGCTTACTAGTATATGTTCAATAGCTAATCCCTTCACCTTCCTTTATCCAGTCCCTCCCACCCCCACTCTTCTGACAGCTGTCAGTCTGTTCCATGTACCCATGCCTCTGTTTCTATTTTGTTCGTCAGTTTATTTTGTTCACTGGATTCCACATAATAGTGAGATCATATGGTATTTGTCTTTCTCTGACGGGTTTATTTCACTTAGCATAATACTCCCAGGGTCAGGCAAATTCTTTTGGGCTGTCCACATATGTCTAAATCACTTATTTTTCTAGTACTTAGAAAAAGCCTTCTTTTGTCCTTCTGAAACCCTTGCCTTATAATGGTGGATATCTGGGGGCTCATCCTATTTTTTTTCAATTTTTCTGTATATTTTTAAATGTTCACAATAGGCCCATCTTATAAATATATATGCTAGACCTGAAGGAAATGCTTTGAAATTTTTATTTATGTGAAACAGAGCAGCTCTCTGGCGAGGAGCAGGGAAATGGCTGGAAGACATCTCCTGGAAGTGTACAGCAATCACAGCACTAATCCACTCACATGAAATTCTCAATGGCAATTTCTTTTTGAACTTGACAAAATTAATACCAAATTTCCCTGGAAGGATGAACAGACAAACGAGTTAAGAATTAAGAAAAAATAAGAGTATTAGAAGAAACTTATTTAGCTGCATATAAAAACACAATAGGAGGATAATGAGATTGCATTTACCCTGACTGAAATGTAATAGACTCCATTTCTGGAATTATCGTAGATATGATTTATTTTTTTAAACTTCCTGTAAATACTAGATTAAATGTAAGTAACATCTGCTGAAAGGCATGGTTGAAATGTGAAAATAGTAGGGAAGTCTCCAGAGGCAAACCCAGATCTCAACTAAGAGCAACTTGTAGACGGCGCCCTGTCTGGAAACACTCTCAATGACACACCGAGAAATAATGTCTTCCCAGCTCTCTGGACATCCCTCAGCCCAGGCAAGTTGACACATATAAGTGACAATCACAACCCCCTCCAAATGTTTATTTATATATTCCCAGAGGCCCAGTGCATGAAATTCATGCATGGGTAGGGTGCCTAGGCCTGGCTGATGATCAGGGCTGATTGGGGTCTTCCGGCTACCAGCCAGGGTCTCCCTTCCTCGGCTGCTGGCTGCCAGCCGGGGCCTTCCTTTGTTCTGCACTGCCCCCCTGGTGGTCAGTGCACATCATAGTGAGCAATTGAACTCTCCGTCTCCCAGTCAAACTCCCAAGGGGACAATTTGCATATTAGGCTTTTAGATAGATAGATAGATAGATAGATAGATAGATAGATAGATAGATAGATATGCATGTACTAAGTGCTATCACCCTATATAATAAAACCCTAATATGCAAAGCAACCCAACAGTGGAATGGCCGGTTGCTATGAAATGCACTGACTACCAGGGGCCAGATAGTCAGTGTGCTCCCACAGGGGGAGCATTGCTCAGCCAGAAGCTGGGCTCATGGCTGGTGAGCACAGCAACGGTGGTGGGAGCCTCTCCCGCCTCCACTGCAGGCAAGCGATAAAGAGCAAGGGGTCCTGGACTGCAAGAGCCCCAGACTGTGAGAGGGATGTCTAACTGCTGGCTTAAGCCCGATCTCCAGGGGGATCGTACCCAAGACGGCAGGTGGACACCCCCCAAGGGGTCCCGGACTGCGAGAGGGTGCAGGCTGGGCTGAAGGGGCCCCCTTCATGCACTGGGCCTCTAGTAATATATATAATACTAGAGGCCCAGTGAATGAAATTCATGAATGGGTGCAGTCCCTAGGTCTGGCCGGCGATCAGAGCATGAGTGTCTGGCATGGAAGGGCGGGTCCCACCTGACCTCTGGTCCCTGGGCAGCACCTGGGCCCATGTATCCCCACGTGACCCCGCTGCCTGAGTCATGGCGGCCAAGTCCCCACATAGAGATGTGGTGAGCATGGCCAGATGCCATGGTCCAGGGTGCAGCATGGTCCTCTGGGCCACCCATCAGCACCGCACAGTAGCCAGGCGGGCAGTGCGCTCTCTCTGGGCCAACCTTGCAGAACGGCTCCTGCACGAACCCACAGGGAGCCCAACTGGTCCCTGAAGTCCCAGTGGCTGCAGCCCAGCTCCCCTGGAAGATGCCGCACAGGTGCGGGGCGGGCTCCTCACAGGTGCACTGCACCTGAGCACAGGGGCTTCCCTGGCATGCAAGCCCTGGTGCCCCGGGGGAGGGTAGCAAGGGGAGTGACAGCAAGCTCATTGGACACCCCATATTTTCACCACACATCTGTCCCCATCACTCTCGCCCCCAGGTAGCTGGCTAGAGGTCGCAGCGCGTTGCCAATGCCCACCCTGTTCCATGCCGCCTCCTGGTGGTCAGCGCACCTCATAGCAAGCGGTCAAACTCCCGGTCTTCTGGTCAAACTCTTGGTCGAACAACCACCCCAGAGGACAATTTGAATATAAGGCTTTTATTATATAGGATAAAACTATATGCAGACATGTAAATTTAAAGTATGAGCATGTGTGTGTGTGTACATATTTTAGCATGGATTATCCTGAGCATCTCCTAGAATGTGCCCTACCCCCAAATTTGGAAACCGCTGATCTATATCAGTCTGTAGTCTATAAAGCAAGTACGAGGTAGTTAGAAAGCCCCATGTACTTCCTCTACCTTATGGCTGATGGCTGAATTACTATTCATTTCCTTAGTTTTAACCTTTAGCATAAATAGCTTCCAGCCCCCTTCCTGAGAACACATTTAATTACAGAAAGCGGAGCTCTTGCATGAGGGCAGCAGCTCACACAGTGGGGAACAGATCAGTGTAGAAGGCAGAGGGCAGGGCCAGAAGTCCCAGAGGCCTGAATAGCAAACACCCCATTTTTAGGGACATGAACCCATTACTCAGGAAGAATTTCCAACACATACTTAATAAAATTGGAATATTTTTCAGTTCCTTCAATTTTTTAAATAAAATGTTGAACAATCAGCCTACTTCCTTATTCCAAACTGATATGAGAATAAGCCACACTCTTTTTCACCCCATCAATCTGCATGGTCTGTTCTGTCAGCTGGCTGGTTGGACCAGCCCTTTGTCCCACACTCAGCACTCAACTTCCTCTCCACACTCCACCTGTAATCAAAGAAAATAGGTCCTGGGTGAAGGAAGAAATTCCCCCCCAAAATGGTATTTCACAATTTTGAACACTACCTTTTGGAGTAGATAAAGCACCTCTTTGTTGTAGGAAGGGTATCCATTTTCAAAGAGCGGGCCTCAGCCAAGGAGATGGGATAGCCCACTGAAAAATATACGCCGTATCTCTAAAATGGTATACGCTTTTTTTTTTTTTTTAGAACAAATGGACTTGCAAATCTGTTCTGCTCAGTTTTTGGTTCTTCTCTTACTGAACTGCTCACCTTACCACACTGCAATGACGAATAAACTAAGTGTAGCAAAATCATACAGGAGCTGACATAAGTTGAGTTAAATAGGTCCCTGCATTTCAGGAGGCTGGATACTTCATTATCAGAGCGTGTGGTCTGCACACCAAGATGCAAAAGGCAGCCAAGCTATCTCATTCAACGAACCACTAGGGTCTTTCTTCCTCAAAGAGAGGCAACGCTGTGGGGGAAAGGCTTTACAGGGTCAGGGTTTCGGGAAGTAAAGGGATGCCTTTCCTACATGCTGGAAAACAAGGTGATTTAGACTTATGTGAACAGCCCAAAAGAACCTGGCTGACTCTTCCCTGATGGAGGAGAGCCACAAATAAGGTAATGAAATTCCAATTTCATGAAGTCGATGCTAGAGAAAAGAAAGCTTTTCTTTTTCTGCTATGAGTTGCTGTGGGGGTGATTTTAAGTTATCACCATGGAATTCACACAACACAGGGACAAAATGGAGACCTGGAATGGATGTATTGCCTGCTCTCTAACCCATCAATCCTTCATATTAGCTCTTACATGCATGTTATTTGCTTAGGGTATTTTTTTCATTCCTGCAATTCTGATATGTAAATAGCTTCTTACCCATAAGATTTTTTTATTTGGCTGCAGAATCTAATGATAAGAATAATTGAAGAAATGTAAATCCCCTCATTACTAAGTACCTTAAATATAGTACAAGCTCCATAAATACTCATGAAATTAAGCTAGGCTTAATCAACACCTGTTTGAAGTAAATAAATGCAAACATTATTCATCAGGGTCCAGGTCATACTTTGAAGGAGATTCGCTCTTGCTGTAGTCCAAAAAAGTTATACTCATGAATATTTTAAAAAGTGCCACCTTTTCATGGAAAAAAGATCTAAAAAAAGAGCAGATGGCAGGTGCTCTATACAACCTTACTCTTTCCTACATCCACAACCCCCACCACAAATTCTATCCCACCGTACAGCTTGCAGACTTCTTCATTTTCCTCACTGTGGCAAGGAGTGTGGATTTTCTCTCACAACTCCAACCCAGTCCTCCTGAGGCAGGAAAGCTAAGGGCTCCCCAGGCCCCATGTAGCCTGTGTTCTGTCCAAGGCCTGGTCTCTACCACAGACGTGCACTCCATGAGATTTAGAAGCCCATGGTTGTACTTCTTCTTAAAATTGACAAGCACAATCAGGGCAGGTTCTGGTTTTTCTGTACCAACTAGTCCGTAGTATTGTGAATGCCAAGCAGCAGTGTCGGAGCCTACATTTTCCAGGTCTCAATCCTGTCTCAGGTGGTCTGGTCCTGAAACACACATCTGCATGGCCGATTCCCACTGGTGGAGATGAGCTACCTTGATGGGCAGTACCTGGCATTGTTCTGATTTAGTCCTGGAAGCTCAGCCTTGTCCCTGACCCTTCAACTACTGTAAGCATCTACTTAATTTTCTGTTCAACTACCTACTGAAACACTTCCATCCTCACATCTTTTTTCTTCTTTCTTTGATTTGCAATAATCAGGCAAGTTAAGGGAGAAATGAATTTTCATAAGCCACTCAAAGCTTTATATGTCAAGAACTAAGCTCGGACAACCACAGCACTGAATTTTTCCAAGGAGGGGTAAAATAGGAAGGATGTGGGTGCAAAGTAAAGCTCCTGCTACACAGGACACAATACGCCTTTTCTGGGAAGAGAAGGAATGAGTAGAGGACAAGACAGAAAGTGCCCAGACTTAAGGTTTCTGAAATACTCCTCAGAAGGTAAAACAAAAACACAATTTAGTGGGGAGAGGGAGAAATACCCAGACAGCTCAGGCCTGAATTGGTAAATAAAGATTCTCTCCTAACCTAGGAAGACAGCAAGTCTCTTAAGAAAGTCCCACGTTCCACATGTGAGAGTTAAGGTAGCAACATTCAAGGGTAGGGGTGCATAATCACAACTTTGTAGGTTCTACTCTACAGTGACACAGAAAGAGCAATCAAGAGTCTTGTTAAGGTCAAGAAGTTCAGGGAAAGGGACACCCAAGAACATCACGGCAGGTACCACAGTAGAGGCTGATTGAATTCCAAGCAGAGCAACCTCAAGCAGCAGCCAGCAAGACCATGTATCACTGTCCTGATGCCAGAATTATACATATGCTCTCCTGTGGAAACATGTCAGCCCTGAATGGTGGAGAGGACAAAAGGAGGCATAAAGAAAAGAAATGTACAGAAATCTAGTTAAGCTAAAATTGGACAGTGACTGTGATGATATTTGAATTTAGCTAGAAAGTTACCGATTGGACAGAAAACACCTGAATTTAAAAAAAAAAAAAGTTGTCTTGTCAAGGCAGACTGGAAAACTCAGGACAAAGTGAGCTCAATTATAGAAAACAGAATTTATTTTTTAAGCACATCAGTCATTATGTGTAAATTTTAGTCCTACTATAATAGGTAGAATTTGAGTGCTTGCAATGTGCCTAATTAAATAAAATCAACATTGTATCATTTACCCTTGGTGTAGTCTAATTATATTTATTTTATGGGTAAGCAAAGTGAATCTCACAAATATTCAATAACTTACCCAAGGATGAGCAAAAGTATACATATGGTAAAGATATGATAAAGCCATACCTACCGCCAAGCAGTATTTCACAAATACCTCCAATGTATAATCAGTTATTTCAAATGTTTTCTTCCTTCCTCATCCATTTGGCAGCCACATACCACACAGACACTAACGGTTGCTGTTTGAACTATAGGTGTGAAGAGAAGAAAATTTATCTTAGCAAAGCTGAGATTTTCTTCCCATAACTAGAGTTTGCTTTCCTTGCCTTTTTCTTAACAATATTTCAGAATTCATGGAAACAGACATTGAATAGAAAACAAACAAATCCAGGTATTTGGGCCTAGACTAGTGTGTAGTTGCAATAAATTAGACATTTATAAGGTCTCCTTCCTAGACTAATTCACTGTGTGGCTAATTCACATAAAAAGAATTGACTGGCAGATATTCTTCATTTCCAAGTCCTGAAGCAAGAATTATGAAATCAAAGCACACATTACTTTAAAACTTCTAATGCAACATGATTTAGGTGTGCCATAAAACTTAATACAAAAAAGAACTTGCCTGTGGCATTCATTTCCCTGCCACTCCTTGGAACTGGGCCTGGATGCATTGTTTTTCAATGTTCCCCATTAGAATCCACTCAATCATTTCTATTTCTTTACAGTGGGAAAAACCTTTGCTCACAGCACCTGAATCAGTCCATGCAGGCTTATAGAAGACGCCCCATGCTATACGACCCTGCCCAGCCCTGTCTTCCAGGTTCCATTCCCGTTTCTTTATCCATCCAGCCATCCCCGAAGCAGAGGAAGCAGGCTGGTGCTGGCTGTCAGCTCTGAGCTGGAGAGCTGCAGCTGGCCCAGGCCCAGTGGGGAGCCCAGAAACCAAGTTCCCCAGCCAAGCCGCGCCTGGCCTCAGCCTCACTGCTGTGCTGAGTGTGTCCAGGGCACAGTCAATGCCACAGAGCAGGTTCTGCAGGGCTGTCTTCACAGTGTGTGCCGCCCCTGACTAGCTGCTGAGCTGGACCCTCTCCCAGAGGACCAATAGCACATGATAGTCCAGCTCACAACTGTCTTCTGAATTTTTTTACAGTTCAAAAAACCAGGAACTGCTTAGCATGCCTTGCTTACTTTTGTATATGCCCAAAATACAATAAGCACTCAATGTATATTGAATGACTGAACAAACGATAGAATTAAACAGAAAAGCAAGGCTAACCAAGTAAAAAATAGATTTAATTTTAAAACAGCTTTTCTTCGACCTGACATCACTGTCTACATGCCAAGGAATGATTCCCAGTGCTTCTCAAACTTGAATGTCCTTAAAATCACCTGGGGATCTTGTTGTAACACAGTTTTGATTCCCTAGGTCCGTGACTGGGCCTGAGTTTCTGCATGTCTGAAAATCTCCCAGGTGGTTCTGTTGGCTCAGATCACATTTTGAGTAGCAATGTCCTAATTGGTCTTACCATCATTAGAATCTCAGTGAACTTCTCGGGTCAGGCAAACCATCCATGGTTAATAAAGTAATATGTGTCCTGACATGCAATAAGTAATCAATAAATATTAAGTCAAGATTTCATTAGGATGAGAACAAACTTGGTTCATTTAAGGAACAGAGAAATTTCCCTAGTAATACAAGAGGAGAGTTTATATTTTTAAAAAACCTTCTCATTCCTATGCCTCGAATGAATTTCAGAACTTACTATCCATCAAGTGGACGCAGTGTGGTCAGCTTTGAGCCATGGCTTAAATTTACCAGGCAAATCTTGAGTTATAAAATGTATTCAGCGTAATTCTTCCAAGCTTCTTCAGAAATTTTATAAATTTCATTCTCATGAAAAGTGGGAAAAAAATAGTGAAATCATGATTATTATCCCAGGGTAATTTTAAATTTTTAAAATTTGTTGTTGATAAAAAAAAAAAAAAAAACGAGTCAGAAAGTAGAAAGCCAAATGTAAGTTACATTGAGTAAAATTACAGATGATATTGATTGTGGTTTTCCGGAAACCAAAGTCTTTGATACAGTGGAAAAGACAACATATTCTCATTGATAATTTAAAAAGCATGATTTGGGAAAAAGATACTCTTTTGTTTAGGACTCATATTGGTATAAAGTGGCTTCTACAAATTAAGTAATTACAGGAAAGTCTCTAAACATTTTTTTTCTTGGAAACAAATATTTAAATTTATGGCGATGTGTATCTAGGAGATAGTATGCAAGCTTGAATCTTAATAGGACTTAGCTAGTAAACATATAACCTAAATTATGCAGAGGACTAAATTGGTCATACTTGCAAGTTCACGACACAATTATCGACCATCCATACAAGGTCCCTATCTTGTTTTCTTTTATTCTTCTTGCTTATCCTCATTCTCCACTCCCAATCTACTCCTCTATCTATGGACAATTATTGTAATGTGTTTGGTGCTTTTCTTGGATATTGAAATAAAGTACTATTTTGTTTTGTGTTTATGTTTTAAATTTGCCTAAGTCCATCATGTTATAGATCTTATCTAACAGTTTCCCCCTCAACACTATATATGAAAGATCTTTCCACATAACTCTATCTTTATTTGTTACCTCTGTGAGTATCCACAATATTTCCCCCATCTACCCCCCTAGAGAGAGGTACCTAGGTTGTCTACAATGCCCTACTCCACAAATAATGCTTAAGCAAACATTCTTACACCTGCTTCCATGGGGGCCAGAACACAAGTCCCACTGTAGTGGGATGGATGTGTCATCAGACATTCCGTATACTAATTTAAACTAAGTTTCTCAGATTCTTATCGCAATTAGCTCTTTTAGTCTATAGTCTTTGCTTTACCATTTTTTTTCTGTTGGTTTCCTGTTTTTAATAAGGATTTCTTAAATATTCTAGATAGTATCCCTTGTCAATTTTGAATTCTCAGATAACTTCTCCCAATCTATTCCCTGTTGGTTGACTTTGTTGATGGTGCCCTTCATTGAATAGAAATTTATAATATTTTATGTAGTCAAATTTATCATTTTATCTTATGCCTTATACTTTTGGGGGTCTTCATAGTTTTATCTGTCATTTTTAAGACTATAATTAATTTAAATTATATTTTTGAGAACTAACAATGTTTTTTCTATATGTGATCTATTTTCTCAATATCATCTGATAAAGAAACCATCCTTTTTCATTAGGTCCACTTCTATCATATATCAGGTTTCCCTGTAAACATGGACTTGTTTTTGAGCACTCAATTCTGTTCCAATGATCTATATACATGTTTTTGTACCATATTGTCTTATTGCTAGGGCTCTGTTGTGTACTGTATCAGAATCAACTTACATTTTTTTCTGAGCTAAACTCAATTACATTATGATTTATTTTAGTTGCTAGATTCAGCTTGCTAACATTTGAGTAAGAATTTTTGCATCAATATTCATAAGTGAGAACCACATAAAATTATTATTTCTTGAACTACTTGTAGCTGATATGATTCCCCTATTCTTTTCCTGGCTAACTAAACACAGACTTTGTAGCAGACATAGATCCCTTGATTTCAGGGAAAAATAGGTCCTCTCTGATCCTACAAGATGAATCCTTATTGCTCTAATCCAGTCATAGGAATTTTCCTCTACCAGTGATTTCTCTGGGTATCTGTGTGTACTGAGTTCTGACCAAAGAGATATAATAGGACACATGCTTGAGAGCTCTCCTTTCTCATGTATAAATAGCTTCACTTGGGGAAAGCCTTACCTTGACTCTTCCTTACCTTTGGAAAGTTTGAGATCATGAGGCTCTAAGCTATCACATGAAGTAGCAACCTTAAAGATAAAAAGACAGTAAGAGAAATGGTAGAGAAGAAAGTTAAAAAGAAACTAGGTTCCTGATGGCATCACTAAGCAAGTGAATCCATTCTACCAGCTTGAAGCACTATAATTTATATGATGTGAGAAAAATAAACCACTAGTTGTTTAAACAGGTCTAAGTTTTTGTGACTTGAAGTCAAATTCACCCTAGATCATACACTTTCTGTATTACAGTAAGTTTTCCCAGAAACAGATTCTAAGATAAGAATTCAAGATGTAAAAAACCTATATAAAATATTAACAGAGTTCAAAGATATATGAAAAGGACAATATGTCAAGATTAAATCTGGCTTATACTAGTGATACAGGGCTGATTTAACATTTGGAGATCAATGGGATTCCCTACATCAAAAGATTAAATTAGAAACATCACATGATCTTCTCAGTAAATGCAGGAAAATGCTTTTATTAAATTAAGCTTCATTCATGATAAAAACTGCTACCCTACTAGCAATAGATGGGAACAGCTTATTGTGTGAAAAGCTATCTTTGAATCCTACCTTAAAAATCATACTTAATGATAAAATATTGAAAGCTTTACCTCTGAGAATGAGGACAAGAGATGGACGGCTGCTGTCACCATTCTAATCACCACTCTCCTAGCTATTGCAGTAAGGCAAGGCAAGAAAAGAAATTGGAAGAAAAAACTAAAAGTCTTATTTCCAAATGACATAAGAATGTAAAATATGCAGAAAACTCTACAGATAAATTATTAGAATTAGTACATGAGTGAGGAGAATCACAATATTAAAAATTTGCTTTATATCTTACTATTAATAATATACAGAATTTAAATAGTCATTATAATGAGATTTAAAAAACACCTAGCAGTGTGGAATAAATCTAATGAAAACTATACAAAAACTCTACAAAAATGTTACTAAATTAAAGAACATCTAAGTAAATGATGAGGTGTGTTCTGTTCACATATTAAGTTTAACATTGTAAAGATGTGAATTGCCATGGTTGATCTATAGATTCAATGGAATTCCAAATAAAATCTCAAAAGGTGTGTGTGTGTGTGTGTGTGTGTGTGAAAACTGGCTAACAATGTGTGAGTGATATGGTTTCTCTGCATTTTCACCAGGATTTGGAGTTTCACTATTTTCCATTTTAGTCACTCTGATAGATAAGTAGTGATAGCATCATTGTGATTTTAGTTTGAATTTCCTTCTAGTTTACTAATGTTGAATACCTTTCCACTACTTATTTGCCAACTGTATATCTTCATGTGCTAATTGGATTGTTTGCTTATTTGCTGTTGGAGTTCTGAGAGTGATTTATATATCCTAGAATAGATCCTAGTCTTTTGCCTGTTGCATGGTTTGCCAGTCCTTAGTCAGGTAGGTGGGTTTTCTTCCATACTGTAGCTTACCTTTTCATCTCCATTTATGCAGATCTTCCTTAATTTCTTTCATCCGCATTGTGTCCTTTTCAGCATACAAGTCCTGTACATCTTTTCTTATATCTACATTGAAGTATTTAATATTTTTGAGCAATTTTAATGTCGGAGTCCTTATGTCCATTGCTAATACACAGACATTCAATTGATAATTGTTTTTCATCAGTGCTTCCAATGGCTTGCATAAATTTCTTCAAAATATTTTTATTATCTTAAATCCTGTGCTATCTACGATGATTATGAAGTTTTTTTCTGTATTTTGTCTTCTTTCTTCTTGTCTTGCCTAGATTAGTCCTAGTAGAGGTTTGCCTCTCAAAAATCTTTGAAAACCAGCTATTAATTTTGTTCTGTACCGAAGAACTTTAGACAAAGAATAATAAAGTCAATGTCCTCCAGACATTTTGGTTATAAAGATGTTTCCTATAAATTCAAATTACCATAAAGCAAATCAAGAATTTAATTATGCATATATAGTGCTCAAGATCCATGGAGTTTCTTTCCTATTATGATCAGGATGAGAATATGACCAGTATTTCCATTGCCCTGCCCATCATCTGATTTATATCACCTGTGTCACCCATCGTTATGAACAAACCACTAGGATACTCAAAGCATCTTAGTTACTATTGCATCAGCTTTCCTCCAGAAATGACCACATCGTGACAAATATCACATTCCATAACCTAAGTCGTATTCCTAAAAAAACAAAAATGTCAGCACTACTTCCACTGATAAAAAACATATGCTGTGGGACCACTTCCTGCATTTCCTATTTTTTTAAAAATAGGAAGCTAAGTGAACTCGGGGTTTTTTCATGGGGGCAATGAAATTAAGAAGCACAGGATTTTAAGATTAAACGTGACCATAGAAATCAAATAATCCATCACCTTCGTTCCGCAGTTGAAGAAATCGTGGCCTGGAGAACTGACAACGTACAAGGTAACACGTGTGAACCAGACTCACTCAGATCGCTGATTATAGCCTGATAGTAAACCTATGTTTTCCCTTAATGAAACATGGTAGGGAAAATGGCCACATTGTCAGAAACTACAAATTTGGTAGTAATGAAGGGAGATGGAGAAGGAGCAGTACAGGAGGGGAGACAGAACTTAGGGGAAGATTCTAAAAAGCAACTGTAATGGGAGCACATGAGCTTGAGAACACTACTCCTGTTACCACATGGCAATAAAGAAGAGCTGGCTTTTTAATTCATGCCATTTTTGTAAATCAAGTCGAAGGTCCCGTTTGTAGCTTATTACACATATTGGTATTTCTCTTCTCATTGTCAAAACAAGGATATATTTACCTGCAAGTTATCTGGGCGATTATAGAGCACAGGGTGCAAGAAAGAAGGCAAACAAAAAACAGGCATCGGTAATTCTGACGAGAGGAGGCTACCTGGTGCCGGCATTTCCTGCCTGTCACATTTGCAGTCTAGGAGGGAGAGGGAAAAATGTAACATGATTTAATTTAAGCTCAGAGCCTAATCATCCATGACCTTTAAACTCTGAAACCAGTGCTACTGCCCACATGGTAAATGCAATTAGGAAATCTGATTTCCTATGTTGTAGGCAATGAAATTTGTTTTAATTGACACTGATATATATTTGTAATAACTTTTGTATAAATTAAAAATCAATGCCAATTTCAACTCTCTGGGTAATTATTTTATTGAACAGACAAAATTTCACAGGGGCTAAACATTTGCAAATGGCAAAACAACAAATAAATAAAAAACAAGTCTGAGCATTCAACTGTTCTACACCCAGAGGGGGCCCTTCAGCTGCTGGGCTCCTCAAGCCGTTCAGCAAACTTGCCTGGCCCTGCGATTGCTTCAGAATTTAGGGAGCTACCCCAAAATGTCATGGCGTAAAGGAGCCCCTCAGTCATTTCAACCATTTCCCCACTGCTACCCTCAGACTGGACCACCAGCAAAGTCTCTGCTTCCTTCTCTTTCCTGAGACCTTTAGCTCTGCTTTAAATGAGACACAGCTGAGCCTAATGGAGCAGCCCTCACTACGGGGGGGAGGGGAACCTGTGTTCAGAGAGGGCACACTGGGAGGCAGGTTACACCTCAAACCCTGACCAGCGACCGGGCTTTGGCTGCACTATGCTAACCAGAAAAGTCAGCATGCATGAAACATGTGTATGAGCACGCATCCACGTGTGCATGCACTAACACCCTCCCCCCGCCCCACTGGGTCACTGATGAGAGGCCTGCTGCGGAGGCTGTTCTGGCTCCCAGTTGGTATTTGTGGGCAGAGAGTTCACAACGCCCTTCCTCACCAGGGAGGAGCCAGCACTGCGCTGGGCACCGGGTATTTCAGAGCACCAGGCCAGTGGACAGCGCGGCTCCCCTGAAAGAATAACCAGCCCCTCTTTAGTGCATCCGCTTAAGCTGCTCCTTCCTTCCTGAACTGCTAGCTAGAATCTAACAGCACTTGAACATTCAGCAAATGCTGGGGAGAGGAAAGCTGTCAGGGCTATTACTGTACTTCCTTTTTCTTTTCCGCATTGATTTCATCTGAGGCTGAAATATCAGCAATTGTGCCTGTCAGATCTGGATTTAAACTTCCTATACGATCCTGAAAGTCTCCCCTGCTGACATCAGGCCACTTAGAGCTGGGTCCTCTGTCTGGATCCCCATATGTACACACTCAGACCTGGGGGTGGACTACAGTGTTACCATCTAAAAGCTCCTTCCCCAGGGGTCCAAGCCACCGAGCATTTCTCATAACAAGAAAGATGAAAATGAGGATTCTATAACACAAATAATAGCATGCTAAGATATTCTTATTTACTATTAATTTACCTATACTTTCTAAGGTTTCTTCAGCAATCTAGCATTACTTTTGTTATAAAATAAACTTTTTTACACTAGCATGAGATGAGCTACAGGAAGAATGCATAAGGAACATAAATCTCCCTATATACACCCAGAATACCCACGTGTATATAGACAGAAGGAAATGTACAATTGTATGTAAGTAAACATGGGAGCCCAGGAAAATAGAGTTAAGCTTGTGAAAATAGAGCTGAAATCGCCTCCAGAGAATATTCACATACATCCACAAAGATATTTACATAACCCACTGTGGAGACTACCATGTTACTTTCTTGCCATTTGGGCAGCCCTGGACACCCTAGCAGAGCCACCCTACAACCCTCTAGTGAGTACTCTAACCTTACTATGACATGAATTCAACTGGCAGTGAATTAAAAAATGTGGAATCCTCTCTGGTAACAACACAAAACTCACCAACCTTACAAATGTCATGGTTTTTTAAGAGAACTACGGGACCGGGGGAAAATAAGGGATGATTAAAAACAAACAAACAACAAAAAAACCTATTTCCTTCCTTCAAGCCAAAAGTACTCAATTATAACTTTCTTGTAAATCTCTACCAATCTGTGCTCCATGTAAATCTCAGACGGAAGTTCTCTCAGTGAGCCCACCCCTGGAAAGGGCTTTCCAGGATGTTTATAGAATCATTATTGGAGGTTTTCCTCTGCAGGAAAGAAAGCCATATGTGTAGTTCCGTTCTTAGGGGATGCAGAAAGGAATTTCGGGAGGCAGTAAGCGTTTTCATTAAAAAAAAAAAAAATGACTGTTGTTCCAGCCATAATTATATTCTCACAAAGAAACTCAGAAATGGGATTTTCTTTTCTGGTAGATCAATGGCTTTATCCAAGCAACAGCTCATGAATAAATCTCTTTTTAAAGATCTAAAATGTGACACAAGCTCATTATTAGAAAATATTCAAATAACTAAGTATATGGTTTTAATGGGGAAAATTGTGGTACAGTATTCTGAACCAGAGCTGCATTCTTAATGATATATCTTTTTTTTAAATTATTGGATGAGTACATTTTTACTTAGATTAAAGTGTATCTTCTGTGAGGTCACTTTTCCTACATATTTCAACTGTAGCAAAATAATGCAACACTAATCTGTAAGACTTTTTTCAGTAATAGATGTTTTCCCTCAGTAAATCAATGCAAAGGCTAATTGGGGTGGAAGGTGACTATCTCTCGTGGTTATAAATACATTTGCATTGCTATCAATCTTTTCCACTACCAATGTTAAACGAGGCTGAACCTAGAGAAAAAAATGAAGTTCATTGTTAGCACATAGCAAATGCTGCCATCAAGTGGCCAAATGGAGAGTTGCCATAACAAAAAATAAAGTTGTCAACTGAATTACTAACAATGTTTAAAACCTGAAATCAATCAAGCTAAAAATGTGGCCTGAAAATCCAACCAAAACTAAAACAAAACAAAAAAACTACAATGCTCTTCAAGTGAATATTCTTTAGTTCAGGGTAGCTAATTGCTAAATAATATATCCCCTTGCCCTAACCGGTTTGGCTCAGTGAATAGAGCAGCCGCCTGTGGACTCAGGGGTCACAGGTTCGATTCCGGTCAAGAGCATGTACCTTGGTTGCGGGCACATCCCCAGTGGAGAGTGTACAGGAGGCAGCTGAATTGTGTTCTTTCTCATCAATGTTTCTAACTCTCTGTCCCTCTCCCTTCCTCTCTGTAAAAAGCAAATATATATATATATTTGCATTAAACTTGAACTATCTAATGTTAAAAGTCATTGAACTCCACTGTCTAATGTTAAAAAAAATAAATTTAATAATCTTAGCACCTGATATGTGCAAATTTGTTCTAATAATTTTCACTATTCACTGCTTAGAATCAACTTTGAAGTAGATGGGTCATATCTGAGTTATGAGAAATGGTTTCCCTATAACACAACTTGATATTTTACATATTAGACTGTGGGAGATCAGGTTTTTAACTTACTAAAAAACTGGCCCTTAAATCTCTATAATTAATTGTAATGTCAACTTATTCCCATTAGCATGGTAAGGAAGAAAAGTATTATATAAAGGTGAGAATTACAAAAAATGGGCAATATTTTTAAATCCACGCATTTTGATGATGTTCATGATAAACTAATTTTTTTTTTCATTTACATAATGACATGTGAAAGCACTGAGCCCTAGTTAAGATGTTTGTTCTCAAAGATGTTCTAAGTGATGAAGTAATTAAATAGTTAATCATTGCTCAATGAGCAAAAACATTTTAAAGATACATTTCATAATTAATAAAACTTTGAAAGTAGGAGCAGGCTCTAAGGTTTTCAATGTCCTATAAAACCTATGGTATAAAGTATTTCTCAAAGTGACAGTCCACCTGCAATAGAATCAAATGAAGTTGTTATAAAGCACCAGATTCTTAGACTTCATTGTGGACCTTTTGGGTCAGAATTTCAAGGGTGAAAAGAATGGAATTTGATTTTTTTACAAATTCCATAGGTAATTTCTGTCACCTTAAAGCTTAAAAACCACATCATTTTAGTAAATGAGAGACAAAAGTAAACTGATTTTCTTAAGATCACAAAGCTATATAAGAATCAGAAATAAAAGCCAGCTTTCCTGCCCTCCAGTCCAAAATTCATTATCCTATACTACACAAACTGGAATACACTTTTCATTTCAGGTCTCAGAATCCTTGCACTAAAATTGAGAGCTATTTACCACAAATAATAGAGACACTTCTGAAGTTATGCCTGTGGTCTTTAATAAGCAAAAAAACAAAAGGAGCTAGGTTATTTTAAAAGGTATAACAGTATGAGTTTTCTTATTATTCATCACCATTAAAAGTGATAGCAGACTTCCTGTAAAATCAACAGTGTAAAATTGTTTTCTAGTCTTCTTTTTACTAGGCAACCAAATAAAAAAGGTCAAGAAACAAAGCAGAAGATGAACCTTAGAGTGTTAGACTGTTTGCCCAGGGACAGGGATAGTGATTCCATCTATCACTGGATGCACACCTATTACAAAGTGACTTTGCCACCCCTTGAAACTGGATTGGGTTCTGACTTGCTTTGACCACCAGACTGGAGCAGAAGTATTGTTATGTGACTTTCCTTGCTTCAGCCTGGAGAGGTTTTGCAGCCTCTTACCCTCTTGGACGACTGAGACCACTATGCTATGAAGATATTCAGGATGAAAGACCATATGGTGAGAGATGCCCAGATACCCCAGCTGCCTCAACCATCACAATTGAGTCACCAGCTGATTGCAGCCACATGAATGAACCCAGGCAGGACCAGCAAGACTGGGAGAACCAACAGAATTGGGAGAAGGGATAAATTGTGGTTAATTTAAGTCACTATGTTTTGGGATAGTGTGTTACATAGCAATAGACTGCACAACAAACATAACACATAACACTAAACTACAACATATAAAGAAACAACTGCAATGCTCATCCATAACCACTGCCAAGTGCAATGAAAATAATAAAAAGGTGGGGGGGGGGGGGCTCCATGAGAGACACAAGCCAGTGCAGCTCTAAGTGGAGTGAGCATTCATCACAGTAAGTGGGATACACCAAGACAAAACGAATGACTCTTCATTTGAATGGCCAATTGGGTTTCATGCAGAAGTTGTGGAACCCTCACTAAACTTTACTTTATACCACAGTGTCAGGTATTGCCAAGTGACATAAGGAAACATATAGACATGCCATCTGTTCCAGAGAGCTGCTGCAGATGGAACAGGGTGGCAAAGGAATTATCAGCAGCAAAGAGAAGCCGGGAAAATCACTATAGAAGGAAGGAAGGAAGGAAGGAAGGAAGGAAGGAAGGATATCAGCTGTTTCAGTGTGTACCCTGAGACGAGAGAGAGAGAGAGAGAGAAAGAGAGAGAGAGAGAGGTGTTGAAGGTTAAACATAGTATTAATAAGTACTTGGTAAATTATAGCTATATTATGTTTATTTAAAATGACGCTCTAAACACACGCGCGGGGGAATGCTCATACACACACACACACACACACACACACACACACACTCACAAACATATTTGTGACTTCAACCTAGAGTTGATTTATGTGTCTATTAGTAGAATATTAGTGAGAATAAGTTCAAAAGCCATGGTCTAAACTGCAAACTCCCTGCTGCACTCTACTTAACCCTCCTCTATATGATCGTCATCAAACAGCTAATATGGGTGTGTATTATCTATATATTTAAAAGCCTAAGTGACTGAATGACCAAACAACTGGTTGACCAGTTGCTATAATGTGCACTGGCCACCACGGGGGAGATGCTCAATGCAAGAGCTGCCTACTGGTGGTTAGTGTGCTCCCACAGCGGGAGCACCACTCAGCTGACCAACAGGTGTCAGATGTAGGACTCACAGCTGGCAAGCGCTGCTGCAGTGAGAGCCTCTTCTAATCAGGTCTGAATAGACACGAGTCTGCGGCAGGCGCAGCAGGGCTGGGGTGGGCAGGAATGGCAGACAGGAGCAGCAGGCAGGATTGGACTGCCGGTTTCAGCCCAATCCCCACAGGCCACACCAGGGACCCCACCGGTACATGACCAACCTCCCACAGCCAGCCAACCTCCAGAGCCAACCTCCCATGGCCAACCAACCTCCCGCAGTCCCTCCCCGTGGCCAGCCAGCCCCAATCAGCCCCAATCACCAGCCATTCAAAGGCCCCCACCTATGCACAAATT
This sequence comes from Myotis davidii, assembly GCF_000327345.1. NCBI lineage: Eukaryota > Metazoa > Chordata > Mammalia > Chiroptera > Vespertilionidae > Myotis > Myotis davidii. Next base: position 4,490,665 of record NW_006291231.1, read on the forward strand.
CGTGCACTAGGCCTCTAGTAGCTGAAAAATAATCAGGGGGGAAAATCAGCTGAGGTATATAAAGAAGATAGTTCCAAAAACCTAAAGAAAAGAATAGGGCAAGTAGAGAGCTGATTTTAAAAAAAAAAATTCACAAGTCGACAACATAAATCAGACCAAAAAAAATACTATTTAAATAAAAGGAATTTTAAAAATTACAACCCTTGAAAACAAGAGTTCAGACAAGACATAGTAGGACACAAGGAAAAAATCAGAAAATAAGCATAATAAAAAGTGATGTATCAGAGTTAAAGGATAGAAGTGAAAAATGAAACTATTATATAAATGAAGGTCACATTAGAGTCATCAATGGGGGGAAGGGAGGAGGGGAAGCAAGCCATTTCTGAAAGAAAGAAAAAAAACAGAAGTATAGAAGAACAAAGATTTTTAAAGTAGTTGAAAGAAAATTACTGTTATGAAGCCAAAGGACATCCAACATTTGAATAATTGACATTGGTAAATAAGAAACATAACAATATTCAGAGATGGAATAAAAGAAAATTTCCCTGAAATAAAGGAAGAATCACATGTACAGATAAAGTGAGTACAATGCACAGCAGGAAAAAGTTGTTATGGAATGATCAGCATATAACCTGAGAAACTCACTGGAGATTAATGATAGAGTACTCAGTGGGGGACAAGAAAGAATCAATTCCCCTACAACAAAGAATAAAATTTGGCTGACCTTAGACTTTTATAAAAAGCACTGTAGAAGGCAATAAAGCAATATCTACCAAGTCTTCAGGGAAGAAAAATATAAACCAAGGATGTTCAATCTGAACAAGTTATCATCTTATCTAATAAAAGAGAAACATGCAAATTGACCATCCCTCGGCTACACTCACAAGCCACGCAAACCAGCCAATCAGAGCAACTATATACAAATTAACCAACCCAAGATGGCGGCCAGCAGCCACGGAGCTGGAGCAAGCAGGAGGCTTGGTGGCCCCAGTGATGGAGGGAGCCAAGCTTCCCACCTGCCCTGGCCCGCTGTGGCCTCCACTCAAGGCAACAAAGTTTCAATTATAGAAGATAAATAAATCCCAGATACCTGCTTCCAGCCAGCCTCCACTGGGAGCTTGAGTAGCTGGGGGCTGTGGCCAGCCTGCAAACAGCCATCAGCCCCTCGTCCTGGCTGGCCAGGCACCCCAGCAGGGACCCCAACCCTGAAGGGGCTGTGGCCATCCTGCACACAGCCATCAGCCACTCACGCAGGTGGGCCAGGCACAGCAGCAGGACACCCTCCCTGAAGTGGCTGTGGCCAGCCTGAAAATGGCCCTGAGCCCCTCACCCAGGCTGGCCAGGCACCCAAGCAGGACCCCCACCCTGATCCAGGACACTCTTCAGTGCAAACCAGCTGGCCCCCACCCATGCACCAGGCCTCTATCCTATATAATAAAAGGGTAATATGCAAATTGACCCTA
>NW_006291231.1:4492446-4493304 GCF_000327345.1 Myotis davidii
AGGCTGATGGCTGGGAGCTCAGCAAAGGTGGCAGGAGCCTCTCCCACCTCCTAGGCAGCGCTAGGGATGTCCTACTGATGGCTTAGGGGAGCGGGCCTAAGCCATCAGTCGGACATCCCCCGAGTGCTCCTGGGCTGCTGGGCCCCTGGGGAGTGGGCTAAGCCAGTAGTTGGACATCCCCCAAGGAGTCCCAGACTGCGAGAGGGCACAGACTGGGCTGAGGTCCCCACCCCCCCACCCTCCGCCAAGTGCACAAATTTTTGTGCACACGGCCTCTAGTTGAAAGTATAAAAGTAATTGATGGATAATATGAAACTTGCTACATAATATGAAACACTAGAGTCCTGGTGCACGAAATACGTGCACTCAGTGTGGGAGGGTCCCTCATCCTGGCTTGCACCCTCTCGCTGTCTGAGAGCCCTTGTGGGGGATGGCTGACATCCTTAGTGCTGCTAAGGAGGTGAGAGACTCTCACACCACCACCTCTGCACTCGCCAGCTGTGAGCCCAGCTTCTGGCTGAGTGTGCTCCTCCTGTGGGAACACACTGACCACCAGGGGGCAGCTTCTGCATTGAGCATCTGTCCCCTAGTGGTCAGTGCACATCATAGCAAACCAGTCATTCCGCTGTTCCATTGATTTGCATATTAGCCTTATATTATACTAGGGGCCCGGTGCACGAAATTTTATGGCTGAATAATACTCCATTTTTAAAATAGATTTTACATTTGTTTTTCCATTCATTAATTAATAGATATTTAAGTTGCTTCTACTTTTTGACTATTGTGAATAATGTGTACAAATATTTTCATTTCTCTGGCATATATACCTAGAAATGAAATTGCTGAGTCATGTGCTAA
>NW_006291231.1:4493599-4495250 GCF_000327345.1 Myotis davidii
GGCCTCCAGCAGATGTGTCAGGCCTGGGCAGGGGACCCCCAGCTCCCTGCGGTTGCAGGCTCCGCCCCTGCCCAGGCCTAACGCCTCTGGCCGAGGCATCCGGCCCGGGAAGCGGAGACCCTCAGCGGCAGCTGCGCCGCAATCTCCCACTCTGGCCGAGGCATTAGGCCTGGGCAGTGGGGACTACCAGCTCCCCACGATCTCCCGCGCTGCCCCTGCCCAGGCCTAACGCCTCTGGCTGAGGCGTCCTGCCCGGGCAGCGGGGACCCGCAGCGGCAGCGGCCCCGCGATCGTGGGCTCCGCTTTAGGCCCAGGCAAGGGACCCCTAGCTCTTGGGACTGCCAGCTTTGACCCTGCCCAGCTCCCATCTCTGGCTCCACCCCTACTTCCTGCTATCACTGGCCAGGGCGGAAAAGGCACCTGATTCTAATCCAGCCCGGGCAGCGGGGACTTGCAGCTGCAGTGGCCCCGCGATCGTGGGCTTCGCTTTAGGCCTAGGCAAGGGACCCCTAGCTCCCAGGAGTGCCAGCTTCGACTGTCCCCAGCTCCCATCACTGGCTCCACCCCTACTTCCTGCTATCACTGGCCAGGTTCAGAAAAGGCACCTGATTCTCCTATCATGGCTGGGGGGCAGGGCAAAGGTGTCCCCAGGGCCGCCTTTTTTGATCATCAAAGGCTCTTAGCTCCCCCTGGGTTTCCGATCACTGTCAGTGGCAGGGGGCTTCTTCCTGCTTTCCCTTTTGCCTCCCTGCATTCGTCCTGCATATGCCAATTAACCACCATCTTTGTTGGCGGTTAATTTGCATATCGCCCTGATTAGCCAATGAAAAGGGTAGCGGTCGTACACCAATTACCATGTTTCTCTTTTATTAGTGTAGATAGGATAGTTCCTTTGAGCTCTTCTTTGAAACAACTATTGTGGTAGGATATCCCATACACTTAGAGATGACTGGAGAAATCACTGTAAAGACACTACTCAATTGTGGCATTATAAGTAGAACAGTACACAAATGTGGTAGATCACAGCAATTTAGAAATAATAATATAATCTGCCTCTGGTGATGAGAGGAAGTAGGATAAAAAAAAGCATATTTCTCTCAACTGCTCTCTTTTTTTTACAGAGAGGAAGGGAGAGGGATAGAGAGTTAGAAACATCGATCAGTTGCCTCCTGCACACCTCCTACTGGGGAAGTGCCTGCAACCAAGGTGCATGCCCTTGACCAGAATCAAACCTGGGACCCTTCAGCCGCAGGCCAGTGCTCTTATCCACTGAGCCAAACCAGTTAGGGCTCTCTACCTCTCTTAGAAAAAAAGTCAAATAGACATTGAGCATTAAAGTGATAATTCATTAAGTCATGATTTAAATATATAAACACATGGAAAAATATAAACATCTCAGACCACATAGCAAATTAAAATGACTGAAAACTAAAAGCATATTATAAAAAATTGCAATTTGGCAATTTTAAAATTAAAAAATGGTTGTTAAAACACTAAATGCAAATGAGCAAAAAATATTCCCTATATTTTTACATTTAATCCCCTCAAATTAGATCAAAAAGAGAAAATCATCTGTTTTATAAGTATGATTCCAAAAGGCTTAAAGAAAAAAGATAAGCCAGTAAACAAACAGACCTGAAACTGCTGATCG
>NW_006291231.1:4495266-4501928 GCF_000327345.1 Myotis davidii
GAAGAGCGGAAACTCAACAAATGTCCCTGTGGAGATGGGAGACTGCTCTGTTCTTCCCTCATCCGTGGTGAGGGTGATGAAGTCCAAGTCTGCCTGTAGGAGGTACACTTTCTAAAACAGGAAACCAAAATTCAACAAATAGTTATAATAACTCATAGCCCAATTTCAACACCTCTCACTGCCTCATTCACCATTTATTCAACAGCACCAGCAATTTTTTTTAAATAAATTTTCATGGTGTTTCTATTAATAAGTAATTTGAAACTGAGAATGAGCCTATTCTGAATTTTTTTGAAGATTACTTCTTTCAATAGCAGTGCTTCAGGGCTGCTTTTGAGAAAACATTACTTCCCTTTTTTCATTTTTTAAAAGCTATCTTTCACATGACTGGCTCAAAGGTAAAGAGAGGAAAGGGGAGTTCATCTAAGAGATGATGGCAACCCATTGAGTTTGATATGCTTCCTTTCACGTTTGCATAACTTCTACAATATGCTTCAATGCTTCTTCAAAAGTGATTTGATGATGCCCTCCCCCCAAAGCTGTGCTATAGTTCTCTAGGAAAAAGTACTCCATTTTATTCCAAGAGGCTTAGAAGAACTGTGAAACTCCTAGAAACTATGAACTGTTCCTAACATTAAGAGAATCAAAAGACAATCAGAGACATCATTTTCTACTAACTTGGGTGTGATAGATCTTCCTATTGAGGAGGTGATGACCTCCTTGGCAGAATATGCCAATATGGCCCTGACTGGTTTGGCTCAGTGGATAGAGCGTCAGCCTGCGGACTGAAGGGTCCCAGGTTCAATTCCTGTCAAGGGCATGTACCTTGGTTGCGGGCACATCCCCAGTGGGTGGTGTGCAGGAGGCAGCTGATCAATGTTTCTCTCTCATCGATGTTTCTAATTCTCTCTCCCTTCCTCTCTGTAAAAAATCAATAAAATAGGTTAAAAAAAAAAAAGAATATGCCAATATGCACAGTGCTCAAACAGAGGAACAAGTGATCTTGGTCAATTTACCTAAATAAATAGGTAAGTATTAAAGTTACCTAAATAAATAGGTGAGTATTAAAGTTATAGATACTTAATCATGAGTTCTGAAAATTACCATTTGAAAATAAATTCACTTTTAACCTTTCCACTAAAGTAGGTCCACCAGATTTGGGGTGAGTGCTTGAGCCAATAAAATAAGGATAAATCACCAAGAAAAGCTGTTATTTTAAGTCTCTCTAATAAAGTGGTTACACGATATTCACACTATTATGAGTTGATTGATCATATCTAAATGAACTTTCAAAATGCGTATGTTGGCTGTTCCCATGAGTGAGATTAGCTGAGAACATTATGTCCCTTTTGTCTCTAGAACAACTGACACAAATGGTGTATGTGGAGGAGGAGGTGGCTACTGAAAGGGTAAGGCAGAGATGTCCCAGCACAAAAAGCCGAACACTGCATTTACACTGTACTTTTCCTTATGGTCTAGATATGAATGGGGCCAACAATTCAACCTTTATTGAACACTTAGTATATAAAGGCACTCTAATTAATCCTGTGACGAGTAGGAATTATTATTTCCCCCATCTTCACCTTGGGAAATGGGTACAGAGAGCCTTAGTATCTTGTCCAATGTCACCAAGTGAAGGTAGCCATGATTCATATCCAAGTAATTTGGTGCTACAGTCTGTGCATTTAATTTTTATATCCACACCTTTGAATGTGAATTAAATTGCTTGAATATGTTTAATCTGAAAAGTTCCTAGTTACTTTAACACATTTTTATGTGTTCACTTAGGTAATCTAATAGGTTCATCATAAAACTGAACATACATCTGCTACCTACTTACCTTTAAGCAAATTAAGGTTTTTATCTAGACAACTACTACTAAAGAATACCTATTTGATCATTTGATTTCTTCTTTAAAAAAAAAAACATTTGGAAATGTTTTCAGTTAACTAATTGAGGAAAACCAAACCAGCGATTACTCTGGGTCCTTTGAAGATGTTTTGCTTCACATAAAGCTGCTCTGAAGGAAAACTTTTCAATAAATAGAAAAGTTTACTACATTTTGATGCGTTCACATTATTTCATTTTTAAACACATTTAAGTTCTAGGTATGCTTCTTCCTTCTGTTGATTTGTTAGCACTGACATATCAATTTCAGATAGTTAGAGAGAACCGACCAGGGCTCCGTTGGTGCACTCTTCCTTTGGAGCACAGCCTCCTGGTGCCCTACCCGGTTTGGCTCAATGGACAGAGCATCGGCCTGCAGACTCAAGGGCCCCGGGTTCGATTCCGATCAAGGGCATGTACCTTGGTTGCGGGCACATACCCAGTGGGGAGTGTGCAGGAGGCAGCTGATCGATGTTTCTCTCTCATCGATGTTTCTAACTCTCTATTCCTCTCCCTTCCTCTCTGTGAGAAATCAATAAAATATATTAAAAAGAAAGACTGGATCATTTGGAAGAAGCTTCCTGTGCCCCACTGCTCTGCAACTGAATTTGCCGTTGGCCGGAGGTGGTGCCAACTGATACTCACTGGCCAAAGCCCAGGGCCGCTTCTGGCTATTGTTGTGGTACATTCTTAAGTCCAGGACAAGGAAGCCTGGAGAAAAATACCTCAAACGCCACAACACCGTGGTGTAAAGCAGCCACGGTAGGGCAGCTGCGGGCGTCAGGTTGGCCTAATTGGATTGGGTGGAATCCGCTGGTCGCTCACCACCTCAGCATTCCCACAGGACTCTGAATTGTAACTGGTCTGCCGGCTTGTTCCCCAGGCCCACCCTCTCTAAGCAGCCCGGAAGGCAGTAACTATGCTTCATTTATCTCTACATCTCTAGAAGTGTGGCTGGCATATAGTTTGGGTTCAATAAATATTGATTAATGTAAGGATTAAGTAAGTACAAAATTCCGCAAAGGGTGAGAGTTACTTGATGGCTGGTCCACCAGCCCAGAGGTGATTTTAGAAATCTTCTGGTCCTGGTGCAGGTTCTCATGGCCCCAGCCAGTCTTCTCACTGAGCAACAAAAGCCTAGATAATATACCTCAAAATTCAAGAACGAAGCAGGAGAGTAAAAAAAAAAAAAGTAAATAATAAGTCTTTGATTCTTATCACCACCAGTTGTTTTTAGCTAATGCTGTGGTTTAAAATTATATAAATTTGTCCTAAACTATCCCATAAAATCCTTGGTGTTTATCTAAGGGAAAATATAACCATTTCTAGATAAAGTACTTACGCTATTTTTTTTTTTGACAACCTACCTTGTTGATAATGTTTCTAGTCATTCATTTCAGATTCAGGAAGAGGGAATTCAGTCATTTTTCATAGTCCTGCAGAAGTCAGGCACACTTCTGCCGAATCAAGCACAAGATGATGCTACAAGACCCGCTCAGCAGAAACACATCTCATCAGCCGCCATACGGTACTATTAAAACAAAATGGGAATCCGTTTCCATCCCAATAGTTTACCTAAAAGTCTCTCTTCGGCAGGTTTGACCTTTACATTATGAATTTCATTTCGCTGTAAGCACTTACATTTATATTACTGCTTAACATGCACTCTTCATAGAAATCTTCCCTAACAATTTCTAACTGCATTTATTCAAGCTGAGCATTCACTTAACTACTTGCCTAAAATGCAGTATAGTTACCAGAGAAATATTTCCTGTTATTTCAGAACTGCGAAGGTCAGACCCGTTTTATGCAAAGGGAAATGAAATGTTTTGTGTCTTTAGGCTGCGTAGTATAATTTCTATAATTTTCTTGCTGTTTATGTTGGGGCCTTCAACTCTTTCTCATTTTGCTGCGTTCACCATTGTTCTCTCCTGCCTTCTCTCTCATGCCTTTTTAACTGAGCAAGGTGATTGCTAATGCTCTACCACCTATAGGAATTATACATCATGCACAGCATTGAAAATTTAAGGTAAAAACAGCCTTTGTTACCAGAAAGCAAGAATTATATTCATGAAGTAGTTCTACAAAACTGTTTAGTCAAGTAGTTAATACCTTGGATAAAATGATTTTTCATTCTCTATACTATTTTGAAGAGTCAGATGGTCTCACGAGATTGCCTACTGTTAGGTTCCTATTAAAGTTGCACACAGTGGTGACATAAGCTCATCCTTGGTGTAAGTGGCTCTTTTCCAATGAAGCCTTACAGCATAGTGGCTAAATGCATGGGCTCTGAAGTCAGAAAGACCTGGACCTAAAACTTAGTTCCTACCAGTTATTTGCTGTGTGAACCAAGGCAGGTTGTATAACCTCTTTTGTTCTATATTCAACAAACTTAGTGCATATTGTCCTATTATTATTAGTCCTTGCTTATGGAACTGCAGCAACATGAGCCTAGATACAATTGCAGAAATTGCAGATATTTTCTTCACTGGAAACGCAGTGTGATGGAAATCACCCCCATGAAATGGCTGAGAGTGGGAGGGGAAGTTCTCCAAGAACAGGCAGTGTGTTAAGAATTTGTGCCCACATAGGGTCAGCAAAATGAACTGCAAAAAGAACAAAGTGAACTTAGACAGGGTTGGGACAAGTGAGCCCAACCTTGTGGGTGAGGCACAGCAACAGATAAAGTCATGGCTGCATTCAAAGACAGCCATTAAGTGGCCTTAAAACCATCCATTGGTTTTTTTCAACCACCACTGCATTGGTTCATTGTTGTGTTGGAGATCAGTGGGCAAGAAGGAGGTGAAGTTGTAATTAATTCCTCAAGAATGTCATATAAGTCCCAGCATGTGACCTTCCTGTATATCACCCTATTAATGATGGATGTGTATGTGTTTCCTACATGAGAATGTTCTCTACATGTGTTTTGCAAGTATAGTGGGTTGAATGGTGGCCCCCAAAATATACAGGGTGTCCCCAAAAATGTATATACATCTGAATAATGATTAACTCCAACAGGTTAAATCTGAAAAGAAAGAAACATCAATTGAGCTATCAGCTATTAAAGTATGTATACATTTTTTGAGACACCCTATATATCCACCCAGAACCTATGAATGTGACCTTATTTGAAAAAAGGGTATTTCCAGATATAATTAAGGATCTCAAGATGACATCATCCTGATTAAGCTGAACATGAGCCTAGATGCAATTGCAGAATTGGTACCAGGTAGGTCCTAAATCCAGTGACAGTGTCCTTGTTACAGACAGAAGACAGAGGCAGAGTAGAGACCACATGAGGACAGAGCACAATGACAAGGGCCAGATAAGTAGTCAGATTTGAAGCCCGGCTCTAGTACTAGAAGGGAACAAAAGCATTCATTCATTCATTATTTTATGAAGGGCCAGGATTTGATGGGTACGGTCCAATAACATAAGGAAGGTGGGTAGTAGGAAGGCATTTCTGTGATTTGTCACCTAACTACCTTGGGCTTACCCTTGATCTGACAGCACTGCTAATTCCAGGTCTTTACCAACCAATGGACCTGGGACTGTTCACATCTTCCCTTGTCCAGGATGGTCTCAGAAACCAAGGAAGTTCAGTCATTCAGAAAAAAAAAAAAAAACACCAGTGGCCATCTCTGTGAGAATCAGTGTCTGGGACAACATGGCAATACTTCTTCCCCCTTCAGCTTTTTCCCCCTGTAGGCAGCCCCTGCTGCTCATGCTTCCCTGGCACTATTCCATTGCCTTCAAAATGTGATAGAGATAAATTCAGATTCCAGTGTTTCTGACTTAAGTGTAATCATATCATTGACTCAGTATCTCCAGACTAAAAGGTGACTGACAGCGAGGGAGCAATGCTTAGTCTGAAGGAATGGCCTTCTCACACAATCATCACGCAACAGTCTCTAGCTCTATGGCAGGGCTTAGAATACCTTCTTTGAAACCAACACAAAACTATGAGGTGAAGAGAAATCAGAGTTAGGAAATATGAATGTATTTGTGTATGCAGCCACAATGATGAACCACACTTTAAGAAGTTTGCCAAGGACAGTGAGTACTAGATCTCACTGAGGGAGAAAGCTGAGCGCAGCCACAGGATGATGCAGATCTCCAGCCTGACAGACAAGTGAACAGATGAGCAGTAAAGTCAACAACTCCTTACTTGCAAAGCAAAGTCTAGATTCCTGGCAGAGCACTTGAGGGTCCTTATACCTATTTTACAATCTACTGTGGCAAAGGTGATAGAGCTAAGTAATGAAAAACTGACAAACTGAAAGAAAAATTACCTTTTGGGGTGAGAGAAGAGAGGTGGAGGACAGTAACCTGTTATTAACATCAGAAGTAAATTCTGTGACATATTAATTTTCAATGTGACCCAGAAAGTTCTATAAAACTAGAAACTCAGTGCTTGAAATTCGTGCACTCGGGAGGAGGAAGGGGTCCCTCAGCCTGACCTGCGCCCTCTCGCAGTTTGGGAGTCCTCAGGGGATGTCCAAATGACAGCAGTTGGACATCCTTAGTGCTGCCATGGAGGAGGGAGAGGCTCCCACCACCGCCACTGCACTCACCAGCCATGAGTCTGGCTCAGGGCTTCTGGCTGAGTGGCACTCCCCCTGTGGAAGCACACTGACCACAGGGGGCAGCTCCTACATTGAGCATCTGCCCCCTGGTGGTCAGTGCAGATCATAGCGATCGGCCGTTCTGCCAATCAGTCGATTTGCATATTAGCCTTTTATTATATAGGATTAGACTATAGCTATAAAGAGCCA
>NW_006291231.1:4502473-4521258 GCF_000327345.1 Myotis davidii
CGCGCCCCCCACCCAGGCCTGATGCCTCTGGCCAAGGCATTAGGCCTGGTCAGGGGACTCCCAGCTCCCCGCGATCTCCCGCTCTGCCCCTGCCCAGGCCTATCGCCTCTGGCCGAGGCATCTGGCCCGGGCAGTGGGGTCCCACAGCTGCAGCAGCCCCGTGATTGTGGGCTCTGCTTTAGGCCCAGGCAAGGGACCCCTAGCTCCCGGGACTGCCAGCTTCGACCGTGCCCAGCTCCCATCGCTGGCTCCACCCCTACTTCCTGCTATCACTGGCCAGGGCGGCAAGGGCGCCTGATTCTCCAATCATGGCTGGGGGACAGAGCAAAGGTGGCCCTGCCCCCAGCTCTTAGCTCCCCCCTGGGTTTCCGATCATTGTCAGTGGCAGGGGGCTTCTTCCTGCTTTCCCTTTCGCCTCCCTGCATTGTGCCTACATATGCAAATTAACCACCATCTTTGTTGGCAGTTAACTGCCATCTGAGTTGGCAGTTAATTTGCATATAGCCCTGATTAGCCAATGAAAAGGGTAACGTTGTATGCCAATTACCATTTTTCTCTTTTATTAGTGTAGATAGATAAAAGCCTAAGCAACCATTATGACCAGTCGGTCAAATGACCAATTGACTAGTCACTATGATGTACCCTGACCACCAAGGGGCAGATGCTCAACTCAGGAGCTTCCTCTTGGTGGTCAGTGCACTCCCACAGCCAAATCCCACGGTCTCTCCCCACCCAGCCAGCTGAGTGGTCAGTGTGCTCCCACAGCCAATCTCCTACAGCCAGCCAACCTCCCATGATCCCTCCCCAGGCTGGCCGGTCCAAATGGCCCTGATAGAGACAGGGCTAGACAGCCCTAATTAGCCCAATTGCCGGCCAGGCCGAGGGACCTCAACTGTGCACGAATTTGTGCACCAGGCCTCTAGTATAGGATAATAGCAGACTCCAACCCACAAATGAGGTTTCTCTTTAATTTGTAATACCTGCAGACATTTAATTAATCCAGCTCACAGTCTTACGGCCCTTTCACTATACTTTATCTTCAAAAAAATAACTGTCCCACTAAAAGATGGTGCCCAAGCCTGTTCTATTCACAAATTCTGTTTTCATGCTGTCTATTCTATTCTTTAAAGCATCCAATGTATTGACTTCAACCTAGGGCAGTGGTTCTCAACCTTGGCTGCACATTAGAATCACCTGGGAATCTTTGTAAAATCCTGATTTCAGGGCCTCATCCTCCGGAAATTCTGTTTGAGTCCAGAAAAATGTTTTTGTACACTAAAAAACATGAATTTTAAAAATTAGGTAAAAAAGTAAACAAACATAGGTGAGTAGCCTAATCTTATATTAAAAGATATTACAAAGCTATGGTAATTAAAAAGCTGAATAGATTAGCTGACTGGACAGAAGTAACTATATATAGGATTTAATACATATGGGATTTATATGTGGAATATGCACATGGAGTTTAGTATAAGATATATACTATTGAGACAGTGAAGAGAAAATTCCCCAACAAAGAGTGCTGGGGAAAACCATCGGCCAACTGGAAATGGATCAAGCTAAACTTCTACCTCACTCTTATCAAAATAAATTCCAAGTAAATAAAAAGTTTTTAAAAGTTGTAAGTACACGTACTCTTTGACTCAGCAATTCCAATTTTAGGAATATACCCAATTGATATTTTTCCTAATAAGTAATACTTGTGTCAATATTGAATAATTTCTACATCCATTTTTAAACAAAAAAGCAAGGTACAAAACAGTATGTGCAGTATGTTTGTAACGTATATGTGTATTTGTGTATAACACATACATATAATACACATATATACACACACAAAGTTTACTCATCATAAAACATTTCTAGACAGGATTTGCAGGAAATTTAACAAAGCCTGCCTCTGAGGAGGAGGTCTGGTCAACTGCATACCTGGCATCAGAAAGAGACTTTCCTCTTGCCTTGTACAACCATCTGCACTATTTGGATTTCTATCATGGGCATAAATTATTCCTTGGATTAATGAAAAGATACTTAAAAGCTCCAGTTAGCAGAGGTAACAACAACTGGGTGCTGGGCTGCACTTCCTGGGACTCTGGGACCCCAATAATGATGGACTTACTGCACAGGCAACAGGCGATGTCAAAGAAGCTTCTAAAATACTTAATTGAAACATGAACTCAAAAGATACATGGAGTTATAGAGATACTAGAGGCCCAGTACATGAAAATTCATACACTGGGGTTGGGGTGGAGGGGATGGCGGGGGGCAGTCCCTCAACCCGGCCTGCCCCCTCTCACAGTCCGGGAGCCCTCAGGATTGGGAGGTGATACGGCAATCAGGGGAAGGTGACGCCCCATCACACCTCTGCTACTGCCACTGCCGGCAGTGCCTCAGCCGACACTGTTTACCTGAGCCTTGGGCAGCCCTGGGTGGCTGGAGGGGCTAAGGGGACTCGGGGACTCCGGAGGCAGGAGCACAGAGCAGCCACGCCCACCTGGGGGCAGGCCCAGCCTTGCCGCACGCCTGCCACCCTGGTGGGGCTGAGGGAACTGGGCACCATCATTTTGTGGCTGTGGGCAACGCCATCTTTGTGATGGTTCAAGGGTCAATTAGCATATTCCCTTTTTATTAGCTAGAATTACACTGCTGTAATATATTTATGCAAAAAGTGAGTTCTGGAGTCACGGGCCTAATACCTTAATACCAGGATGTGAAGATAGAAAAATTATACTCATTATATATATTCTAAAAACAAACCACACAAAATATGGTTTAGGAAATTATGGAATTCAGCATCAAATATGGTCTCTTTTCCTTGAGGGCAGATGCTTTGATTTCAACGCACAATTAGAATAAACTGTGAAAACTATCTGGTGATTTCTGAGGCTCCCAAATACAAGGATCACAGTGAAAATCATTTCACAAAGTTTAAGTGAGAGCCAGACTCATTTGCTTTACTTCTAACTCCCCGATGCTGTGATATTTCTTTTTAACACTGTCACAGTTGAATATGAAAATTTTATTTTCCTCATCAATTTAGATACGTCATGGAACTAGATCTGTTACAGGACAGAGTCTGGTCATATTCTTGGTGATGATTCCTGTTTCAGCACTCCAAGAGTGACTGGAAGCCATAATTGCACATGAACTTTAGTTAAGCCAGAAAGAAATTAAGGCTTACAGTGTAGTGCACATGAAAATGACATACCCACTCACTTATGCCTTTTTGTTCTGAAAACATTTTGCAGCTGAAGGGCACATTTTTAAGACATTTAATGATAGCATATTCAACTTGGTGAGAGATAATTAAATAGGAGTTTGGGGCATCACTGTAATTTAGTTGTAGTTTAGCCATCAGGAAGGCTCTTGAAAACCTCACAAGTTAAAGACCTGTCATTTTCTAACTGGACTACAGGTTTCCTTTTCTATCCTTATAAAATAGAAGAGTCACTAGTTTTAGAAACATACTTAGTGTAGAGATTCTAGGGATTAGAGGCTATAAAAATCTACAGAAATTTTAAAGCATTCCACTAAATAGTACTAGTCTGCTATTGATGTTATTTAAAATGTTTACAATATATATATTTTTAGTTACAGATATAATACAGAATATAAGTTCATTAAATTATAAGAGGAACATATTAGAGTCTACACAAAAATCTTATTTCCTGTTTAACAGCCTTATGTCAATCAACGCTTTTCTTCCTTCCGTACCCTGACAAAATAACTTGGCTCAGTTCTCACAAGTTAAAGAGTTAAGAATCAAATAAGTTTGTCTGATCCCCATTCATGCTCTCTCCAAGATCATGCATTGCTCAGCATCAAAGTTTAAGTGAGAGCCAGATTCATTCACTTTACTTCTAACCCCCCTATGTGCTGTGATACATTCTTTTACCACTGTCGCAATTCTTGATGCTATTTCAAAACAGCTCTTCCATTTATAAAAGGAAGAAAGGTTATCTATGGTAAGTAGTGTTCATTGGGAAAAAATAATAATTTACCTCAAACATCCAAATCTTTCCAATGTCCAGAACAAAGTTTGGCAAACTATGGTCTGCAAGCAAATCTACCCCACTTCCTATTTTTATTTGGCTTACAAGCTAAGAATGATATTTATATTTATAAAATGTTTTTTAAAAAAACCAAAGTATTTCATGATACATAAAAATGATATGAAATTCAAATTCCAGTGTCCATAAATAAAATTTCATTGGGACATGGCCATGCCCATTCATTTACATACTATCTCTGGCTGCTTTCATACTACAAGGGCAGCGTGGAGGAGCTGTGACAGAGACCATATGCAGTACACTCATCTTCACACTGCTGTGCAACATACTACAAGACTCAGTGATGCAGGCGTAATTCAACAGCATTTCAAGTGGCACACATATTGCCATACATTTTATTACTTTATTACTAATGCATACTGACCTTGAAACAAGAAAAGTGATTTTTGAGTGTTGCGCTTATAAGGCACAGTGGCCTATGGATTATTTTGTTATACAATTGTATGGCAAAGTATCGTGTTTACTAGGCAACCACACGTTAGCTGTGCTAGTACAGTTTTGACATTGCCACACTCAACACTCATCGCAATATCTCCAACATACAGGAAAGCACCCTGGAACAATTAGAAAACTTAACACGGAATATCTCATTGGAGTAGAATTTATTCACACCCAAACAGGGTGCAACCAAAGCTACTTGCCAACTGGCTCGTTTGTTAGACAAGCAAAGACAGCTATTTATTGATGGAGAGTTGATGTTAATTGTGTGTCCAGAGAAAATAAATTTGTTTAAGCCTACTAGTTTTTTTTAGCAAGGGCAGTTACTTGAAGACACCAATAGTCAACTAAATAACAAGGCAAATGACTTCAAGTAGTTTCCCTTGCCTTTTGATGAGTCAGTAAATGCAGATGTAAACAACAAAACAAACGGAGCCACTTTAAAGTAGGGCAGGAGCGGCCATGCCAGAGGATCTGCTTTGCAGTCCTTTGCCTTAAATCTTTGGAATGTTAAAACAGGGCAAAATAACCTTTGGACTAAGTAAGCTTGTGTCCCAAAAACTGTTTGCAAAGGTAACTAGAAAGACATTATTAGGGCTACTGGACTGATTACCACTGAACTTAAATTTAAAAACATTGTTTAGAATTATCACTAGGTTGTCTGCACCAATAGAAATGCCTTCCTTCTGTTGATATACTGTTTCCCTTCCCTTTCTCATAAATATCCATTTTTGCTTTCGTCTCCTAATCAGAACATTATTTGGGCTTCTGCATGAATTAATGATACCTGAATAGCTATTCTTATTGATCTCAGTAAAAATGTATTGCTCTCACTTTTTAGAAGGCCTTTTATTTTTAGGTTAACATTGCCAATACTGCCCTGTTATTTTACTAGAGAAGTCAATGCTGAGTTTGAAGAGACTCATGAGTTAGCCTCTGTGAATAGTCTTCATGCAACACTACAAGGAAGAGTGCTTTTAAAGAACTTGAGAAAACACCAATTCAGTGCAAAATGAAGTGGAATCTGCTATGATGTGAGGGTGGTAAAAAGGCGTGTGAGCAGGAAAAGGTTTACTGGGCAAATTTACAAAACTTCTGAAAATGTAAGATGATTAAAGTCAATATTTATATATCATTCAACAGCAGCTATTTTGTGTAAAATGCTTAAATCTGTCATGTTATTGAACTGGTAAATTTCATTTACTCTTTTAGGCTTACCCATCATCACTTCCATTAAGCTTTATCAGAAACAGAAACTAAATGTGCTGACTTGTCCAACTACACAGTTTGATGGCAGCAAGACTAAAATTTTTCTGAATGAGAAATCATACACACCTCTTATTAACAAAAAGGTGAACAGCTTTGGAAATTAGCTTCTGCTGCAGATTTGATATTTCTTAATAAATCCAACTTAAAATTGTAAGGCAAAACAACACTTATATGTGAAACTTATTCTGCACTGGTCAATATGGTGACAACTAATGCTTTTTTACCTACTTCCCATGCTGGCAAGTTAAAATGAGCAGCAAGATCTCCATTTTCCACACAAATTTGCAGTGGATATATTTTCCAAACACAACTACATTTTTAGTTGTATTTTTGGATTTCAATTCAAGTGCAAAAGAAATTTCCATATTTTAAAATCTAATCGTATAATGGTGGAGCATGTAACTATCCTTTAATAGGAAGTGATTAATCTGCAATGGGATGATTTGCCAAAAGGCAAATACCTAGAAGAATTCTCTAACTACCTTCCAAATTATGAATATGCTCAATTAAAATCATACCCTAAGGATTGCTAACAGTATTTAGTAGTATCTATCTATCTGACATTTTCCAGGATGAGATATATAAAATTACATCACAGACCAGCAAAACAGACACATTTGCAATTGATTTTGAAACACAATTAAGTAAAATATTATCCCCTCAAAAATAATTCAATTCTTATCAGTAGATTGCATTACAAAAAACTCGTATTCAAGGATTAATATGTATTTTAAATTTTGTCCATTCAAAACTAATGGAAATTTGTTTTCTTTCTCATTACACAAGTATATAAAAGCCTCTATTTTGCCTTTGGCCCAGTCTAAACTTTACCAAAAAAAGTTTGCCAACTCCAAGTCTAGAGCACTGTGGTAGTGTTTTTCTATTTAAGTAAAATCACAGTATGATAAACATCCCTATAATCACTCTAGCAAAACCTTTTTCATATCCCAGAAATATTACCTGGTAATTTTTCTAGATATAGTCCTTTCTTTGGTTATGATCCATGTAGTCTTAGAAGTACATTTCCTAAGAAAATAACATGTGGCCCTGTATTAGAGCTGGGCAGAGAAAAAACTAGTTATCCTGAACATCAGCAAAGCTTTATAATTCAATTTATTTCTACTCTAGAAAAGTTAGCTTTAACATAACTCTACTAATCCATTCCTACCACAAAATCCTTAAAAACTAAACAAGAGCAAAAATACATCAAATAAGGTACTTATAACCTCCATTTTTACCTGATTCCAAAATATTTTTCAAATGTACTGATTATAAGTGTACGGATTATATAATATATTCAGATTAATAAAAGCCTCAATAATAAGGTTAGCTAATTCAAAACAATAAGGTTTGGCTCTATGCTATATTTCGTTTTTCTCATGATAGCAGGTATCTATTGATTTTGCCTGTGCAGTATCCATTCACTCCCTTTCTGATAACACTACTCTCATTTCCTTTTGGGTAACACTCCTAAGCATTTCTCAGTCCAATGTGTCCTCTGAAAGTGGGAGAACAGCTTTCCTTTGGCCATAGTAACTGTCTCGGGGATGGACATGTGCACCAATGAAGGAATAAATGTTAGTCTTAGGATTTTGTTGGAACTGCTGAGAGAAATTGCCCCATATTTTAGCTATAGGGGTCTGAAGCTGCTGGGTGGCTACTTTATATCACACATGAAAAATCCCCCCGACAATGAAAACAGCAAAACTGAGATGAACAGATTCCTGACTACACGGGGATCAAGCATGTCTGAAGCCAGTTCTACCACTAGACTGTTCAGCTAACTGTGCTATTGCATCGCCGCATCAGGTTTTTATCACTTGCAATCCAAAGGGTGCTCACTAATGCAACTATGCAATCATTCAGATTTAACCCCCATCTTAAATCAGATTCTCCTACAGAGGGCCTTTTATCTCCAGATCTTCTCATTGTTCCTGAACGCTGGTGCTCAGTGTGTATTGCTTTGCCTTATCTTGACTTGTAGCATCTTTCAGTAAACAGAGCACCATTAAACCCACTTTGTGAAACTCCTTAAAGCACACAGAACACTGATAAGCTGTGCGATATATGCCCCCAATCCATGATGGCAAAGTTTTTCACCTAAAGTTGGAGTAATGATTTCATTTATGTGGACATAATAGAACTTAATTCTTAAAAAGGAATAAAATGATTCCGTTTATTTTCCTTGATTTACTAGTGGCATTCACTTTAATTAATTGCTCCATTAAGTAGTTCATAGAAGTGTAAAAAAAATGTTTAAACTTTCATTAAAGAAAGCTTAGATACTTCCTGGTATGTGCTCTTTGCAGGGGGTTCAAACAAAGCAAAACAAAACCAAAAGCATATTCCTATAGCTCCGTTTCTCCCATATACTAAATTCAGTGAGCTGTATTTTAAAAATTTCTATCTCAAATTAGAGTGGCATCATCTTACCCATGATGAGAGGAAAGGGTTAAGAGCAAGTTTAAAAAAACTACCTTTATTTTTTATTTCGTTTTCAGTTACATACTTTTAAACAGGGATGTGTTTCATTATTCAGACATTCAGGCAATGTTGACTCATTAGTGTTGACAGAAAAGAAGCATAAAAATGCAAAACGTTGTTGGCTTAACCTGAACATACCTGCATTACCTATTACTGACCAGTCTGTGTTGCCAAAAGATTTATTCCTTGGCATTAAAATGGAGCAATTAAAAATATTGCTAAAAAGCAAATGTGTACACACTGGTCTTTGCAGCAAATAAGGGTATTTATACTTTAAAATATTTTAAGTCCATAATTGGATTAATATACACACCTTCTTATGTATAAGGAGTTCAGATCATATAAACACTGTACAGTCCAAAAACCCTACTAAGAATAAAACTAAATAGGCTTATGATAAGAAATACAGATATCGCATGTATTTACAAATATCAGAGACACACATATTTGGTCAAATACTGTAAAGAAAGAAGTGGTTTCACATTATAATGGCCAAAACATCCATCTACCTTGCTCAAAGCAAACAAAAATAACAACTTAGTATGTGACTCCTGCAGTTTAAGACAACATGACAGTATACAAATAGATAGGATGGAAACTGATGACCAAATTATACAGCAAATATTTCCTAGGCTGAGTGTAGGTCTTTAAAATCAACAACTTAAAAAGATCTTCATTTCAGAGCAACAATAAACAAAGTCCAGATTTGCAGTATTCATATGGGTTCCTAATTCATCAAAAACAATGCATTGAACTTTTGGCTAACGAGAAAAATAAATTACAAAGTACAATTAAATCCCTGTAAATGCAATAATGAAGTCAAAAATGTAGATTTATTTACTTTAATTACACATTTTAAATGTTACCTTGAGACAATAAAAATAAATAAGCGTGCCTGGCGGCTCGCACTTAAAGACGAAGAAGGGGCTGCAAGGAAGGAGGAAGTAACAATTTGATAAACAAAAAATGAGTATGAGATTTGAACAACGTAATTCTTCCTAGCCAGTCTTTTTGTTTTAACTCTTCTTGAAAATCCTGGCTGGAAAGATGTGACAAAAGAATACCTGCCTTTATGGCTTAAAACAAAGCATACTTGAAAATGGAATGGGTTTCCTTTTTTACAGAACCGTAACTTTGTTCATATGCAGGCACTTTAACAGACTATGGAGGCAAAGCACCTGACCCATCCTCTCCAAACTAGTTTTCAATCATCAAAATTAGGCTAAAACGTCGGAAAACTCCAGAGAGCCAGCAAAGTGGAATACAAGAGACTAATGTGCACAGAGGGCAATAAAGTGACCCAGTTTTTATTGCTGGGGATCTTTTTTATCAAAAAGCAAATAATTAACAAACAGACACCATTGAGTGGCACATCCAAAGTTTTCTGCTCAAGGGAGAATGTAATCACTCAGCAGTGGGTTTCAATGGGATCCCCTTTGACTTCAACCTTATACATTGCAAAGAGATTCACATTTATTTCTTCTCCTTAGTGTATTTTTTTTTTAAAAAAAACTCCCACATTTCTCATTTCTCAAAGTATTCATCTCTTGCTGTCTAACACACATTATCTGGAAGCATAAAGTTACATTATACAAATGTTGCATTTTTTTAAAATAAGTGCTTTTGCCACTTCAGCAACACTGTACTTCACATAGTGGTGCCACGAAAGCTGAGCTTAACCCTGGCCGGGTAGCTCAGCTGGTTAGAGCATTGTCACGATATGCAAAGGTTGCAGGTTCGATCCCCGGTCAGGGCACAAACAAGAATCAACCAATGAATGCACAAATAAGTGGAACAAGTCAATGTTTCTTTCTCCCCCTCTCTCTCAAAGCAATAAATAATTTAAAAAATTTTTAAAAAGCAGAACTCATAATTACCACATTACTTGTTATTCATTTTACAACTACCATCTGCCAAACACATAGAGCTTTTTCCTCAGTACCTCTGGGCAGTGACTGTACCATGATTTCAGAGAGAATTTTAGTATGACTCACAAATAGCAGTACCATCAGTAATACTGGTATCAATGCAGATGTCACACCAAAAATGAATTTCTCAAGAATTACCTTCTTCAAATATTTGGGCAACTCTGTTTCCTTTGTTGTGTTACCACAGGGGAGAAAATTCCTGTTTGATTATGCTCTTACATGAGTTATAAAAGACCAGATCAGGTATATTAACTGGTTGACATTTAAGATACTGTACTGCTTTCCGTGGCAGGAGGAGAGCTTCTGAAAATGTTCTCTAGGACTATTTTGACCAGTCCTACCTCATTGGTCCATTCCATTCACTGATGGGCAAAGCACTCATGTTTTGACAAAACGTTAAAGCTTCCATAATAGTTAAATTAGAAAAAAAACGTGAATGTAAGACAACCACACAATGAAGTATGAAAGTATGACATTTTTGTTTCTAAGAGTGAGTCCTTGAAAACATATGTGGTCACTACAGAGATGATTTTCATCACAAGACAGAAGATGAACACGCAAGTAACTCCCCATGATCTGCCTGTCTCCAGAGTCACTTGTGGCGCTGTATGGTTTTCCTTTTCCTTCGTTTGAAAAAACAGCAGCACCTGCAGATGGAAGGAAATACTTTTTAATTATAAAAGTGCTAAAATGTCACAAAGGAAGGCTGACTCTAATCATATTACTTTAAATGGTCATAAAAAGCAATAGGCTAGTGCAAGATGAACAGTGAACATGCCAGTGAAGCATAGATATTAGTGAACTATAGCAGAATTATTGCTGTTGTTTTATCAACGTGCCTTTTAGAAAGAGCAAGACAATTCTAAGCAACAGTAAAAGGAGTCACTAAACTGAAAAGGCTCTGTACAAAGCTAAGGGGATCTGAATCCTAACTGCCCCGCCGTATTATTATTTGGGACACTCGTTAATCTCTGGCTATGGCATGCTTTTATAAAATTCATCTTGTGGATTCTCTCCCATTCTTCCTGGTATTTATACATGCTTGTTGAAACCATTGTTAGAAAAGCAATAATGATCCTCATATTGGGGATTTTGTTTTCACTAAGAATTCGTTTCAATTGCAAAAAAGAAAAAGAAAAATCTAAAATACACTCTTCAGCAAACATTACCCATCACACAAACTGGAAGAGAGAAAACATACAAAACAGAGTAAGAATGTCACTGGCACTTTTTAATTCTTTAAGGGTTAAAGGTCAAGTGTATCGTGTTATTTTAATTAAGGTAAGAACTATAGTTAACATTTAAAATAGCACAATCAATGTGATTCAGTTTTGTATTTGAAAACTGATTGTTTTGTAGTCTATGAAGGAAATATTGTACTGCTTTTTATTCCTAGGCAAAAAAATCTAGAGATGATCCCTGAGAGAACTACCTTTTCTGAGGGTAAATTTTCCTAGATATTCCTGTAATTCTTACCAGCCCACCTTCCTAACTCAACATTTTCAAGCAACACATAACAAAAACCATGTAGCTTTATCTGTTCTACCTGGCAAAAGATTATGAAATATGAAATAATTGCTAGATATTTTTGATATTTTTTGGTGAAATAAATGTAAATAGAAATCTAACCTATGCAGTTAAATTATACAATATCTCTACCCACATCATAAAATTTAATTTCAGAAGAGCGGGCATGGAGGTCATGGTTTGCTTCCTGGTCAGGTCACATGGCCCAGTTGTGGGCTTGGTCCCCAGTAGGCAGTGTGCAGGAGACAGCCAATTAATGATTCGCATCATTGATGTTTCTATCTCTCTCTCCCTCTCCCTTCCTCTCTGAAATCAATTTAAAAAATATATTATAAAAAGTGTTTAAAAAATTAATTTCAGACCCTTTATTGTGATTTATGTCATGATTATGAAATCACTATGGGGCACAATCACACAATTGCATTTTTTAAGTATACTCAAACAGCACATAATGACTAGACCATAAAATGTGAGTAATTCAAAATTGTATGTATCACCTGGTAAAGATTCAACTAGAAATATGTGCAGTCATCAATCTTTATGATTTTTACTTTTATTGAAGTGAAATAAATTACCCAAACAAGGGCCTTAAAAAGAGCTACCACCATAAAAAAAGAATATGGGTACATTAGATTTTTCATGGACTTAGAAAAATAAGTCAAATTTATTTGTAACTGTTAGCTACCTAATACCTTCTCAAATTGGTTATATAAATTTTCAAAAATAAAAAGCAAAACAAAAATCATTCAAGTCAAATTACTCTCTATAAAATAAAAATCATTATTCCAAAAAGAACCTTTCAATTAAAAACTTAAGAGTCAGAACATGTCCATACTTTAAAAAACAAAATATTAAAAAATTGAGAGTTAGAAGAAACAAACCAAATATTTAGGATATTAAAGAATATGGTCATATTTCAATGGAAATTTATTCATTGTTTAATATTAAAGTCTACTAATAATGTTCACTGTTTCTAAATACTGTCACTGGCTACTGAAATTCAAAAATACATTCTTTTAAAAAATTTCCACTAAAAAGTGTCTTAAGCCTTTTGGAATGGGGAACTTAATGTAATACATGTTTTAATGAATAAGTCCAAGTCATAGATTTTCATGCTTGTATTAGCAATTCACCTTGCTTGCTTTATTTTTCCAGTACCATTAATCACCTTTCAGTTCTGAGAGTTGAGTTCTTCCTACCTCTTAGGTATCCTTTCCTTCAACTGTGTAAGAATTATTGATCAA
The DNA here is from genome assembly GCF_000327345.1 of Myotis davidii. NCBI lineage: Eukaryota > Metazoa > Chordata > Mammalia > Chiroptera > Vespertilionidae > Myotis > Myotis davidii. Next base: position 4,515,434 of record NW_006291231.1, read on the forward strand.
AAAAAAGAAATTCCCAAATTTATTTCAGATTAAATAAGACTTTCAAATGAATTATAATTTTACAAGAACTTTAAATTCAAAAGCAATCTAAAAATGACATCTATTTTTCAGGAAGAAATCCCATTAAATAGAGTACTGTAAATCCTTGAAATAGATTTGCAAAAATAAAGCTGGAATGCCATTAAACTTACTACCACCAGAGGGCAGCATTGCTTTATATAATATGAATACATTCCAAATAGAAACAAAACAGAAGAAAATTGCTATTTAACTTGTGGCTGATTTCTTAAAGTCATTACCAAAACAGCTGATTTATAGTCTTTGTGATTAAGAAATTAGGTATCATCTCAATTATCTCCTGTCCCTGAGCACTGAACCTAAAACACAGTGCTCATACCATCACTCTACCACATGACTGTTTTATTTTCCTGTCAGTACTTATTACTAATAATCTACATGTATTTCATGTCTTTATTATCTGCCTCCACATCAGATAAAAGCTTCATAAGATCTTGCTCACAGGTACATCTCACAAATGGGCACAAAACTGTTACTCATTAAATATTACTGAATAAATAAAGGATATGCCTCATAAATGCAACTCCTAGAGTAAGAATCTGGTCAATTATAGCATCTTCTAAAGCTGGAGTTTTTACCCATGGGCTGCGTACCCCGGTGAGAACTCATACAATGCAGATTTTAGTGCCTGTGGAAGTTTTTCTGGAAAAGAATGGCTTGCACCATATTCTTAAAGGAGTCTGAATCTCAAGAAGCACTGCTCTCTAGATGCAACTGCCCAGGCCCCACTCCTGCTTCTCCATTTCCAATGAGGCCTTGGCCTGGGTGCTCAGGGCTGACCACTGGAGATACTGAGTGGACACCATGCCATCAGTTTATGAGTGCAGGCAAAGGAGGAAAAAGAGACAGTGTTATTTTAACATTTGGTACAGCGGAAAGAGGGGAAAAGAGCTATTGGTAATAACAACTGTAAATAATAGCAGATTCTAGGATTTAGCACATACATGAGTTCTCACAGACGATGTGAGCAAGTTATTTTTATCAATAAATTCAATTATCTGTTCTTAGAAAATTATTTACATCTTTAAAATGTTAAAATATGTTTTCTGTCCTTGCTGCTCAGTGGCTACAATTTCTTATACATTAGTTTATACCTCACTTGGAGTCTCTTCTGATCTAGACTACGGACAACACCTAGGGGAAGCTGATTAAGCTAACCAGACATTTAAATCATGTTTTGTCAATGCTTCCCTTTTTCTTGGCTCTTTCTTGATTATTCCTTATGCAGTTCCAGTAAGACAATATACTCTCACAAGTCAGATCCGTGCTTCTGACACGATAATTTGGTAGCCAATCTAAAAGCTTTGCAGTCACATCTCCACTCTTAAATACTCTGCAGATAAATGTTAAGTCCTGCTCCTTATGAATTCAAGGTTGTTGCTTTAAATACTGTTTGGGTAGGAAACAGGGGACTATCATGACTCAAAGTCCTAAAATATGTAGAAAACATACTGGTAAGGGCCAAGGCTTTGCTACTAACATTACACCACCACTTCCTCTTTAGTCACTGCCTTTTCCTTCATCTAGAATTGGGCTTGTTTTCTTAGATTATGTCATATACTACTTTCTCACAGATATACCAGAAACTGAAGCATGTTTCTCTGTTTGTATGTCAAGTTCTTATTGGTCCCTTCTACAGTGACTCACTGGCTCATCCTTTGGCTGAGAGACTGTTGGCAACCTACCATACAGTTAGGACTCTGGAACCTGACCTCTGCTCATCGGGCGGAGCTGATGAGAATACAGAAAATACCTTTTATAGCATAATTCTGACAAAGGATTTTCCCCCTAAAATGTATACCTGATACATTTTAGTACCTCTGGATCTCTTGATTTTTAAATTATAAACTGTTTAGTTAGCCAAGAGGAGTTTAGATCAGACAGCAAGACCATCCACAAACTATTCTAACTAGGAACCTGTACACCTATCCTCATCTTTAATTTCTTCCTCTCCATCTACATGCAATTAGTCCCTCAAGTCTGAAATGACTTTCAAAAACGTCCCATTCTCTTATGCTGACTTAGTTTGGAACACTGTTTCCATCATTGCTAAGAGCCTTTTAACTGACTTCCCAGTCTAAGTCTCCCTCTCTCTAATATGCCATCGTAGGTTTATAGTTGCGAGTACGCAAAACAGAGTTTGTTCTTGTATTATTTATTAATTACTGTATTATTTTCCATACAAACAGCTGTAAGCCTACTTTTGCCCACCATATATGGCACCCTTTCCTCTGAAATCTCAGCAATGTCTCTACACAATCTATGGCATTAAGTCCGCACAGCTCTTAAGTTTGGTTCCAACCTATTTCCACTCTCCTCTCAGTCTCATCATCCATCAGTCTTCCTTCCAGGCAGCCTACACTGCAAGGAAGGAAGGTTTTCTACAATCTTATGAATCCCAGGAAGTGACATAAGCCTCAAAACTGTTGCCAAAAATTATTTCCTAAGGTTCAATCTGATTATACCATTTCTTGGCTTAAAACACACAGCTTTCATTGCTGTGCTAAGATAATGTTCAATTTTTTTTTAACCTGGCCACTAAGTCCCTTTGAGATTGGACACTTAGCCTATCCATCCCAGTTCCCATTAAAGCACTCACGCATTATATAGCCTCGTGGGCTGCTCCTTGCTCAACCTCTTCTCTCTGACAACCACCCATCAACTTTGCCAAACCATACTTATCTTTGAGAACCAGTGAAGTATATCTTTACTGCTGAAGACTTCTACATCTTCCCAGCTAGAAGTGAGTACCAGTCTCTGAACTCCAACAACACTGTATCCTACATAGTGCTAATCCTCTAACACCTGTACTAGACCAATGATTCTCAACGCTAGCTGTTCCTTAGAATCAGTTTAGAAGCTTTTTAAAAATACTGGTAACCAGACCCCACCACAGAGCAATTAAATCAGAAATGCTGACAGTGCAGCCTAAGTATTATCTTATTGTTAAAACTCCCCAGAAGATTGTGAGATGAAGCCAGAGTACAGAACCACCATGTAAAAGTAACTGGGATAGTCTATCTTCTCTAAGGAAAAGGTGATTTCATACTACTTAAAAATTTGATAACTAAACTACTGGAAGCCTTGTTTTAATCATTTAAGGAATGATGAGAGTGCTATTCTTTTTTTTTAATATATATATATTTTATTGATTTTTCACAGAGAGGAAAGGAGAGGGACATAGAGCTAGAAACATCGATGAGAGAGAAACATCGACCAGCTGCCTCCTGCACACCCCCCAATGGGGATGTGCCCACAACCAAGGCACATGCCCTCGACCAGAATCGAACCCGGGACCCCCCAGTCCGCAGGCCAACGCTCCATCCACTGAGCCAAACCAGCCAGGGCAAGAGTGCTATTCTTTATGTCACCTGCCTTGAAAAAAAATTCTCAGCTACAGTAAAAAAGGCAAAACCTTGTTACTAATGAAGGAGTCACTTTATATTGGGGGGAATAGAATACTTTCCATCGTTCAGAAATCATATATTTATCCCATGAGGTACTATTCTAGGAAACTTGAGACTCTAAAATGTCCAATGTAAAATACATTCTAGTGGGATGCAATGAGAAGGATCTCTGTCAATCACAGGTAAGAAGAAAGAGAGGAAGTCAGAAACAAATTCTGAAAAAGAATTTTAAGTAGGTTCCTAGCTACCTACACAATGGTGGAAGAAGCGTAAGATGCAATTGTAGAAAAAAAAATCATGCTTACATTTCTGAATCACAAACTAAAAATATGAGGAATGCAATAGTAAACTTGTAGAAATGTAAGAATAATCCTGATGAAAGGAAAGACAAAGTTTTATGTGTTTAGTTTTCAACTAGTGAAGGGTTAGGAAAGTTCTAAAGCTTTCTGTAACCTATCTGGAATAAAGCTTAACTGAAATGATGGATTATATTCATTTTTTAAAAATAACTGATTAAGATATAATTCACATACCATAAAATTCACCCTTTTAAAGTGTACGATTCAGTGGTTTTTATAGTACAGCAATAATCACCACTATCTAACTTCAAAACATTTTCATCACCCTAAAGGAAACCACACTGCCTATTAGCAGCCACTCCTCAACTCCTCTTCCCTGCCCTAGGCAACCACTGTCTGCTTCATGTCTCTATATATCTGTCTGTTCTGGAAATTTCATCTTTGTGTCTACTTCTTTCACTTATCATAATGTTTCCAATTTTAGTTTTTATACTGTTAACTAATAGTCCATTGTATGGATATACCACATTATTTATAGTCAGCTGTCCTATATAATAAAAGCCCAGAGACCGAATGGCCGAACGATCAGAACAACCGGTCAACTGGTCGCTATGATGCGCACTGACCACCAGGGGGCAGACACTCAACACAGGAGCTGCTCCCTGGTGGTCAGTGTGCTCCCACAGTGGGCCAATTCCCTAGGCCACACCCTCCACCTGTGCACGAATCCCGTGCACCAGGCCTCTAGTTTAGTAATAATTTATTAAGGCATACTGTTTTAGACATTGGGATATAAAGATGAAAAAAATCCTTGTTTATAAGAAATTCAAGAAGTTTCAAGAAGTGGGAAATGGATAAAGAGAATAGTATATTGATGGCAGAATGGAACCAATAGAATATAGGCTTCAGAATGGAAAATGGAGCTGGGAAAGCCAGGCAGGGGCCAGACTATGAAAGGTGTGACAGGCCTTGGCGCCATGATGTTCCAAGCACCAGAGAACCTTTCCTTTAGGAATAACCTTCCCACCATTTACTTCCTTTTTCTCTCATCTTCCAACACCTACATAAAGAAACCCAAACCCATAAACATCCACACCCATCTCAACTAATTCAATTACAATGTCATTCTTCAAAGCCCCTTCCATAAAGCATTCTCTGATCATCCTGTCAGTAAGTAATCTTTCTCTTTATACCTTTTCCATAGCATTTAGTCATATACTGATGTATGCTAATACAACTGCAATCTTCCTGACTGGTGTGTACTCTACGTAAGGGTAAAGGTGGTACCAGATATTTCTGAAATCCAAGCAGTGTAATTGTTGAAGGAATAAATGAAAAAAATATATATAATAGCTTTGGTTGATAGCAGGTATCTAGGAAGATGTGAACACAGAAAGAGCCAGTTTCAGTGAAGAGTCGTGAGTATGGAAGTAAAAATATGGGACAAGGAGGACAGAAGAAGCACAGCCTGGGAACAGCACAGATGAGAAAGGTCACAGGCAACTGGAAGAGAAGAGATAAACCTGGGTGATAATAACTACTGAGTGCCTGCCATCTGCAGACAAAATACCAGTGTTTTATCACATTTAACTTTCTCAATCCTATGAGGTAGGTATTATTAGCCTCATTTGACAGAAAAAGATATAAGCCTGAAGAAGGTAACGAAGAGGCAGAAGTAGGATTCTACAACCTAATTGCAAAGGACTTGCGCATTCTAATCGGCCACACTACCACCCTACTTCTATAACTGTATTTAGGATTGCACACAGGAGCAAAACTGTTGTTTTTATTTCTGACATAAAAATGCACAAGGATGTAGTTGACTAATTATATCCCGCAATCCACTAAACCAAGTCATACCATCAATAAACCCCATAGCCCAAAGTATTAAAATTGGATACTTAATCATTTTTTTTTAAAAAGAAGTATCTACAGCCGCGGCCAGTGTGGCTCAGTTGGTTGGGCGTTGTTCCCAGCACCAAACGATGCTGATTTGATTCCCAGTCAGGGCACATGCCCAGGTTGCAGATTTGTTCCGGGG
>NW_006291231.1:4521317-4526663 GCF_000327345.1 Myotis davidii
GAAGAAGAAGAAAAAGATACAAATTATGAACAACAAATACACATCTATCAACAAGTGAATCTAAAAATCAAGGGAATAAATAATCTGATGAACAGAATGAACTGGTGATTGTGATAGAATCAGGGACATAGAAAGGGAATGGCGTGTGCAGGGTGTGTGGTGGGGGGGGTGGGGGGGGGGGGGGAGCTGGAGGCAGCCAATCAATGTTGTGCTCTCACTACATTTCTCTCCCTTCCTCTCTCTAAAAATTAATAAACATTCTTTAAAAAAAAAAAAGAAAAGAAATATCCACATAAATTTCCTCATCTTGTGGCCGGCAAAGGAGAATTATTTTGAAAATTATGTAAGGTTTGCTTTGGATATGAATAGAACTTTCCAAAATTTATTAATCTAAGAAGCAACTTTCTTTATTCACTCCAAGGCTGACTCAAAAATTGTTCTGAAACTGAGAGGGGCATTTTAGACACAGCATAACAACTAAAGGCAAAGGTCAGCAACAGTTAAATTCAACATGACCTCGACTGGTAGAAACATTACCTTTGATAATATCTGAAATTAGCAGAAAATATTTATGTGAGGATTTTTCGTAACACTACTAACACTCTATCAACTATAGTTTACCATGAAATTTATCAATGCATACCATATGTTACCAATAGCACTATTATTAGTTAGTAAGTGAAATACTGTTTTAGTAATAGCATTGTGATTGGGGTAAGGGGTTTACTATGTGTATTTAATAATCACAAACAGGAAAAAAGAAAGCGTATCTCAAAAGCCTGTGTTTCTATCTAAAATAGCAAATGAAGCCTCTGTGTTGTAAAACAAATACACAAGCACAAGCAGGGTTGGTGTATCTACTCAATTAAAAAGTGCACCCAAATCTATGTTACTTGAAGCAAAAGTTGCAGCAGGCAAAAGAGCTCCTCAAACAATGGTTTCTTGCTTTTCAGAGCTAATGTAAATGATATGAAATACTTTTGAACAACTTTTACAAATTATAATGTCTATGTTGAAAGGTATGTTTTTAAAAAACAAACATGGTGCTAAAAATCTTTGAAATTACAGACAACGGAGCTATTTCTGCCTGCCTACACTTGGGAACTCACCACATGTTCAACACTTTCTGGCAGCTATACACACACATAAAAAAAAAATACAAGGAAAAAAGAAAGAGAGAGAGATATCATCAGAAACAGCCCACATTGAAATTATCACATTGTTTTTCATGCTTAATTTTTCCCCCAAGCAGCATTATAATTTAAACTCACAAAAAAACTAAATTAAAACTATTATCAATGCATGCAGCATACTAAAAAATTTTAAAATTTTTATTCTTATGCTTAAATAAAAATGAGAATCTATAATATAGCAATGATTTTCATGCATCAACACTCGTAAAAATATGCTATTGATTTTAAATAAAAATTTGAGCATAGTTCTTAAATAACTATTTTGTATTATTAAAATACTTACTGAAATAGTACTATTCTAAAGTGATTAAAATAAACATATCACTTATTTTATAGGCACCTATTGCTTGAAAAAATATTCCTGAAATAATTGTACATGACTATCAATGTCAGACATGCATAGTTTTAGAACAAAAAGTTATTTAAACAAGTAAACAAACACATACTTGGTTTCATCCATCACTTCTACTTCCGTAGGGGCTGTGATGGGTGCATTTGACCGTCCTGCAGTAGGGTCATCTGTGTTTAACTCTCCATTTGTAGAACTTACAACCTGCAAAAACAAACAAAACAAAATTATATATGCGCAAAGTAATAGGTTATACAATGATAAATATAATTATGCTTAAAATACTTAAATTAGAAAGTTAATATGAGGAACATAAAACAATATGTAGTTGTTCATAACTGAACACAGTAATAGGCCTAGCATTTTATTAAAGATCAAGGTTTTCCAGTATTTGCTTTTCAACTTCCTCTTTATCTTGAAATTTCTGTCTTCTGTCTCCTTCCTTCTGAATCCTACATTTATCTCTCAATCTCTTCCTTCTTGTATGCTCACTCTTTGGTACCTTGCTTCATCACGAATTATGTCCCTTGCAAACTTCAATATTGCTTCTTTCAATAACTCCTTCATTTCAATGTAATCATGCTCAGGTCTCCCTCTCATATTGCCCATTCATTCACCCAGTTGTTGAAACCCCAAATCCAGGAAACATTATGAGTCCTCTCTTTAACTGAAAGGCGTATCTAATTCATCAGCAAGTCTTATTGTATCCTCCCCAGAAATACATTCAAAATATATTCAGTTCTCCCCTCTTTATTATTAAGACTTCAGTCCAAGCCACCAACATCTCTTACGTGAATAAGGGCAGAAACCTATTAACCAGTCTTCCGCTTTTACTTGTATCCCCTCCCCCATTAATGTATTTTCCACACAAAAGCCAGAATGTACCTTTTAAGATGTAAATTAGGTCATTATAATTACCTGCTTAATATTCTTCAAGCACCTGACATCCCACTTCATTTAGAATAAAGATCCATATTCTTTACACCAATTTACATAGCCCTATAATAAAAGATATGAACCATGCCTATCTCTGATAGCATACCACTTTCCCCTTTGCTCAATAACCTCCATCTAATATTGTCAAGCTTATTCTTACTTTAAGGCCTGGGCATTATCTGTTCTCACAGCCTAAATTCCCTTCCTGGTTATTGGCTATCTTATCTTTTAGATCCTCAGATAATGGCTCTAAAATAGGCCTTTCTATCATACAATCTAAAACTTCCATGCAGACACTCTCTTACATATTATATTCTATTTTTAACTCTCTGTATAACATTTATACATGTTGATGTTTTTCTGATTGATTTTGTTTCTTGACAACCACATTCACCTCCATAAAAATTAAACTCTGTAACAGCAAGAAACCAGTGTTATTTCCTATTATATCTCTTTAATCTACCTGGCATAGAGTAGGCACTCAATAAATATTTGTTGAAATAAATGCAAATCCTAAAACAAGATAAAAACTGTAACAAAACTCCCAAATTTACTTGGTCCTACAAATTCACCATACTGTACTACTTTTTGCCTTCCCCCAAATTTCTTGAAAACAAATCTTAAATTTCCATTTCCATTTTTAGAAAAGTTTCCCGTTCACTCATTCCTTAAGTCCTTGCAATATGGATTCCGCCCCTACACCAGAACTCTTAAGAGTTTTCTTGTACAACGATTCCTAGAAAATATATTCAGTGGTCTTTGCTCAATCCTCATTTTCCTGTACATTTTTATCACTTGGCACTAGCTAGAGACTTTGGAATAAGATGGGTCTAGAATAGATTCAAAACCTAGCTCTACCACTTACCAGCTACGTTACCCTGGGGAAGATATCCTATCTTGCTAAACCTCAGTGTCCTCAACTATGAAATTAGAAACAGTAGTATCTATTTAGCAAGGCTAACTGAGGATGAAATTAAATCAGTATATAAAGTACAGTGACTGGCATGGAGTAGAGCTCAATAATTGGTGGCCATCATAATTACTGTCAGTTTCACCTATAATGATGGTTTCAACTATCACCTCTATATAAAGGATTCCCTGAGCCTAAAAAAGCTTGCCACTTCAAATTCAGTATTTCCAAAACCAAATTTATCATAATCTCTTGAATTTGCTATTCTTCCTATGTTTCCATCTTCCCAAACATTCAGGCTCAAAATCTAAGAATCAGCTTTGATGCTTCCCATACCTGATCTCTTTACGAGAAAAAAAATGTGAACATATCAAAGGCCTGGGTGCCAGAGTTGCAGCTGATGACTAGACTTAAAGTACTTTTTACAGAACCCCATATTTCTGAAATCTAATTCAAAAGTTCTCACTCAGAGGCTACAACATGCCAGGCACTGTTCTAAGAAATTGGAATAACATAGTTAACAAAACAGACAAACACCCCAGCTCTTGTGGAACTCATTTTCTAGTGTAAAGAACAGGTCCCTCTCTCCCCAACTTTAAATAACTAGAAATCAACCAATATACCTGGTTTAATTCAGGAATTATGGAAGTTCAATTTCCTGTATCCTATGTGGAGCATGTACTTAGAAATGAACTCTGCAGCAGCAGTCGCCAACCGGTGGTCCGTGAAGTCCAAATGGCTGGCGACCGCTGTTTTGCAGCATTTGCTTCTACAGCTGAAAACACACAAAACTTGCTTGGTCATCTTTAGAGGCAGCCCAAGGATGGAAAGCCCTATGTGAAAGTCTGCTTCTCTGCTTCTGGGCACCTGCTTCCTCCTTTCTGTCATTGTACTGAGTTCTGTGTTGATTTTTTTTCCTCTTTATTTTTCCCTCCTTCTGAAAATATTTTAAAATAATTACTTGCTCTAATTCTCGAGCACAATTTGGTTCTTTATTCTTAATTTTTAAATGTCAGAGCCACTACAATGAATTGGAAAGGAGCTAGAAAATAGAATTCTTATACTTTTTGGATTCCCCGTATCTTTAACTAGCAGAGTGCCTTCATGCACTAGATAATCAAGACAGTTCACTAAACAATTTCCATTGCTCTTCCCCTCAACATAACACTCAACAGGTTTATTTTCTTCCTTTGCTCATTGGCCTTAGAGCAGTGGTTCTCAACCTTGTCTGCACACATTAGAATCACCTAGGAATCTTTTTAAAATCCTGGTTTCTGGGCCTCATCTTCCGGAAATTCTGTTTCTTTGTTACTAATGTTGTGGCCCCACCCCATAACAAAGAAACAGAATTTCCAGAGGATGAGGCCCAGAAATTAGGATTTTAAAAAGACTCCCAGGTAATTCTAATGTGCAGCCAAGGTTGAGAACCACTGCCTTAGACGGACCCGACCTCAAATTATAAATAGCTCTACTAACATGCCTTCCCTTACTTTACCAGTAAGCAGCATAATTGAAAATTTAAAACTCAGGTGTTGTAAATTTCCAGCAAACAGCAACCATATATGTACTATCTATATATTTGAAAGCGAAGTGACCAGGACAGCAGAACGACCAGAACAATAGAAGAGCTGGCACTATGATGCACACTGCAGTGGCCAACCAGCCCGATGGGGGCCCTGATCGGCTCCCCCAATGCTGAGGCCCAGCCCCAGCAGGTCCAAGGGTCCCCAAAGGTGTGGACGGAGTCGGCGAAGAAGGAATGAAATGGAGACAGCGTTCAGTTGATCAGCAGCCTTGCCAGGATCGCTAGTCAGGTTTTAATGTGGTGTGTGCACCCAGAGGGCACAGCTGATATGGATAATAGCGGGGAGGAGGAGAAGGAGGCAAAGATGGAGGGTGGTGTGACATAAGTTCGGACTAGATGGTCTGGAATGCACACAGGTGAGTTCTGTGGAGAT
>NW_006291231.1:4526947-4538176 GCF_000327345.1 Myotis davidii
CACCCCCCCCAGCCCCTCCTCACAGCTAGCCCCACCCCTGGTCATCCCCCTACCCCAATAGGGGGCAGGGCTGGCCAACCAACTTTCTGCAGCCCCTCCCCCTGCTCAGCCCCACCTCAGATCAGTCCCCCCACCCTGATCAGGGGCAGGGCCCCTCCCCCAGGCAAGCCCTGCCTCCAATTGGTCCCCCAACCCTGATTGGGGGCAGGGCTGGCAAGCCAACCTCCTGTGTCCCCTCCCCCAACCTGCCCGGCCCAAATAGGCCCCCATCAGGGCAGGCTGGCTGGGGCCCACCTATGCATGAATTCATGCACCAGGCCTCTAGTAATTATATAATCTGATTTACTTCAGTTCACACAAAGTCATGCCTAACTTTAATAAACTATATTTTACTGAAATGTTTCAAATCCCATTTTACCCGACTAATCAGAACCAGACATAAAGGAAGTAGCATCTTCCTTTATGTAATTTTTAAATGTAAATATTCTTGGGCTTCCCAGATAACTTAACCCCCTGAATGAAGGCCAATATCCCAGGGTCAGAACAGAATCAATGTGGTAACAAAGTCCTATAAAATAACACCAGTGACTTTCAGGGGAAACTCTACCTGGGGAAACAACCTTTCTCCGAGAGGTGACCTTGGTTAAAACACATAGTGCCAAGAAGGTGAGCAAATATATTAATTACAGTATGCCATATATGCCAGGTCCCTTGAAACAGCAAGGATGGACCGGCTCCCTCCCCCCCAACCTCCCACGGCTCCTCCCCCGAGCCAACTCCACCCCTGATCACCCCCCCACCCCACCCAGGGGCAGGGCCAGCTGACCAACTGCCCACAGCCCCTCCCCCTGGCTGGCCCTGCCCGATTGCCCCCCACCCTGATCAGGGGCAGGGCCCCTCCCCCCGGTCTAGCTTTTCGGGGTCCCCCATGATGAGTTCTCCTTGGCTACAATGCCCCTGGCAAAACCCAAGCCATTTTATACAGCTGTTAAATATCACTGAATGCCCGGCCCAAATAGGCCCCCATCAGGGCAGGCTGGCTGGGGCCCACCTATGCATGAATTCATGCACCAGGCCTCTAGTAATTATATAATCTGATTTACTTCAGTTCACACAAAGTCATGCCTAACTTTAATAAACTATATTTTACTGAAATGTTTCAAATCCCATTTTACCCGACTAATCAGAACCAGACATAAAGGAAGTAGCATCTTCCTTTATGTAATTTTTAAATGTAAATATTCTTGGGCTTCCCAGATAACTTAACCCCCTGAATGAAGGCCAATATCCCAGGGTCAGAACAGAATCAATGTGGTAACAAAGTCCTATAAAATAACACCAGTGACTTGTGAGTGTATCATAGCATCAAAATTGTTTTCACTTAAGAAAACTAGTGGTCTTTTGGCAAATGGATTTATAAAAAAGAAACAAAGACAGTATTATAAACTAGATACCCAGTGCACAAAATTCGTGCACTCAGAGTGGTGGTGGGGGGGGGTCGCTCAGTCTGGTCTGCACCCTCTCGCAGTCCGGGGGCCCTTAGAGGATGTCTGACTGATGGCTTAGGCCCGCTCCTCCCGCCACTGCCACTGATGAGCCCAGCTTCTGGCTGAGCGGTGCTCCCCATGTGGGAGTGCACTGAACACCAGGGGGAAGCTCCTGCATTGAACGTCAGTGTGCGTCATAGCAACTGATCATTCCACCGGTCATTGCGCCATTCGGTCTATTTGCACATTAGGGTTTTATTATACCAGATAATAAAACCCTAATATGCAAATCAACCAAATGGCAAATGACCAGTCACTATGACAAGCACCGACCATCAAGGAACAGGCGCTCAATGCAAGAGCTGCCCCCAGCCCACAGACCCAGGCCAGCCAAGGCAGGTGCCAGCAGGGGGGGCCCCCATCACCTTGCCAGTTGCCCCACAGATCAGCCCTGATCGCCGGTCAGACCTAGGGACCCTACCCGTCCGTGCTCGAATATTGTGCACTGGGTCTCTAGTATAGGATAATGTGTCATCATATTCCTAGAAACCTAAATAAAACAAGCAATCAAACAAATATATACATATTATTTTTATAAGCCAAATTCAAAAATATGATTCCAGTTAAGTGACATTTCTAGAATTTTAACTCCAACTAGAACATGTCTCTAAAATATTAGTGTTCATCAGGCTGATTTCCTTAATGAAAGTTTGTATAAAAATGACAGAAGCTTTGAGGTTTGACATTTGAAAAAATGATTCAGGTATTTTACAGGGTTTTTTGTTCTTGTTCTCAAAATAAATTTTCTCTGATATTCCCACTCTGATAAGAAACTTAGTGCAGTTCTTATTTTAAGAGATTTTCAAAAAGAAAAAAACAACAACCAGACTTCCCTTAAACTCTGATGTTACTGTTAGAACATCAGAGTTTAAGGGAAGGGGGTGGGGAAACAGCCTGCAGCTAAGTGTGGGAGATAAATGATGATTCACTTAAATGGCTGTCTGCCCAATCAATCTATCTCCAAAAGAACTCATTCTCACAGACTGTGATATAATCAAAGATAACACATGGTATCTTTGTAGTCAATGACTGGAAAAGGCCAACTAATATACTTTCCAAATATAATAAATTCATACAAATTATTATAGTATCTTCCTAATTCTATTTGAGTTCTTGTAAGCATGTTATTACCAAGTGATCAGTAGAGGCTCAATATATTATTTAACCAGACTTCCATCTATCCAAAAATATATATTAGAAATATTAAAACATTATATATTTTACTTATGAACTCAGTTTTTTCTAAAAGTCATCTATCACCCTAGCCATTTGGCTCAGTGGATAGAGTGTCAGCCTGCTTACTGAAGAGTCCCAGGTTCGATTCCAGTCAGGGGCATATGCCCGGGTTGCAGGTTCGATCCCCAGTAGGGGGCGTGCCGGAGGCAGCCAATCAATGATTCTCACTGACCAGTGATGTTTCTATCTCTCTCTCCCTCTCCCTTCCTCTTTGAAATCAATAAAACTATATTTAATAAATAAACAAATAAAAGTCATCTATCTATAAACTAGCTGGTTGAAGAAGCAATGAGCTAGCAAATCTGTGTGAGGTAGGGAGTGTCAGATAAAATATAGGACACCCAGTTAAATTTGCATTTCTGGTAAACTAGAGTAATTTCCAAAGCGTTTATCAAACCTGAGCTAGGGTGCACATGTACTATAAAAAAAACAACTTTCTTATATATTTTAAAAACTATAGCTAGAGTTACAATTGAAATTCTTCATATTCCAACTTATGACCCGAAGGCATAGGACATTCTCACTGTTTCTCAACAAATATAAACTAAAACAGATTTCCAGTCTACTTTTCACTTATGGAAGAATTAAACAGAATACAATATTCTTTTAGTATTCCTGCTTTTCAAGATGTTACTGTAAATGTTACTATAAAAAATATCAAAATAAATTGGTAATGCTGATTTATCCCAATGATAACTAGACAAGAAATTTCCTAACCTAAACCTAATAGAGATGAGTTAGAAATTACTTATGTAATAAAAGCTGTAACTACAGTAGTCTCTCTTTATCCTTGGTTTTGTTTTCCATCGTTTCAGTTACCAAGGTCTGAAAATATTAAATGGAAAATTCCAGAAATAAACTATTCAGAGTTTCAAATTGCTTGCCATTCTGAGTAGCATAAAATCTTGTGCTGTCTTGTACTGTCTACCTGGGCAATGAATCACCCTTTACCAGCATATCCACACTGTATACATTACCCATATACAGTAGCCATCGTAATATCCCAATGCTTGTGTTAAAGTAACGCTTATTTTACTTAATAATGGATGCTGGCAATTTGGACATGCCAAAGAGAAGTTGTAAAGTGTTTGCTTCTTTTAAGTGAAAAGGTGAGTATAGTACAATACAATATTTTGAGAGATGACATTCACATGACATTTTATCACAGTATGATTGTTCTATTTTATTAATTTCTTGCTGTGCCTATTATAAATTAAACTTTATCATAGGTCTTTATGTATAGAAAAAAATAGTACATATACGGTTCAGTATTACCTCAGTTTTAAACATCCCCTGGGGTTTTGTAATGTTTCCCCCTCAATAATGGGGACTACTATTCTCTCCTACCACAATCTCTTTTGAAGATTTTAGTACCCCAGAAAACTATGAATAGAAAGATATGATTTTACTAATCACTCAGTATTTTTCCTTGTTATTACCTTTTCAAAGATTTGATAGAGAAAACTGAAAATGTTTATTTGAAGTTTATTTAAAAAGCTCACTATTAACAATTAGCATAGTAAGGAACTGAGATAAAACATCTAGTACTCCTCTGACTTTTAACTACATATGTTTTCTTACCATTTCAAGATACATTTTGCTGTTACCATCACCTGTTTTTGTTTCTGAAGATATGCTGATTAAAATATCAAACTGCTTATTCATGTTATTCTTTTCTTTTCATCAACAATGCCTGGCTGCCCAACACACTGGCACCATTATCTCAGTTTTCCCCCTAATGCTCAGAGTCACACTACCTTAAATGCAAATCAAAGGCTGTACAACTACAGAGTTCCAAACAATCAGGAAGTATATCATACCATGTAAAGTAGGTAGTGTCCTTAACATTTGTCTTCTTCCCTCTGCTTGCAATTACCTCTCAGCTTTATAGGATCAGGTTTTCAGTTAGCTTTGAGCTCAGTGGAGTTGTGCTACAGTGGAATTAGAGATTAGCAGTATCTGCTGCCAGTTGTACCCTTTTCAAACCTAATTTTGGAGATCCTGATTTGCCAGGTAGAAACATATCAAAAAGGGATAACTGAGCCCTTCCTCTCCCCCAGCCTCCATATCCAACTGCATGCTATCTTCTAATTATCTTTCACGTGCTTTTATTTCTTCTCATCTCCACTACCCTTTGTTTTCCCTCAGCTACAGACTTGATAGCTGTGTCCCTGCTTTACACATGTGTCCCTTCAATCTAGTAAAAGAAATCTTTAGGGAACACTATATAATCAAGTTAGTTCCCTATCTAATTCTCCTTATGGCTACTCAATATCCTCAGAATAAAGTCCAAATTAAATAACAAGACCTGTTAGGAGCCTTCATGACTTGTCTCCTGCCTACTTCTCAGTCCCCTTTCTCAATATACACCAGCTTGACTGAATTTTATTTAGTTCTTCAATTTCCCTCCTTTTATTCAAAGAATCTAGCACAGTGCCTAGCCCCTAGTAGACATTTATATGTAGATATTTGTTAAATAATGGACAGAAACCGAAAGTGATAGGTCTAATTTTTCAGCCATATTAATTACCCATGATTCTAAGGAGAGCAGAGAGGGACACATTTGATTCCTCTAGGAGCTTCTCCATAACACATACAAGCCAAGAACAGATTCATACATATTAAAGTCTTTAGATATCTGAATAGTATTCTTAGTCTCTTGAGTGGAAAAAATTATTAGATATATAGCTGTACCCCTGGTCAGTGAATTAGCATGGTCTCACTGAAGAGATAGCATTTGACAATGCTTTCTTTTGGCTGAACCTCTACATTTTGCTTCCCAGAGATGAATAAAAATACTAGTCAAGTTTCTAAATTTGTAAAAGCAATAGATTATTCTACTCTTTAGCACTGCCTAAGCCCCTGCCTCTATGCTAAATACTTTTTTAAAATAATCTAAGGCACAGAATTTGAACTCAAATCTGGCTCCAGAACTTGTGCTCTGAACCACAATGAGATCAACTTGGTAAGTTATGTCTGATCCATACTACACAGGGTGTAGCAAAAGTAGGTTTACAGTTGTGAGTATGCACAGATTATTCTTGTTTTATTACTTATTAATTATTGTACTATTTTCCATAGGAACAACTGTAAACCTATTTTTACCCCACCCTTTATATGATAATTCTGGAAAGAAAAGGAGCTCAAATTTAGACTCCATGATTCAGTTCCTATGAAAAGCACATCTGTAATAAAGAATATCTGAGGATCTTTCTGTATGTCAAAATGACAAAAGGTTTAATCTTGCATGTCAACTGGAACCACCTTAGTGGTGCCACATTGAGAGCAACTCAATATATTGAGAAAGTTAATGAAAATAGTGTAAAATTTATGGTTTTACCTATATGTTACTAAAATTCCTGCAAGTAAAACTGATCACTTATTCAATATTAGAATGAAGCCAGATATAGGCTCTACAGGCAGAACAGTTTTAAAGAGATGATGAGAAATGAGCAGAGTTCAAATATATCTTTGAAAACATGTGAAAAAATAGAACATAAGTTACTGAAGTGATAAGCCAATATAATCAAACTCATTTGCCCTCTGTGGCAGACTTCCCTGAGCATTCAGCAAGACACTTACTATAACATACAACACTTAGAGACATGCAAATGTATACAGGTACATACACAACCTAGCTTGTGCTATGCAAATTAAATATAAATTGTTCAATAACTTTTCCAATTATATGAATTGATCATTAAAAATTTTACAATTCAGGCATCCTTGCCTCTGAGTTCCTCTTTCTCAAGTTTTATAGAACTACTCAAATACTTCTATTACACGTAACTAAAAATTCCATAGATTATAAAGTCCTATAAAAATACTGGTTATATAATTTAAATTACCTCTAAAATTTAATGATGAGAACTTATACAATTTAATTAAGAACTAAATTTTAAAATTCAAATCAAGAAAGAATAGTCCATCACATAAATCCAGTAGGGTGTGTGTGTGTGTGTGTGTGTGTGTGTGTGTGTGTGTGTATCTCAAATGGAAGTATGTGGAGGAAAAAATTCAAAAAATTTTAAAAGGTTCTATATTAAAATAGATTGAAATAACATTTATGATCTCAATTACTTTAAACCAGCATTAGAATTAGCTTAAGCCAACATTTTAAAAGAACTAAGAGACTCAGTAATCTTTCCCCATTTCTATAATACACATAAAAGACTAAAACTTGGGGGGCATGAGAGGACAGAACATAGTAGCTATCTCTAAGTTTATAGAAAAGGGGAAGAAAACACATTTAAAAAAATGAGACTGCTTTAAATTTTCATAAATATCCAGAAAATTGAGGAGAGTATTTAATAAATACTTGTCCTTGAAATTATTTTCTCCATCTGATTATTTTCTACAAGCACAAAGAAAATATGCCATTATAAAAAAAATTAGGGGCATGTTTATTTGACTAATTAATCAGCAAGTACATTCTGAATATTAGGATGAAAAAAACTAGAAATCTAGTTAACTAGATTTTGAAGGAGGCATGTCAATAAAAGGAAAAAGATAAAAAATGTTCTATTACTTAAAGCTACTTAAAAAGTAGCTTATTGTTGAAAACTCAAGTTTAGCACATTATTTCAAGTAATGCAGTTTGTTTTTCTAACCTGTAGTATGTACTTACAAAAACGAATGAGGCAAAATCTCAGTATCTCTGTTGGTCTTCCTAGATCATGTTAATTTTGCTTTTTGGTTAAATACAAAGGAATAGAATTATGGAGAGTTCAGCAACAAGTTTTTCATTAGGATATGAAATCATGCCACGAGCTCCAAAAAAGGGTTAGTGGTATAAATTTGGGAAATAATCACTCATGCAAAAATCAGAAAATACCTGTACCGAGCCACCATGTCTGTCTGCTGCAAGGTGAGCTCTCAAATGGTGGGGATTTGCCTGCTGGGAGTCCCAAGCTGCCCTGTGGTCTGCCGACTGCCATTTATTTAATGCATGTGGCATGGATGGAAGAAGAAAAACCCAATATGTTAAACATCTCATCCTTATAATATAGAAAACAAACGTATAAAAGGAAATTTTAAAATACCCTTACTATTCTGAGTCACAGATGCAATGATACTGCATGTGGAGAGATTTTAATTAACTTGCTACAATTATTTCATGATCAACCATAAAAATAAAATACAACCATAGAATTTTAGAAGTGAGAGGACTTTAGATGTCAAAGACTCCACCCTCTAACTTTATAAATGAAATTAACAAAGAACAGGGAGGTAAAAATGATGTGCCCAAGAAAGCACACCGAATCAAGCATGAGCGACCTAAAAAACCATTCACTATATTTTCTATAGTAGCAGTTCTCATTAGTTTTCTGATGAGGAACAACTTCTAGCAAGGTAAGAAAAAAAATAGTACTTAAATAGTAGTTCCTAATATTCTAGAAAACTTTTCTCTCCTGTTTCTGATTGTGTAGATAATATGAGAAAACAGAGAAGTTCTTTGAAAAGTAAAAAGGGCTATATAGAAGACTATGAGAATATGAAATTTTTAAAAGTAATAATCCTACATAAGCTTCCTTAATCTTCTTTTATCTGGTTCAAATTAAGGAACCCATTTCCCTGAAATAGGCTGATAATTCTTGATGCTTTTAGATGATTTTGGCAAATTTGCATAATCTACTAGCAGAAATAGAAGGGTTTGAGTCTATGTGTTCAGGAAAATGTGGACAGCACTAATAAAAAGAAGGGGGAGAAATAAATACAATATTTTAAGTTTCTATGACACATTGGTTCTGCATGAGGTGCTTTATATATGTTAGCTCATTTTGAGATAAATAGTATTATCCTATTTTACTGATGAAGACGTTGAGATGTGAAACACTTCCCTAAATCACAGAGGTAGCAAGGAGTACAGCAAAGATTCAAACTCAGAGCCTACTGCTTCTCCAATAACCCTACCTAGCTCCTTAACACAATTACATCATGTTCTAAAGCCTTTGGTGCTCTTTACTTTCTTTTTCAAAGTCAAGAAAATCTTGCCATAGAGGGCCAAGCACATTAGTTTATAGGGAGTTGAAGAATATCAGTGGTGACAGAAACCCTTTGGGAAGAGAGGAGATATTAAAATTCAAGTGGACACAATAAATAAAAGTTCAGGCACTAAGTTCCCTAAATTAAATTGCACAGTTCAAAATTACATACTTTGTGGCATGAAGTATGTAATCATAAAATAATGATGATAATTTTATAATATCTTTTCATTAAACCCTCCAAACTCATCACCATAATTTAGCAGATGTGTAACTTAATTAAATAAATTAGATGAGTTAAAAATCTGAACAGAATAGGCGAATGAAAATGATGTTAAAGTTGAGACAAATATCTAAATGTAGCCTCGGGACAAAAGGCAACATTTGGGGGTCACGGACCTTTTTAAGAAGATAGTAGAATAAACATTTACATACACCCAACACTTTCTATAAAATATAGGATCCGCTAAACTTCAAACATTGACTCTAGGTTACAAATTGTTTACCTTGGGACATAGCAAAGGTTTTAGCCATTTAAAGAATGAATTTTTCTTCTTTTGGGATTGTGAACTATGTGTTTCTCATACAACTTAAAACTATTTACTGCTTCACAGATATCTAAGAATTTTTTTCTAGATAAACAACTTTTTCTATTATAATGACAGTCTGCATATCCAAGTTTCAAGTTCAATATGTAAGCTATATTAAAGGATTTCCAGGAAAGAAAAAAAATCACTGACTCCCTACATTTAGCTGAACAAGGACAACATGAATAACATATGGTTCCCACCCTCAGTGAGCTAACAATCTAGCTAGTAAGACATATCTGAAGTCAACCTCTAAAATATTTAAATTAAAATTTAATTCAACAACAAAAGAAGAGCCTCACTTACTATAATACCTAACAGCTTAAGTGGAAATATTCAGAGAATATGAATTATTAATTTTCTTCCAAAGTACATTTTAGAAATTAACTGATTTATTAAATACAAACTCTGAGTCTTGACTTCTGAGCCATTTCTTTCTATACACAGCATCTACCAGAGCACTTAAGCTATCAAGAAGTTGTAATTTATATTTTGAATTAATTCACATGCAAGACCCTTTATTGTCCCAATTTTTCTAAGGCTAAAACTGAACTTTTTAAATTGGCTTTACTATAAAGAATACTGTTAAATATCCCCTAAAAGTAGCATTTTATTTTGTGGTGATTCTTAACAAGTTGTGTTTTTTCCTTTGATTTTTCATCTCTTGTTTAACCCTCACTAGAACTCTGATGGGATGAAAGATGTAAAGGATAAACCATCATCCTTCTCTAAAAAGGGTTACAATTGAAAATACTCAACACACTTTTTAACTCAGAGAAATAACAAAATTTCTTATGCTAAAAGTGGCTCCAATAAAACTTTTTACAAAAAAGAGAAAGTGAAAACATTGCTCAAAAATTTCAACAGCTCTCAATCACCTTAACTCAGAAAATCCATCTTCTATGCATTATCTTGAACCTACTCCCTGCTCCAAGCAAACTGAAACTGCTTGCTGTTCCTCAAAGTCTACATTTGTAAACTTCTGCTTCATATTTTATACTGCTCACTCTCTCTAGAGTGTTTTTATTCCTTTATCTGCCTTTGAAAATGTCATTCATTCTTGAAATTCATCTCAAAAACCACATTCTCCTAAAATCTTTATAGCTCTTACATAGTTCCTTTATAGTTCCTAATGATCTTCCATGGCACTTCATTAATATACTTAATGTGATGGAACTTATTCTGCTTTATAATGTAGTTATTTGTGAATTTATTGTAATAATCATGCTAACAATAACACCAAGCATGGGAGTTGAAATTTATTGAAGGCTTACTATATGCTAGGAATTAACATGGATTATTTCTCTTTTATCGATGAGAGAACTGAGATTTTGAGAGATTAAGTAATTTACCCAGGGTTAAACCATATCCAGGTATGAATGATTCCAGAGACTGAGTGAAATCTTAGCCACTCATTACAAAATATTTCTTATAGGTTATATTGTTTTACTTACTTCTGCATTTCTGCAACATGTAAAATAGTAACTTTCAAATACTAGAAACTTAGTAAATAATTTATTACACTAGACCAGGGGTGGGCAAACTTTTTGACTCGAGGGCCATAATGGGTTCTTAAACTTGACCGGAGGGCCAGAACAAAAGCATGGATGGAGTGTTTGTGTGAACTAATATAAATTCAAAGTAAACATCATTACATAAAAGGGTACGGTCTTTTTTTTTTTTTTAGTTTTATTCATTTCAAATGGGCCAGATCCAGCCTGCGGGCTGCAGTTTGCCCACTTCTGCCTGCCAGCCTGATCACCCCCTAACCACTCCCCTGATGGCCTAATTGACACCTAACTGCTCCCCTGATGGCCCGATCACCCCCAACTGCCCTCCCCTGCTGGCCATCTTGTGACAGAAAAGAACAAGTCT
>NW_006291231.1:4538257-4546717 GCF_000327345.1 Myotis davidii
GTCCTGTCTTTTTTTTTTTTTAGTTTTATTCATTTCAAATGGGCCAGACGTAGTTTGCCCACGGCTGCACTAGACTATAGACAGAAAGATCAACTGCTATTACAATTCATTCCAATAAGATGTCCAAATACTTCTATTCTAATAGAATGTCAAATGTTGCTCAAAATTATATTAATTTATACCACTAAATTATAAATTTATAATTAAATTAATAGTGAATATTAGGGGAAATATATATTTTTAATTCTTTGCACGTGTATATATAATATTTTATCTGTTGAAGAAGAAATATGCATTTCATTCTTTCAATATGTATATACATGTGTATATATATACACTCACACACACATGTAAATACACACACACACACATACACACACACACACAAAACAGTCACCTGGACATGATAAAACACCAAATGCATTTATAAACTGTCAGAAGGTAATACAGAAGCAAACTAAGACATTTTTATCTAAAGGGGAAGCAAACCTGATTTTTGGATTGTTGCATCTTATCTCTGTGTTGATGTGCTTCTCTGTTTGATGACAGAGCAGGATCTTGCTGAACTGCCCCCACTGGAGTAGGCTACAACACAATAGCAATTAGCATCAATACAACCTACTTCAGAAGTTTTACTTAATATCATTCAGCTGTTTAAAAGACTCAAGGAAGAAAGTAAGGCCTTAAAAGACATCATTCTCAAAATATATTAAAGCTAACGAAGACAACACAGCTACTCTTTAAAATGTTTTGAGAATATTTAAATGCTTTATCAAGTATTTATTTTTACTGGTATAACAAAAAAAGATCTTCTAATGCTGTCATTTCTTTTAAATTACTTTTTCATATAAAAAATATGGTTTGGCTGAGTGGATAGAGCATCAGCCTGTAGACTGAAAGGTCCCAGGTTCGATTCCGGTAAAGGGCATGTACCTTGGTTGCGGGCACATCCCCAGTAGTGGGTGTGAAGGAGGCAGCTGATTGATGTTTCTCTCTCATCAATGTTTCTAACTCTCTACCCCTCTCCCTTCCTCTCTGTAAAAATCAATAAAATATATTTTTTAAAAAATATGAAAGTATATCTGTTCATTGTTTCTCATCTTCAAAGCTAATGTATAAACAGAATAAATTATTTTTAAGGGAATAAAAAAATTAAGGGAACAACTTTTTATTTTTTTTATTTTTATTTTTTTAATATAAAATAAACTAATAAAAATGCATACTGTCACTCAGAAGAGGCTTATAAAAAATTTCCAAGTACAATTCAAAATATAAATCTTTAATCAAAGTTTATTTAGATTTTCACCATAGATAACATGTATATTCAAATCACTTTGCATTTAAGAAAAATATACACTAAACACTTAGTAAGTCAACTGTTCAAAAATACTTGAACTTGAAAGGTCAGTGGTTCCAAATATGGATAAAAACTTGCTAACCGTGAGCCACAAATAAAGAAAATTTTGTAGAACATTCTTACTTATTAAAAAAAAGATTAAATATTTGATCTTTCAGAATTTGCCTCTTCAAAGAAAGAATATAATGACATCTCTTTAAGTGCTAAGCACCAATCCTACAGTTAAAATAATTTTTTTAAGTTATGAAAACTTAGGTACAGTTTTAAAAACTTACTCCAAGTATCAATCTATTCCAAGAGATAACTTAGAACTGCTAGAATAATTAAAACATTTTTAAATTACAAATATTTTAAAAGATGGCTAAAGTAAACAGAAACCAAACTAGCTAGCTGATCATTTAAAGTAATCACTAGAATATTAGACCAAAAATAGTATATTTGACACTAAGAATTAAATCAGGGATGAAAAGTTTGAAAAATCACTCTAAAAAGCAGAGTCCAAATGTAGGGTATTTATAAAATTCAAAGGATAATATATTAGTATTTTGTTACCTAAACTATCCCTAAAAAGGAAATAAAATGAACCCTTTTTCAAATGTATTTGTTTTCAACTCTTTTCACTTGAAGGAAAAAACACAATAAAATATTTTATTATATAGTGGAGAAACTCACCAACTGTTTACCCATCCAGTCATATTCATAATCAAACAGATATCCCTTTCGATCAAACAAGTCAGTGAAAAGCTTTCTTAGGTAGTCATAGTCTGGTTTTTCAAAAAAATCTAGCCTTCTTACATAACGAAGATATGTTGCCATTTCTTCTAGAAAGGAAATAAACATTATTTTGAATATACTTATCTACATACTCGTTAGTAAAATTATTTAAGTGTGTAAAAAGCATACAGTATTGTAAAAACAGAAAAAATAAAATTCTATATTGCAATTTAAATTTTTATAAATTTAATTACAATGACTTTTTTTTTTTTAAGGGAGAAAATTCCTAACCTTGTTTATAAGCAGTATTCGAACCAACTGACCTAGCAAAATAATCCTCAGAAATATAACACAGAAGCTGCTTAATTCTTCTTTTAATTTCTGGTCATATAATTAACAATCATGCATTCCATTAAAATTCTAAAATGTATTAGAGATTTGTATATTTTTAAAAGGTCATACTCTTCAGGATGAAAAAGACATAAAAATCGATAGGCAAAATGGTAAGCAAAACCATGTTTCTCCATGGAAGCACAAAAAAATCACTGTAGTAAGAGATAGGAGGTTGCACCTAGTTGCTTTTCTGATTCAATTCATTCCTGGTAGCCAATAAGAACAGGATCACGCTAAGCTCAAAGGGCAGTGAAAGTGGCACCCACTGACCTTGATCACATGGTGAAGCTCACTATTCCACTTTCTAGCTAATTATCTGGTTAATTACTTTGGCACCACCATTTCATTTTTCTTGCAGAAATTTATATAGGCTTCTTAACTTGCAGTCCATCTGCCTACACCTAAACTGCTAGTACTAGCAACAAATATTTTTTTTAACCCTCTAGTTTTAGATTAAAAAAAAACATATAATTAAAGTTTGCTTACAATGAATAAAATAGCACACTTGGGAAAGAGCTACCAGAGATTATACTGCTGATATTATTAGAATAATAATGTCAGCATTGTACAGGCAAAGCTGTGAATATCAAAGTGAGATTGAATTCAGCCGTCTATCTTCAAGTTTGGTTCTCTGTTTTCTCAATGTTATTGCACATATCTCAGCACGTATTTAAATACATTAGCAACACATTATTCTTATTTCTTTTTTATTCTTATTTCTTAATTGATTTAGAAATCTTAAGTTTCTGTTGGTTTGAGTTGCCATAAATCTACATGAAAGCTAAACTATTTTCATAAAGCTCCTTAATATAAAATTAACCTAAAGGTAATAAAGGTAGTAAGGTTTTACTGTACTTTGAAAACTGGACTAAATCATACATCATATACCTACATTGAGTTGAACAATGAGACTCAAATGACTAACATTACACTGAAACTTTATAGTTGGTATTTCTTAGCAAATATTTTTTAATTCTTTATTGTTTAAAGTATTACATATGAATCCTTTTTCCTTCATTGACCTCTCCCTACTCGCCCCCTCACCGCCCCTACTGACTGTGTCCATGGGTTATGCTTATATGCATGCATACAAGTCCTTTGGTTGATCTCTCTCCCCACTTCCCTCCGACCCCCCTTCCAAATATTTTAACTTCTTAAAAATATTTTATTTAAGAAAATATTACTTCAGCTGGTATTGGTCAGCATTACTAAAGATGGGATTTTCTTCTTCTAATACCATCTTAACGAAGCAAATATGAAAACTGACCCTGTGGTCTGTGCATCAAATGCTGACATCTTTTAAATAATATTTTGAGTTCATTTTTTTAAAACATGAAAAAAGGTATTTATACACTTAAACAATGATTAACACTTCTAGTCTTCTGTGTATCAGTATATGGTTCAATGTGGTATTATTCATTACCTGGAAAATTTTCACATAACACTTCTATGGGTGTGGCTCGTTTTGTATCTCCAATTTTCTGATACCTCTCTTTTAATGTGTCAGCCTAAAACAGGGGAAGAAAAAAACCTTGAGAAAGTGGTAATTTTAAAATTAAATACTTGGAAGACTGGGTTGTAATATATTAACAATTTCTAAAATTCAATAAGGAAACATAAAAATGTTTACCTTTAAACCTTGCCAAGGAAGACTGCCTCTAAGAAAATACATGAACATATGACCTAAAGCTTCTAAGTCATCTCTTCTACTTTGTTCTGAAATATAAGAAGAACATAAATTACACTTGCCTCTTCCAGTTAAGAATGCAAGAATGGAGAACTAATTCTTCTGTTATATACCGATTAATTGCTAAAAGTTTAGTATATAAATACATAATATAGATCTAGTGCTTTATATATGACAAGGTCTTAGTTAAACAATAATGTTTTTACATTAAATTTATTATACATCTTTAAAATATGCTATACTTCCTGAGAATCTATTGAAGACTTTTTTCTCTCTTGAGATATCTATTCACAGAAACATAAGGCAAGGGGGGAAAGGTTCCATGGTCAAATAAAGTCACTGTATACTAAAGCTCTGTCTTAAAGATTCAGAATGTAACATATGAAAGATTCTGGAAAAAGAACTAGAGTTTTTCCCTAAAAGATTAATCCTAATGTTAACCTTAAACGTTATACCCTAAGAATATCTAACCCTGCATTTCCTAAATTTATAAGCACAAACTTCCATCCCACAAACATCATTGATTTCAAAAACAATTAGTATTCTCTGTAATGTTTTTTTAAAAAACACTTGTGTTTGACACCTTCCAACATGCATAACCCCTCCAAAAATATACTGCTAAAACAAATTGTCATTTTCAAATTGCTATTATTGTTTTAGTAATAAACTGTTGTATAGCACATAACCGAGTGACAATCACAGACTAAGGGAGGTATCTACAAATATTTGCTGAGTGCATTTTTTTCAATATTTTTATCACTGAAGTTAAATGCTTAATATAAAAAATGCTAACAAAAGAAAAAATAATACTTTAATAATAGAAAGATGTTCATGTGCAAGATGTTTTATACAAATGAATAAGCAGTACTAAATGCTTTTGAAAAGGCAAATGAGCATTAAAGCTTCAGAAAAGGTTTTAATTTTTGCTCTATAATTTCATAACATTCTATCATTGTCTCCTGTAACGTGTGCTACAGTTTAAAAATATATGTTTGTGTTATTTTTTAATCAATATCTATGCTCCCACCAAATAGCAAGACCCAGGAGGCCAGATGTCTGTCTCTTTGGCTCATTATTCTCAGATCTAGTATAATGGCTGCCACAGAGCAGGCACTCAACACAAACTATTTAAATACATAAATGAATATTTGGAAATATATACTACCAGATATATGTCCCTTTTCTATAAGTACAGGAAAATATCTAAAAGAATATGCTTTAAATCATTAGTAATCAGGGATATGAGACTGGAGAACAAGACAAGACATTTCAATTTCTCATTTCATATACTAAAAAATGTGGTATAATAGGAAATTTTTCTTCTATTTTGTATTATAATAATGTAAGCATGTGCTATTGAAAACAGCAAACTTTCAAAATAAGTAAAATAGATTTAAAGTTCTTTATAAAGCCAATAATGAACATGGGATGTGAATAACATGAAAAAAATCATGCCGTTTATTACTAAAACTATATTTTATTAGGTACTGGAAGTATTAAGAATAAAAAGTCATGCCAAAAAAATTCTGAAGTCTTGCTGAGAATCGGAATCAACTCCGGAATCTTTTAAAAACCTTAAGTAAGCAGGCCTAATACCAGAGATTGATTCATTGGGTACAACATGGAGTAGAAGAATGTACATTTTACATGTCTTCTTAAATTAATTTCAGAGAGGAAGGGAGAGAGAGTTAGAAACATCAATCAGAGAGAATCATTGATCAGCTGCCTCCTGCACATCCCCCACTGCGGATCGAGCCCACAAGCCAGGCATGTGTGCCCTTGACCGGAATCGAGCCAGGGACCCTTCAGTCCGTAGGCCGATGCTCTATCCGCTGAACCAAACCAGCTAGAATGTACATTTTAAAAGTTTAGCAGATAATTCTAAAGTAGACTCAGATTTGATAAGCTCTAAAAAGGAAACTTCTTTCATTGAAGTATTTAATTATTTAACATATAATAAAATACATACATTATAGGGGTACAGTTTGATAAACTTTAACAACACGCACACCTAAGTACCATCTATTAAAGGATGTTTGTGTAACTTCCAGTTTGAGGCCATTGTGAATAAAATTGTTATGAACATTCTTATACAAGTCTTTTTGTGACATATGCTTTCATTTCTCTTGGGTAAATATCTAGGAGTGGATTTCTGTGTCATATGGAAAGTATAGGTTTAACATTATAAGAAACTTCTACACTATTCTCCAAAGGGGTTGTACCATTTTGTATTTCCACCAGCGATGTAGGAGAGTTCCAGTTGCTCCAGAGCTTGTTCAACATTCGCTAGTAGTATAGCCAATCTTTTAAATTTTAGCCATGCTGGTGGCCATGAAGTATGTGCTCACTGTGATTAAATTTGAATTTCACTAGTAACCAATATTTTTTAATATCATTTCATGTGTTACTGGTCATTCACACATCCTTTTGTTAAGTGTCTGTTCAAATATTTAACACATTTTTTAAGTTTTATTTTTTGTCTCATTCTAAAGTTGTAAGAATTGTTTGTATATTATTGATATGTCATTTTCAGATACAAATTTTACAAATACTTTCTCCCTCATCGATGTTTCTATCTCTCTATCCCTCTCCCTTCCTCTCTCTAAAATAAATTTTTTAAAAACCCACAAAACTAGAGAATTTCTTGAAGAAAAATTAGGAGAAAAGTCTTTGTGATCTTAGGATAGTCAAAGGTTTCCTAATAAATTGGACTTCTTTCAAAGAACAGAAGTGTGCATTTTGACACTGACCTCACTCCCTTCAAAAAATTAACCAAAATGGATCACATACCTAAATGTTAAACACAAAATTATAAAATTCCTAGAAAATAACACAAGAAAGATGGCCTTGGTTTTGGCAAAGATTTTTTTACATATAATAACGTAAGTATAATCCATGAAAGAAATAATAATGAGCTATACTTCATTAAAATTAATAACTTTAGCTCTGCAAAGACACCATCGAAAGAATGAAAAGATAAGCCACAGACTGGGAGAAGATATTTGCAGAAGACACATCTCATAAAGGACTGTTATCCACAATACATAAAGAACTCTAAAATTCAAAAATAAGAAAATAACCTGATTACGACTGGGCCAAGACCTTAACAGATACCTCAGAAAAGAAGATATATAGTTGACAAATAAGTATATGAAAATCCCACATCATGTAATCAAAAAGTGCAAATTTCCATCTCTTAGAATGGTGTCTACAACACTGACAACAGCTAATGCTGCCAAGAATGTGGAACAGAAACTCTCATTCATGGTTGGTGGGATTGCAAAATGGTACACCCACTTTGGAAGACAGTTTGAGGGTTTCTTACAAAACTAAATATACTCTTACCATACAATCCAGCATTAAGATCCTTGGTATTTAGAGGAAACCAAGATGGCGGCATAGGTAAACACCTGAAATTGCTGCCTTGCACAACCACTTCAAAAAATACAACTAAAAGACAAAATGGACATCATCCAGAACCACAGGAAGGCTGGCTGAGAGGAAATTCTACAACTAGAAGGAAAGAGAAAAGCACACTGAGACTCAGAGGACGTGCGGAAGTAAAGTGCAGAGGTACGAAGGCGCCTGCGGAAAGGGCTGGTAACTGAGGACACGGTTGTCTTTTTCAATCAGGAGGGAGTCTCAAGCTCCCAGCTGCTCTGAACTCCAGTTCCGGGCGAGTTTCTGGGGACCCAGACTCATACAGGGAGAAACTGGACTGTCTGGCATCGGTCGGAACTCCAGGGTGGCTTTCTCTCAGAGGTGCTTGCAGCGATTACCACGGGACACTGAGCCCCAGAGCCTCTTAGGGTAGGACTGAGGATCAGCCATAGCTGTTTTCTCCGCCCTGTTGATTCCCTGAGACATCGCCCCACCCAAGCTGTGTGCAGAGGCTTTTGCATATGAATGGCCTAGCCCTTTGCAATCTAAAATTACCTAACAAACTGCAGCTGGGTCAGAGAGATCCAGAACATCTAAAACAAGGGCCAAGGCCCCACAGCAGCTTGCATTTCTTCACAGCTGGGCTTCATGTAGGCACCTCCAAACCCCAAACAAAGAAGAGGAATCTGCAGATCTCTGCATAGCTCCTGCTGGGTAGCCTCGGGCAGTGTACCCAGTGGCCAGAGTGGGACCATCCAGATTACAACTCCTCAGATCCATAAGGGACACACCCAGGGGGCAGACTCAGTGAGCACCAAAGCCCCACTGGAGCAAGTCTTGCCCCAGAAGGGTGTCTCCAGCACAGAAGTTATCCCACTGCAGACACAGCTAATTGTCACAGCCAATTGGCCTGGAGGTCAATTCCTCC
>NW_006291231.1:4547051-4564766 GCF_000327345.1 Myotis davidii
AACAAAAGGAATCTAAAGAGGACTACACCAAGACACATCATAATTAAAATGCCAAGGGCAAAAGACAAAGAAAATCTTAAAAGCAGCAAGAGAAAAACAGTTGTATGGTAGTACCCATACAATTGTCAGCTGATTTCTCAATAGAAACTATGCAGGCCAGAAAGGAGGGGCAAGAAATATTCAAAGTGATGAATACCAAGAACCTACAACCAAGATTACTTTACCCAGCAAAGCTATCATTCAGAATTGAAGGTCAGATAAAGAGCTTCACAGATAAGAAAAAGCTAAAGGAGTTCATCACCACTAAACCAGTATTATATGAAATGCTGAAAGGTATCCTTTACGAAGAGAAAGAAGAAGAAAAAGTCATGGATAGTAATGATGACCCCGATGAAGACAATCTTACAAGTTATGATATTCAGCTCAGTACTCAAGAATCCATTGAAGCCAGCAAGACTGAATTTTATCCTGAAAGGTAACAATCAACTTGACAGTCCTCAACAAAATTTCTGTATGACAATCATTCGGTTGTAAGATGAAATAAATGCTGTTTCCTAACTCTTAGAAAAAAATTTAAAAATCCTTAGTATTTACCCAAAAGAGTTGAAAACTTATGCCCACACAAAAACACACACATGGATGTTGACAGCAGCATTAGTCCTAATTGCCAAAACGTGGAAGCAATGAAGCTGTCCACCAGTAGGTGGATAAATAATCTACAGAACTTCCAGACAATAGAATATTATTCAGCACTAAACAGAAATGAGCTATCAAGCCATGAAAAAACACGGAGTCTTAAATGCTTATTACTACATGAATTATACCAGTCTGAAAAGGCTACATACTGTATAATTCCAACTATATGTCATCTGAAAAAGAAAAAACTATGGAAACAGTAAAAAGACCAGTAGTTACCAGGCATTGGAGGGAGAGAGGATTAGGTAGAGCATAGAGCAGTGATGGCGAACCTATGACACGCGTGTCAGAGGTGACACGTGAACTCATTTTTTTGGTTGATTTTTCTTTGTTAAATGGCATTTCAATATATAAAATAAATATCGAAAATATAAGTCTCTGTCTTACTATGGCTGCAAATATCAAAAAATTTCTGTATGTGACCCTTAACTGTTAGGTTTTTTCAAAATGCTGACACGCCGAGCTCAAAAGGTTTGCCATCACTGGCATAGAGGATGCTTAGGGAAATCAAACTACTCTGGATGATACATGTTATTATAAAATTGTCCAAAACCACAGAATATACAACACCAAGAATAAACCCTAAAGTAAACTATGAACTCTAGGTGACAATGATGTATCAATGTATGTACTAGTATATCAATTATAACAATTATTCCCCTCTGGTAGGGAATGTAGCTAATGCATGTCTGGGGACATGGGGTATAAGAAAAATCTCTGTACCTTCCACCTAATTTTGCTGTGAATCTAAAACTGCTCTAAAAAAAAAGTCTATCTTAAAAAATACAATTTAAATTCATTTTCTCTAAACTTACTTAGATAAAGGTATACATCTTAGCACTCTCCAACTGAAGTATCACTATATAAAACAGTAACCATACAAAATTATGACCCTGCCTGGCCAGTGTGGCTCAGTTGGTCAACCCATGCATCAAGAGGTTGCCCGTCCGATTCCGGGTCAGGGCACATGTCCCAGTTGCAGGTTCCATCCCCATTGGGAGGAGGCAGCGGACCGATACTTTTGTTCTCAGATCAATGTTTCTCTCTCTCTCTCACTCTCTCTCTCTCTCTCTGTCTCTCTCTCTCTCTCTCTCTCTTAAAATCAATTTAAAAAACCATCTTTAAAAAAACTAACACTGAGCCATTGGGAAGTTGTGAGTTCATGTCTCACAATAAAATGGTGATGAATCTCTGTTGGTTGTTATAAAGCAGCCTGTTATGGAAATGGAAATGGAAATTTCTCACAGATACTAAATATAGGTATGCTGGGTTTTAATAGAAGACACAGTCTTGAAATTTGAATATCTATCTAATCATATTTTAAATCTATTGAGAAAGTGTGCTACTGAAAGGCACTCCCTGCAAGCACTACCTAAACCCAACTTGCGCTTTATAATTTCAGGTGTTCGAAACTTACTTTTCTTAAAGAAGGGCAAATTTACATTTTTCAGACATCTGGAAAGAAAAATACCATGAGCCTACTATCAGGCCAGCTGTCAGGGAAGATGCCAAGTGCTATTTTGTTCTGAATGAGCAGAAGCAGAGACATGTAGTATAGAGC
Organism: Myotis davidii; assembly: GCF_000327345.1. Taxonomy (NCBI): domain Eukaryota; kingdom Metazoa; phylum Chordata; class Mammalia; order Chiroptera; family Vespertilionidae; genus Myotis; species Myotis davidii. The sequence continues at coordinate 4,549,309 of NW_006291231.1, forward strand.
TTGTAAGTCTGAGGAGAACAGTTAAACTTGGACGACACTAGGAGTTGGAAGTTGGATTAGATGACTTGTAAGGTCCTGTACAAATTATGGTCATACACTGTAGGTACGTTTGAGCAGTGATGATGGATAATATATGTTCCTGTCTATTCTCCCTTAAGAAGATAGAATCTAAAAGCAGAAATTTAAGTTTGGTTTCCTCTGATATGAAAACCAACCACAGCTTATTTACAATAGATTAGAACTGAATGTTTTTAGAAAGTCACAAAAGTGCCGAGACCGGTTTGGCTCAGTGGATGGAGCGTCGGCCTGCGGACTGAAAGGTCCCAGGTTCGATTCCAGTCAGGGGCATGTACCTGGGTTGCGGGCACATCCCCAGTGGGAGATGTGCAGGAGGCAGCTGATTGATGTTTCTCTCTCATCGATGTTTCTAACTCTCTATCTCTCTCCCTTCCTCTATGTAAAAAATCAATAAAATATATTTAAAAAAAAAAAGAAAGTCACAAAAGTAATTCAATGAGAAAGAATATATTACAAAAAGAACCTCGCCCAGCCAGTGTGGCTCAGTGGTTGAACTTGGACCCATGCACCAAGAGGTTGCTGGTTCGATTCCATGAATCCATACTGATAGAAATCAATAAATGGGGGAAGAGAAAGCTTTTGCTTACATCAGAATATCAACTAACTATATAATTGATGGAGTTAGAAAATCATCAATGGATGCTAAATCTAGTGGATAAAAATGTGATGAGGAACAACATGTATACAAAATCTCAAAGATCTACTTACAAAACACTTTTTAATAACAAAGGGAAAATAAGAAACTGGTAAGTGGAGAAAATTAGTAGACACTACCCTAAACAAATGATCAAGATACTTGAAACCAAGTGACATCATGCACCTCTTGACATTTTGCAGTGAGAACATATTACTTCTATTATATTTGTGCTAAGAATGCATACCAAAATATAATCATGAAGAAATATCAGATTGACGTAAATGGAGAACATTCTACAAAACAGTCTATACCTCACCAAAATATTAAGGTCATGAACCATAAAGAGAGGGGAGGAACTGCTCCAGATGAAAAGACACTAAAGAAATATGACAAATAAATGATAATTTGTGGTCCTGGACGAGAAAAAAAATAAAAGCTGTAAGAAATCCTGTGAGGTTATTATTTTATTCTTTTTACAAATAAGGAAACCGAAGTCATATAGCTAGTAAACAGTACTGCTAAGGTATGTCCTCTTAACATTAAATATATTAGGCATTTGTTATTTCCTGGCTAATTGTATCAAAGTACTATTTCTCAATCAAAAATATCTGCACAAACTAAATTCAGTTAGAATTAAGTATTCTCTCATATCCTTTTAACAGAAATAATCAAATGCATCACCCTCACTATATCAAAGTTGAACATTTCAAATTATATTTAAAAAAAGATATAGTGAATGCAAGGATATCTGTCATTCATTTACTCTAGAACAACTTATTTTGAAAATATTTTATTAAGCCTGGCCAATGTGGCTCAGTGGTTGAGCGTCAACCTATAAACCAGGAGGTCACAGTTCAATTCCTGGTTGGGGCACAAGCCCCGGTTGTAGACTGGATACCCAGTGTGGGGTGTGCAGGAGGCAGCGGATCAATGATTCTTTCTCATCACTGATATTTCTATCTCTTTCTCCCTCTCCTTCCTCTCTGAAATAAAAACGTATTTTTAAAAATAAAATAAAAATGTTTTATTAAATATAAATAAAAGTAAACTCTAGCTAGATGTGATAAAAATTGTAATAAAAGCAATTGTAACCTGCTAAAACTGAACCATAGTAACAAATATTAAAACTCACACCGTTAGCATAGTTACTGAATTCAAACAAAAGGTACACATACCTTTTCCTAAATGTGTATTTATGCTCATGTATCTAGCTGTTCCTGTAAGGCTTTTGTGCTCTCTGTATGGTATGTGTTTCTTTGTCTCTGGATCAATATATTCCTTCGCCAAACCAAAATCTATAATATGAATAACTTGCTGGGTTTTATTTCCTGGTCGTCCTATTAAGAAGTTCTCAGGTTTTACATCTCTGTATATCAAGTTCTTTGAATGAACATATTCCATACGAGAAATCTTGATTTTAAAAAGAGAAGGAAGATAAATTTTATTTTAAGCTTTGACTAGCATAAAAAAGCATGATAGAGGCAAGACAACTTTCTTAATAAAAACATAAAAAAATCAGAGCTTGTTTCAACCCTTTGAAAGTAGCATATCAAAAGTAACATATAGTTTCTCAAATATACATCTGATTATGATTAAAATTCTTTGCTTTTACTATTAATGTCACTTGTAAATGAACATATTTGAATTTTATGAATTCCTTTCAAATCAGTAAGCCTGATTTAATCAACACTTTCAGATAATGCTATATCATAAAATCAAAAAGCTTTACCAATACTAAATCTTGAACTCAAAAATATAAAGACATATTCACAAAGTTGCAGTTTATTCTTCCTCATCAGTTAATTAATCAAGCAACTTTTACAATTATATTTTAAAAACTTAAAATGTCTAAACTATTAAATAAAAACAATTAACATAGTACCCTTTAGTAAGTCTTTTTGTAACTTGTTTTCTTTACATTTTCCTTAGGTATGAAATGTTTTAAAAGATCTTAAAACTTTAAAATTTTCAAATATACTCTAATAATGATACAGTACATTTTTGTTTTACACATTCTCAAATAATGTTCAGTGTACAAGCTGTCACAAAATAGAACATTACAAATAAAATAAAATTGCATCATTTAGTGGTAATCACGATTGACAATGCAATATAAAGATACTGTAAACATATTGTAAACTCAGGCCATTTAAGTTGGTCAACAAATTTTGGGTCATATAATATAATATATAATATTATATAGCCTATACTTTTAGTTAATGATATATTATGAGCATTTTCCAGGTCATGAAACTTTCTTTTAATACACACTTTGCATTAAAAGTATGTATTATTTTAAATGCATACTTTACTAGTATATGGCTATTAACAACCTATTCAAATAATCCTGTTATTTCTGTACATTTGGGTTGTTTCCACTTTATTATAAATATTCTTGCACAAAAACATTTAAGTACAGCTGAATACTTCCATAGGACAAATTTATAGAAGTGGAATTAGTGAGTCCAACGAAAAAAACAATTTTAAGACTTCTGCAGCATACTTCTATTGACATTTATTTCAAATTTGCTTTAAAATCATCCTCTAACTTTGTTTTCCCATAGGTTCACTAAAATTTAAATAATTTAGAAAACTTCCCATTAGTTTGTTTCCTCTATTTTTCAGCCATCAGAATTTATTACCAAGATTAATAATCCATGTTTTTGAGGGTTTTCTTTTCTAAGTATTCATCTTCTAAATGAAAAGTGCTGGAAACAACTTAATTCTCAAACTGAGTATTCTGATCTTAAAGCAATAAAATATTCTTTCATAAAAATAATATACTACACCTGATTCAGTTTTTTAAGTTACATGCATCCTAAAAGACAATAACATGTAAGCAGAAACATTTGTACTAAGTTGAATACTCTGCAAGATAATGTAGCAAAACTTGAAACTTTTAATATAAATTTGTGACTAGAGAACCACACAATTGTTCAAATGACTTCAAAGCACCCTGCTTTACTTACCAGTTGGATAGCTATCATGAGAACTGTTTTAAGAGAAAATGTTCTATCACACAAATCAAACAAATCTTCCAAACTAGGTCCCAGCAGTTCCAGCACCATAGCGTTGTATTTACCACAAGGGCCAAAATAGTAAACTTGAGGTATACCATCTGGGGAGGTAGAAGAAGAAAGGATTTTAATAATTTCCTCATCTTCAATATCAAACTTTTCTTCCTAGAAAATTCATTTAAAAATTAATTTTGCAGTTTCAAGAACTACAACAGTAGTTTTACATTTCCCATGGATACAATAAACTTTTCCTGACCCAGCCTTCTCTTGCTAGAGGGTAGCCTGGTTACACTTCTACAGCAGCTGCATGACTGAACTACATTACAAACAGTGCTTCATTGTTGGTCTCTACCATCTCATCAAAGACAGGAACTGGGCATTTTAGTCTTATATTTCCATGACCTAGAGAAATGCTTGGCACCTAGGAAAGATTTGATTTTCACTGAACAAAAGAGTCACTGTTCGCTTTAATAACACTGTGGTAGGCATAATGCTAAGATCAGCCTCCAAGAGTCCCATCCTCTGGTGTATCACCCTGCACAATCTCCTCCCTCTAAGCGTGGGCAAAATTCCCAGATTTCACTTGTGATCAGGTTATATTATATGGCAAAGGCGATATAATTAATATCCCTATCAGTGGACTTTAAATTAATCAAAAGTATTCTGGTGGGCCTGACCTTCAGATTCAAAGTACAGAAAACCTTTCCTGTTGAACTTAAAGAAGCAAACTACCATGTTGTGGAGAAAAATCATATGCCAGGAAATGATGGGAATGCTCTAGGAACTGAAGGACTTGGTCCCACAGCCATGAAAAACTGAATTCTGGGAATAGCCAGTGAGCTAGGAAGAGGACTGAGCCTCAGGTAAGACTGCAGTCTGGGTTTACATCTTGATTTCAGTCAGGCAAGATCCTCAAATGAGCACCCAGCTAAGCCATGCCTGAACTCCTGACCCCTGGAAATTGGCAGATAATAAAATCTACTGTTCTATTACACCAGTTACTGAATAATTCATTATTCAACAATACAAACTAATCAAACTCCAAATATGAAGTCTAAATGCACAGAAATCATCTCTATTTTTAGAACTATAAGACTCCCAAGTAACAAATATAAATAGGTGACCAATTTATCTTAACACTGCATTTATCTATTCATCATGAGGAAACGAACTTCTCCCATCTTAAATGTCTCAGTTTTACTTACAAGTGGTATAGGATTTTTTAGAAGGGAAAAAACCTTTTGAATAAATCCTTCCCATTTTTTTTTTAAGTAAAGAGCTTGGGAAACGTAACTTTATTCTCTGTTTCCTCTATCATTGTGAATGTTTATTGCAAGGGCATAACAGAAAACATTCAACTAGAAGCCAGGACTAGTTTCGTAGTTTATCCCAATATTAACCATTTAGCCTCTCAAGGAGGCTTGCATTGGCTTATCTATAGTATTACTAGTTTGGATAAGAGCAGTGTTTCTCAAATGTGAATCTGAGTGAGGTAGCAACACATCTGAAGATAAGGAGGTAAGATAATATAATCGGGGCAGGGATGAGGGGAAGGCGACAAGTTCAAATTGCATACATGGCCTCCTCCCCAGAAACAGAAATGCCTATACATGCCCATGTGTATAGGTCAGCACCCCCATCTCTCTCTCTCTCTCTCTCTCTCTCACACACACACACACACACACACAGAACTGCCACTGGGAATCACTACCGTAGTATGTATGAACCACTCTTATCAAAGCCACTCTTATATGTGTCACCAACCCCTCACTTGTATAAAAGTGGATGAGAGGCTCACTAAAGCTTATTCCAACTCTGAAATACTGCTTTTACAAAGCTATATACATTAACAGCCTAGAGTGGCAATTAAGACTTATCAACAGCCCTCAGCTACTAAGCTTTTAAAATTATTTCTACAATGACATTTTCCCCTCTATACCATGGGAATTTTTTAATTTTAGCAATCTCTAATAACTCATTTCCACCCTTTAGTTTGTTGCTTCTGATCTGGGTGCAAGGAAACCAGATCATCAAGCTTGTCAGAACTATATTTAGAATATAAAAATAAACAGGTCTGAAGTTCTTCAATGGAAGGACTGTCAAAGGTTTTTCTACTTCCTCCTGAGTCACCATCTATATTTCTATAGTTAAAGTTGTTGTGTAATGATCATTGAATAAGGTAGCAACTTATTTTGGTTTATTCATTGACTAACTTTTTTCAAAGGTTTTCAAAAATGGAAAACCACTTAAGAATTTTGTCTTAATTCAACAAATGCTTTTTGAGCATCTGCTATATCTTTTCGGAACTCAGTTAGATATTAGAGATTACATGTGAACAAGATGCCATGATTAAGGATGATTCAACCCAGGAAAGCAAGTTTAAGTTACTATTTAGAAATCCATCATTGTCACTCACCATAATGACAAATTAAATGTGAAAAAGCATTAGATCACCTTAACAGATGCTGAAAAAGCACCTGACATAGCTCTAAGCAGGATCTGGAATAGAAGGTCCTCAACCTGGTAAAGGCATCTAAAAAACCGCCCAGCTAACATCAGACCTGAAGGTGAAAGACTAGGAACAAGAGAAGGATGTCTGTCCACTTTCACCTCTTCTATTCAACAATACAATGAAGCAAAAAGAAAAAGAAATAAAAGGCATTTCGAAAATGAACAGAGTCTGTTAATTTAAGAAAACCTAAAATACTTGTTCCTATTTGATACCAACAATAAAGTTCACACTTTCAAGTAAAACTTAGAATTTTGCAAAATTTATATCTGCCAGGATGAACCTGAAAGCTTCTGCAATACTTACAGAAACAAACAAACCCTTTCTGATAAAACTGTGATGATACTATTACAATTTAAATTTCGTAATGAAATGTGTCATTATTTGAAATAACTTAGTGAACCAGTATTTTCCAAATTACCAATGTATATATTTACAAAATCATGCACAAGTAATTGATCTATTAAAAGTATGAACAGGAAACAGGAAAATTTTAGTTCTGAATGAGCAGAACAGGAAAAAAAATTTTTATATGGTTTCTAACTCTACATTGCAACTGACCTTTAAGAAACAATCCCCTGCTCTAACAATTTGTACAGTGGTTAAAACAGCAGCCCAAGGACAGAAGGGTCATGGGTTTGATTCCCAGGCTAGAGCATGTGCCTCAGCTGCATGCTCCATCCCACACAGGGCACATGTGGGAGGCAACCAATCCATGTGTCTCTCTATCAATGTTCCCCATCCCTCCTATCAATGGAAGCCCAGCCGATGTGGTTCAGTGATTGAGCGTGAACCCATGAACCAGGAGGTCATGGTTTGACTCCCCATCAAGGCACAAGCCTGGGTTGCAGGCTCAATTGCCAGTAGGGGGCATACAGGAGGCAGCTGGTTGATGAAATTTATCATGATGTTTCTATCTCTCTCTCCCTCTTCCTTTCCCTCTCTGAAATCAATAAAAAACATATTTTTAAAAAATAAGTAAAAGCCAATGAAAAAACATTCTCAGGTGATTAAAAAGAAAAACAATCACCTGTGAAGTTTTGGTAGAGTATCAAAAGGATATTAATAATTTAAAAGTTAATGTATTAATCAAGGTTTACAAAGTTTTGAGTTAAAACCTTGTTGACAAGAATGTGAACTGGTATATTTTTGGAGGAACTTGCCTTTCCCTTTCAAAGTAAGCAAAAGTATGCACACAGTGATGTTGAAGCTGCACTGCTTGTAACAGTAAAAAACAACAGGGAACTGCCTAAACATCCACCAACCCTGGACTAATTAGGCAAAATATGTCATACCCATTTTGGAAGCAAAAGTGATTTCTACTTTCTCTTTTATATTTCTTAAACTTTTCCAAATTGTTCTGAAAAACATGCGCTACCTTTATAATCAGGAATAAAATGCACATTTTAAAAATTCTTTTGGGACCACAAAGAAAAACTTGAATTAGAAGAAGATTTAGACCATATTTATTTAATCCACACATTAACTGTAACTGAGCTAGTATTTCTCAAATACTCTCCCTAATATTCAAAGTTATATAGTCTTACCTCTACTCTTAACTATTAACTTCATTTTGGAGTTCTAAGGAATAAAGCAAAGTATACTATTCAGACTATAATGTAAATCTAGCTTCCTCTCCCTTCCCACCATAACTTCCTAATAGGAGGAATAAATAGATCCATGCTAAGGCCCACATTTACTCTGCCTCACTTGGTTTGAACACTTCTAAGGTTGCATTTCAAAAAATTTCTACCCTAGTTCTGCCATCTAAATTGTCAAACTTTGGTTTTTATCCAACCTTCAAGTCTCCTCTTTTCAAACTATCTCTGAAGCATGACCCAAATTCATAATTATTCCCACAGAATTTCTCATAGCCACGGGAAGATATGCATAAGTAAGTCTTTTCTGCTATACTTCAAGTAAGCCAGCTCACTGCTGGGAGGAGAATGTGTACCTAACATGTACATTCAAACAAGTGATATATATGCATACCATACCTTTGAGTTTCTAAAATAACACCATGAAAAAGGTCAGCAAAGGGAGAAAAATGAGCTACTTTAATTTTCTCCAAAATTTTCTTTCTTTAATGGTTTCAAAGTATCTCAGAATTATGTATCTCTACATTATTCAGAATGACTAAGTCAAATAAATAGCACTATATTTCAGTGAGTAAATTTAAACAGACATTGAGACTCCTATATGAATGAAAATACCTCAGCTTTATCATGCAATGTAATTTTACCTTAAACTATGACTCAGTACAAATCATTGGTGAAAAAAAAAGATGACCTAGCTCTGAATGACTCCTTGAGATACATACTGTTCTATGAGTCAATGAATATATAAACTTTATAGGTAACTATTGATAATGTATTTCAACACAAATTTTATGTCATTGAAATATAAAATCAAGAGTTATACTTTTTTTTTAAATCACAAATATAAAGCAAGCACTGTAAAGATTAAACTAGAATTTCATTTCCAAGGACAGGCCTGGGTTGTTTTCTAACAAACAGGCTAGGGAGTATGCTAAGCAAAAACAAAACAAAATAATCACAGCAATACAAATATGGTAGTCAAGACCACAAGGAAGTGTTTTTGGAAGTGGGAAAGGTAAGGGAAAAGAGGGTAACAGAGAAGAAAAAGGCTCAGAAAGAAGGCTTAGCAGGAAGAGTAATGAAGGTGTTAAGTTACTAGCTGTCTCTTGATCAAAGTATTTGGCTACTGAATTGCATGGATGCATTCCAACTCATGGGCAAAAGCAAGCTTTTGTATTTGTTCTTATATTTAGTGAAATTTCAACTATAAACTTTTACTCCACCCAATTCCTATTATTCTAAAATTATTTTTTGAAACTACTATAAAAAGCCACCCATTGTGAATTCATCAAAGTTCTGATAATGTCCAACATCAGTATTTTTCAGGGATGCTTATTAGCATCTCCACTTTTCAAGACAAGTGTATTTTATTTTTCCCAAGCAAAGCTCAACAATGGGCAAGAACACAAAAATCACATATTATTTTAAAATACAATCTTACACTTACTCTACCCAAATTAATTTTACTAAACATTTCATTTTATATTTCAGCATTCCATTTAAGTGACGAATAACCTTATTTATGTCACAAAACAACATAAGGAGGTCTAATACTCTTAAAGAGTACTTAGTACTGTGAGCCATGTATTAAAGTACTTCAGTTCCTTATAAGTGAGAGTTAAGCATATCATTAAAAGAAATAATACCAGGATGATTCTTTCCATTTTCAGGTTCAGTAGTATTCATATTGGAGAAAGAAAAACAAAAAATTAATATTCTTGTTAGAAAATTTAAAATTTACAGATCTAGTTAAGAAAACTTAGAATCTGATTACAAATACTAAGTACAGAATTATCACACAGGCTATGTTCTTTTCCAAAGCAGTTTTACTTTAAGGCATTCTTAACCTTTAGCATAAATGTTTATACTCCTAGCTCAGCAGTTCTCAACATATGGTCTGGAAATACTTGGGGATAGATGTGGATGGTCCATGAGACCCTTTCAGGAGGTCACTGACATCAAATTACTTTTATAATAACACTAAGATGCTATTTACCTTTTTAACTCTGGTCTTTCTCAAGTGAATAGTCAGTTTTCCAGAGGCTATATGACATAATTTGGCAATGGACTAAATGAATGAAGAAGATATGAAAACCTGGCTGTTTTCTATTAAGCCAGATATTAAAGAGATGTCCAAAATATGTAACACAAGGCCACTTTTCTCACTTTTTCTTATTTGGAATATATAGTCAGTTGTGATTTTAAAATATTGTTATTTTAAAATGAATTAATGTGGCAATATTTTTATATTTCTATTTTAATTTCTCAAATGGTAACTATGAACAGCTATAACCCACAATAGGAAAAGTTCTCTGGGATCCTCAAAAAGTTTTAGGAGTATAAAAGGACCCAAAAATTTTAAGCTCTGTTATGAACAAACAGGTGCAATGAGTTCCAAACTTGGAAAAAGTTACTCCATTAAAATACCACAGCACTCACATTTAGTAGTAAAACTCTACCACTTAACCTCAAATAAAAGGAATAAAGCCACCTAGACGATAAAAAAGAAGCAATAGTTCTTTCTGTGATAATTCTATTCATACATTAGATATTACTCTAAATTTTAAAGAACATTAAAAAATAGCATCACAAGAATTCTTTACTATATTAAATATTCAATAAATATATGAATATAATATATTATATTATTCATTATTCAGTTATTATACTCTTTGGGCCTAAATAATTAAAAAAATGGGTTGTATCATTTTTACCCCAAGTTTTAAGATTACAAACTTTTTCTTCTAACAATGTGCTACTTTATATTTAAATCTAAAATAAAACAGGAAATATAAAAATCAACATATTGTTTTACATGGCTTTTTGCTTTCTTTCTTTTTACTATTAAATAGGAAATAACAAAAATGCTGCTGTATTTTAGAAAATTAAATCTTTTATCTCCATTTAGTCATATCCTATTCAAAAAGTATGGTTTCTTTTTTAAAATTCTTATGTGATTAGTTAATCTCTAAAAATACAGTAATTACCACATAATATACAACAATCCTAATACCTATACCATACAAACCAAACATATTTCAAGAATTCATAGCATAGCATTCTTTAAATGTGCACATTCTCCATAAACTATAACAGAAAAACTTCGTACACTTCCATCTAGTAGTACCAATGCACACATATATTCACATATAAATTAGTAAAGGTTTAGCAATGCATAACTTACAGAAATTCTCATACAGAAGAATCCTCTATAAAGAATTAGAATTATTGCCCTAACCAGTTTGGCTCAGTGGATAGAGCGTCAGCCTGCAGACTGAAGGGTCCCAGGTTCGATTCCGGTCAAGAACATGCACCTTGGTTGCGGGCACATCCCCAGTAGGGGGTGTGGAGGAGGCAGCTGATCCATGTTTCTCTCTCATCAATGTTTCTAACTCTATCCTTCTCCCTTCCTCTCTGTAAAAAATCAATAAAATATATTTTTTAAAAAGAATTAAAATTATTACATATACTTAAGATGTCTTCTAAAACCAATTAATCTAAGATGGAAAAAAGAACTCTAAGAATCTGCTACATAAACTGTTGGTTATCTGAGCTGAGATTAAGTCTGCACTAACCACCTATTCACATAGTATTCTTCATTATTTTTGTTGATACCAAAATACTGTAGGTAATATTCTAATTAGTTTATTCACTTAACTTTCCTGGTTTTTACAGTATTTTCTCTCAGTTTTCTCAAACAGACACTTCTATATAAAAACAGCAGAACTTCTTAAATTTAAGACATGATCAGAGGATCAGAGGAAAATCTAATCTGGCAACTAAGTGAATAGAAGGAATTTTAGATATTACTGAATGTGTACACTCATGTTTAAAAGACTAAAACTATTACACACAATGTTTCTCAACAGTGAATAGTATAAAATTTCCATCCATTATGGAATTACCAACACTCATTTAGCTGGCAGACAGAGCTAAATAATACTGAAAAAAATGTGAAAATGTATCTATAAACCAGAGCAAAACACACAGGAAACACATCAATCCTGACTTTTAACAAGGCATAAGCTGAGGAGTCAGTAAAAAGAAAGAAGAGAAGCTCTTTTAACAGCTCTTAGAAGGCAATGCTACACAGAAGTATAATTTTAGAAACAGCCACTGCTGCTATTATCAAATTGCATATTGTTTAGAACATCATAGCTCAGGAAACATAATATCAAGCCACTCGCTTGAGAAACAATGATATAAAAAATGCATGGTTTCAAACCGTATGTTTAATGTCATTTCTACAGTTAGCGATTTGCCATGAACAGTAATTTATGACAGAAAAGATTATTTTACTTACTTTGATAAGTAACAATTTATGACAGAAAAAGTTATTTTACTTTCTGTGATAAAGATATCAGCTTGATAAAGAAATTTCATGAAATAATTTAATTGCAAAGTTTCCCCAGTATTGACTATTTAAAATCATCTGATGTCAAAGAAGTAATTTAACATAAAAAAGCATTACTCATAATCACAGTTTCTCAAAAAAAAAAAATTCCCTATAAATTTCAAAATATGTTCCAAGCATTTTCATAAAGTTTCAACAATTCAACTAAACTTTTTCATATATAAAAAATAAATTAAACCTAATCATTAAAACCAATCCTACTCTGAAAAGTGACTTATTTTTAGATGACTGAGTTGTATAATTCAGTTCATTAAATAAGCATTTGCATATCTCCTTGCTTTATTATTTCCATTAATTTAAAAAATATTACTGATTTTTCCTTTAGATATTACTGAATGTGTACAATCATATTTCTAGATCCCTAAAATGAAAAATTAAATTTACCTAATCACTAGATAATAAAAATAAAATTAATTAAATAAAAAAATTTGAAATTATAGACTGTTTCTTAGAAATAAAATAAAACTCAAAATTTAAGAATAATAATTTTGTAAAATATTAAAATACCAAACTTTAAACATATAATTACAGAACTTAAAAAGGAAATTTTAGAGATTTTGTATCACAAATTTATATCTAATAAAACTGTCTATTATTCTCATTTAAGAATTTATCACTTCAATCATTTATCAAGGACCTACTTTATTGATCATTCTCAGTTTCAAGGATAAAAAGATGAATATATTATTTCCCTGCCCTCAAAGAGTTCAAATTTTAGTGGAAGAGACAGACATAAGAAAATAATAATATAATGATATGGTAAAAGAAAAATAAAGATACATTCACAAAAATTTCAGGTCCAAGAAAAAGTGTTTTGGGAGAGAACAAACAGATGTAAGAAAATGCACTGCAAAAGAGGTGACATTTAGGTGGGCCTGAAGAAAGAAGGAATTCATTGAAAAAGAAAGACATTCCCAAAAAATAAAAAATACAGACATATGAAAATAGTAAGATCTATTCAAGGAATAGTAAGTTTAGGGCGACTAAAAAGTGAGTCAGTAGAAAGAGAAAGAAATGTGGACTTTATGCTAAATAATAACCCTGGAGGAATAGAAAGGAGGAGGTGAGATGCACAACAGGAGGCCCAATTCAAAGAAAAGTGACAAGGAGACTGGGAAAAGAGACAGAACTGACAGAATTTTCTGATTATCCCAAGAGGCCAAAATCAAAGGTGACTAATATTTTCAGCTTTAATGTGGGTACCACTAACGGAACAAGATAATCCAGAAAAGAAAACAGGTCTTTTGGAAGAGAGAAAAAAATCACTGGAAAAGTAAGGAGAAAAGAAGGTAAGGAGCATAATTCTAGGTATATTAGAATTCTGATTCCAGTAAGGACATACATGTATATCTAGATTTTAAGAATGGTGACGAGATAAAGAATTGGAAGTTATCTCTATATAGATCAGAGGTGGGGAACATACGGCCAGAGGGCTGTATAACACCCACAAAATCATTTGGTCTGACCTTGCCAAAGCAACTGCCGGTGGGTCTCAAAATTCAATAAATCTAGGCTCTTTTATCATAGCAACATAAATTTATTTCAAGTGGATTATATTAAGTGAATGATGTTATAAATATCCAAATGGACCTTGAGAGGAAAGAGGTTCCCCAACCCTGATATAGATAGTAATTTCATCTTTTCCTCCCCTCCCTCCTGGTACAAACTATCCAGGATCATAAAGATGAAAGCCACATGCTAAAAATAGGAGCAGGAAGTTAGAGAGTGCCTGATTCCTTACTTTTGAGTAGCTATCTCAACTTTACATTGTCCACTTCAGAACTCCTTATTTATTTTTCCTAATAACATCCCCTCACTTATTTAAGATACTGTTGCATGACTTTGGTTACTGACAAATTCATTCCTATCCAACGCAGTAATCAGCATAGTTCTGCCCATACCTCTTCCCTCATCATTCTCTGTATTTCCCCTGGTATATCTCCTCCATTCCCTTGGCTTGAAAATCACCTATGTACTGATTACTTCCAAATCTAGATCTTTAGTTTACTCAATAAAGGTTGGGTGGATGTGACAAGACTAATCAATACATTAAATTTTTGCATCATAGAAAGTGACAGTGCTATAAAACAATATTCTAATCCTCATACAAAGGGCCAGACCCTCATAATCACACTGCAGTAAAGTTGGACAATTCTACTATATGTATATAACAGTTTCAGTGAACAAAATAAGAAAGACATTGTCAGGGACCTTAAAGAAAGAGAGAGATATGCGGACTTTATAGGAGGATCAAAACCCACACAGGCAGGCTTCCTCTCGGCGTCCAACCTAGTTCACGGCGACATGGCTAAACGCACCAAGAAGGTCGGAATCGTCAGTAAATACGGGACCCATTATGGCGCCTCCCTCAGAAAAATGGTGAAGAAAATTGAAATCAGCCAGCACGCCAAGTACACCTGCTCCTTCTGTGGCAAAACCAAGATGAAGAGGCAAGCCGTGGGGATCTGGCACTGTGGTTCCTGCATGAAAACCATCGCTGGTGGTGCCTGGACCTACAACACCACTTCTGCCGTCACAGTAAAATCAGCCATCAGAAGACTGAAGGAATTGAAAGACCAATAGAAGCTCCACAGTTTGAAACACTGCAAGCTTATAATAAATGGGTTAATTTATATAAAAAAATTTAAAAAAAAACACCACACAGGCAGAACTATATAAATCATATATTTTTTCAAAAATATCTCATTAAATAATTGAAAATAAATCTTTTTAATTTATGTTTTTATTGTGGTAAAATATACATTAAATAAAATTATCATTTTAATCATTTTTAAGTCTACAATTCAATGACATCAGGTATATTCATACTGTTGTGCAACCATCACCACTACCCATCCCATCTACACTAATAAAAGAGAAAGATGGTAATTGGCATACGACCACTACCCTTCCCATTGGCTAATCAGCAAGATATGCAAATTAACTGACAGCCAAGATGGCGGCCGGCAGCCAGGCAGCTTAAACTGAACATGAGGCTTGCTTGTTTCAGTGATGGCGGACTCCAACATTCCCCGCCTGCCACTGCAGGCCTCTGAGCTGCAACTCTAAGCAACTATGTTACAAATATAGGAGCTAAACAAAACCCCAGAAACCTGCTTTAGTCGCAGGGCTTCAGCCAGCAGGATCACAACGTTGTTTCAAATACAGAAGGTAAACAAAGGCCAGAAACCTGCTTTCAGCAGCA
>NW_006291231.1:4566040-4573157 GCF_000327345.1 Myotis davidii
GTCGCCCCACAGATTGGTCCTGATCCCCTGCCAGGCCTAGGGATCCTACCCATGCATGAATTTCATGTATGGGGCCTTTAGTTTAAAATAAAGAAGGGAACGTTAAGACTACAGCAAGAAAATGTCTGATAAGTAACTCCTTAAGAAGTGATTCACTTTAACTCAATTTAAATAGTATTCTTTGAAACCAAAGAGTTATCATGACAATCCATTTCATTACAAATGTTAAAATATAAAATTTTACCTCCAGATCCTAACTGCTTGTAGAATCTATATTCCAAATGTAGCTGTGGTGCTCTGGATTTCATGGGTTCCTAATTAAAAAACAAACAACAACAAGTTATTAAAAGATCATTAGGCCCCAATTCCAAATGTTATTAATCTTGGTGTCAAATCTGAGATAATTAATATTTTAGTAGGCATCTTTGTCTCTCTAATGTTAGATCAACTGTACATGTATTTCAATGTAAAATAAATTAATGTCAAAACCATACATAAGATTACGTGGCTTTTAGATCCATCACTAGGGAAATTTATGTTTGCCTCTTTGACCCTGAAGAAAAGTATATACCAAACATTCATGACTTGGGGAATGGTGACCCTTACTCTATTTCAGCGGTTCTCAACCTGTGGGTCACGACCCCTTTGGGGGTCAAACGACCCTTTCATAGGGGTTACGTAAGACCATCAGAAAACACGTATATAATTACATATTGTTTTTGTGATTAATCACTATGCTTTAATTATGTTCAATTTGTAACAATGAAATTGGGGGTCACCACAACATGAGGAACTGTATTAAAGGGTCACGGCATTAGGAAGGTTGAGAACCACTGCTCTATTTCTTTTGTTTCTAGGAATTCATCTTGAACTGTGTATTTCTTATATAAAAGTTCTAGGTTAAAATGAACTCACAGAAAATAGGAAAGAACAAATATGAAGATAAATTTTTGACAGTAACAACAATGTATTTTTTAAATTTTTTTACTTGGGATAAAGCTTAAATAAAACACACAGTTCATAAGCATTAGGTCCATGAGCTTTATTAACTGTATATACCCCAGCAACTAGCATCTCAAAAAATCTTTAGAACATTTTATCATCCTTCCCTCCAAGTAATCACTTTTTGACTTCTATCACCTTTGGGTTGGTTTTGTCTGTTATTGTATTAACTAGAGGCCCAGTGCACGAAAATTCGTGCACTCAGCGGGGGGGGGGGGAGGGTCCCTCAGTTTGGCCTGTGTTCTCTCGCATTCCAAGTCCCCTCGGGTGATGTCCACCTGCTGGCTTAGGCCCACTCCCCAGAGGATCGGGCCTAAGCTGACAGTTAGACATCCCTCTGGCAGCCCAGGAGCCCTCAGGGGATGTCTGACTGTGGCCTGGCTTGTGGCTGAGTGGAGCTCCCCCTGTGGGAGTGCACAGAACCTGTGTTGAGTATCTGCCTCTTGGTGGTCAGTGTGCATCATAGTGACCAGTGCTTCCAGTCATTCCACCATTAAGGTCAATTTGCACATTACCCTTTTATTATATAGGATATTGAAGATATTACACAGTATATGTTTTACATGTGTTTAGTAAACTAAATACCAAACTATGATGTGGTATTTGCAGATTTTTAATATTTCCTACAACTTTTGTGATATTATACTATGTTAATACAGTTTTGGTAATGTTATTATATTTAAAATCTTTTTTTCTTGAAATCTTGTTTATTGCATGTAACATTAAAATTGTTTTTCTTGAACTATTTTTAAAGAGATTAAAAAAAAATTTCTGTCCTGTCAATATAATTTTGAATTTGAGGTGAACATGTCTCCCTACTATACTTCAATCTCAGAATACCAAACATAGCTACAAAAATATTCCCAGTTCCTCTAAAGAACACTGCATAACCAAAATTATTATATGTCATACTCTGATCACTATGTTTTAAAAGGTAAACAGAGGAAGAATGTAAAAGAGAAAAGTAAGAAAAATAATTAAGGGGATAGTAACATAGCAGGAAGATGCAGTAAAAAGATGACATATGTATGTATATGTAAAGAAGGACAAAAGATGACATAATAAATGTTTACTAATCAATCAATGGTGTCAAGAGGATAAAAAGGTTCCAAATCTGAAATAACAGGACCTAACGGATACCACTTTGTGACTAAAATAGACTAGCAAACGTCAGCCTAGTGCAGTGGCTGCTGTTTTGACACAATGGTTTATTTCCCTTAGCATATCAGTTAAATATCATTCACAAACTTCCTTGAGTGGACCTGCTCACTACAGGGTGCTGCATCATTAACACAGCATATGGATGTTACTACACTTCTATTCTTGTGCACCACCCCCACTCCCAACACCATACAATGTTTACACCCTAGACAACTGGAATAGAACATGGAAAAAGAATCCCAAAGAAACAAAAGTCGGCAATGCCCATTCAAACACTGTCCAGTCCCTGCATCCTGTATCTTCTCATTGTGATTCATACACACTAACTCCTCCTGTACAGATTTCATGATCAGGAGGGAAGCTTGTCATTTTAACTTGGCAATCTATGCAGATCAGCCTATAGAAAGTAAACATTATTTATACTGATTTGGGCATTCTGAACCTGTAATAGTAAAATACTTCATTATAAAATTAGAAATTAACTCTTCTTAAATTTTTCTGAGAGCTTGATTGATTGCATGAATTTATTAAATCTACCTCTGATTAACAGTGACGATGGTAAAGAGATGACCTAACCAGATATTCTGACATAAAGCCAAGGACCAGACCTTAAAACCAAGGTGAACCTCTCCA
Organism: Myotis davidii; assembly: GCF_000327345.1. Lineage (NCBI taxonomy): Eukaryota > Metazoa > Chordata > Mammalia > Chiroptera > Vespertilionidae > Myotis > Myotis davidii. The sequence goes on from NW_006291231.1 coordinate 4,568,837, forward strand.
GGTAAATGCCAGTCCAAACTCACAAGTCAGCCAGCCAGTCTTAGAAGTACCACACCATACATCTTATTTCCCAGTGAAAATAAACATTTGTTGCAAAGAAACTTGGCCTATACTCACAAACATACTTTAAGTACAGTTTTCTAGCTCATCCCAAAAGATTTTCTATTTCCCCCCACTTACCTCTTCTCTAATCATCATCTTACATTACCTTAATACAGTGGTTATATTGGCAAGCACAAAATTGAGAATGGCAGGCAGACTGGAAAAACCCAGGCATGGAAACATGGCTGGCAAACCAGATAGAAAAGCTGTGCCAAAGAAAAGTTATGTCTTATAAAAACTCCCAGATCCCAACTCTTCCAAAAAAAAAAAAGAGATGCCTTACAGCTGTCAAACTGGGCACATTTAGGAATTCAGAACAGTTCCATGGGAGTCTGCTTTCCTTGCTGTTCTCCACCCACATCAAGAATTTCTGAATTCCCCAAAAGTCAAGCAATAGCCAGCTTTACCATATATAAAACATCAATGGAAGAAGAGATTTTAAAGCTACCTGGAAATACTGCCATAGATTATAATCCTAAGTATTAAAAAAACTTTTGTTCAAATACTTGAATCAGAAAGAGAAATCTTGCTTTCTAATTTTGATCTAAATAAAATGTCAATATGCCAGCTTCCTTAAGTGAAAAATAGTGCCCAATTTCAAAAATTCAATTCTGTGATGTTACCAAAGTAGAGGGATTGAGTTTCCATGGCACAGAAAGATAGAAACATCCTATACATTGCTATATACTTAAACACTCGAGTTATAAATATGAAAATAAAAAAGTAACTAAAATATTAAGTTAATCATTAAAGAAATAGGAATTAAGGAAAAATAAGACACATGAACTTACCAGTTTAATTGCCACATATTCATTTGTATATAAATTTTTCCCTTAAAAAAGAAGGAAAAAAATGTCAAATTCTACCAGTAATTAATTCTTAAAGCTATATTATATAAACCTTTATTCGGGGGGGAAGGGGGGAGAGGAAGCACAAATATATTTAGAGGAAGCACAGGTTTCTTCCAACTACTTAGGAAAAACCTCAATGATGAGGAAATACTACAATTCAATGACACATTTACTATTTCATATGAATTCAGAGTAGAAAGTGATACTAATAAATACTTCAGCCCACTTACAAAAATGAAGAGAACCTTATTTTGTTGTAATACTGTACACAACTCATAAGGTAATCAATAGTCAAACACATGCTAAACTAATTTTCAAAACCAGAACTCCTATATAAAAACAGGAATACAAAATCCCTCTCCTAATCACCACCTCATTTTAAATCCATTATTATCTAATGTAATCTTATTGGGGTTCATATGTAATACAAGTAAATAGAATACCTGGAAAAAAATCTGTAATATATTAAAAATAGAAAAGAGTATTATCCAATAATTAGCTCTAATAAATTAGCTAACTACTTTGAGTGAAAAAAGTTATTAGCACCTTACTATACAACCAAATTAAATTCCAATATTTTAAGAGTTAGATATAAGGCACAAAACAAGAAAAAATATTTTTTAATTTTTTAATTTTTCAATTACAGTTGACATAAAATATTGTATTTGTGTCAATTGTACAACATAGTGATTATACACTTACATACCTTAGGAAGTGATCCCTCCCTAAGTCTAGTACCCATCTGAGACCATACATAGGTATTATATTATTAACTATATTCCCTATGCTGTACTTTTATCCCCATTAATTGGCAGTTACTATTTTTATAACTACCAATTAATACTTCCTAATCCCTTCACCTTTTTCACCCATCACCCAACTCCTTAATCTGGCAACCATCAATTTGTTCTCTGTATCTATGAGTTTGTTTCTGTTTTGTTTGTTTATTTTGTTTTTTCCCACATGTAACTGAAATCATATGGTATTTGTCTTAATTTGACTTCTTTCACTTAGCATAATGCTTGGTCCATCCATGTTGTTGCAAATGGCAAAATTTCATTCTTTTTTATGGCTAAGTAACAATTCATAGAATATATATGTTCCATATCTTCTTTATCCATTCTTCTATCAATGGACACTGAGGTTGTTTCTGTATCTTGGCTATTGTAAATAATGCTGCAATGAACACAGGGGTGCATATATCTAAAATAATGTTTATTAGCCCAATATATGGAAGTTTCCAAAGTACTAAAAAATGGAAAAAAGTAAAAGGTCAGAAGATTTTTATACAGATTTGATTACGTAAAATATTTTACATTTCTGAATGTTAAAAAAAAAAACTACCATAAACAAAGAACAGGTAAGTAACAAGCCACAATAAAGATTTAATATTATTATTATTATGTAAAGAATTCAAATAAATTATAGTAATCTTTGCGATGGTGTACTGAAAATAATCTAAAAAGGCGCAATGGGTAAGCATCCGTAGCCCAAGTAAAATACTATGGAGAATTTTAAAAACAATAAGTACATGAAGACAATTTGATATATAAATTAATGTTTCTTTGCAAGTACAGTAAAAATAAGAAAAAGAATACATGATTTCTGAATTTCTAGTATTTTTCTCAATAAGCATGTAGTATTAAATTTATGGCAAAAACAATGTTATTTTTCTTGTATTATTTTTAAAAGACAGTGTTGGGTTTTTATTACAACTGTTACAGTAAATAGCCCTGATCACATTGGCTACAGAACACAGAACAAGCAAGCATCAACTTTCACACGTGATTTTCCAGCATTAACACACCTAACTTCTTTTTATAAAGCAGCTGACAAATGGCAATAAACTTCTAAGCAAAATTTCAGTCTCAGATATATTGCTGCTATTGAGTTTCTATACCTATTTTATAAAAATAAATCATAAAAAGCATTCATACTAAGTAATATGCCTCATAAACCCATTACAGTTTGCAGAAAGATGGAACTTAATAGGAATACCAAAAGTGGCGAACATTAAGCTGTATTCAGATACTTATTGAGCCCATAAGTATTTAAAACATATACTAGAAAACATGTTTTTAGTCAATATGTTTAGCATTTATACGCTATGACTTCATATACATTTCCAATAATATATTATATGCATACAATTGTAGGCTTCCCCTAGTAAGTGTCCAGTGAATAATTTAATAGTACACTAACTTAATCTTGAGGAACTGATGTCTATCAAAGGAACAATTCTATTTTAAGTTCAAAGACGGAATTTGTATTTTCTCAGAACATTATAATCTTTTCATAACTATTTTATATATAATATTTATTCACATATACGTGAAAGGCAAATATTCATAAGAAATTAGATTAAATACAGATTCCATAGAACTTAACTTTACCAAACACTTCTAGAAGTAGTTTTTGTTGCATTTACATAGTCAACTGTCTTTTATATCACAGCAAAAAGCACTAGATCCTAAAAACATCGTCTTTTCTAGAACATTAGAGATTTTGCTGAATTTTGAGGGTTATATTTATAAATATCAACAATAATTAAACAGTACTACCAATGCATTTTTATCACCTGGCATAGACATAGGTCTCACATATTTAGCTTTTAATCAGTATTTGTTATATGCATTAACAAACACAATGATGCACAAATTGTGTGTTTGTGTGAGCAGTATGAGTAAGAGAGAAGTGTGTACATGTAGAGGGAATACCCTTAAGAGAAGGCTCCAAGTAGCAGATTGGTTCCAGCTAACTGGTTTTAATCCAATTTTAGAAGATATTCCCAATAGAACTTTGTGCCATATTAAACTTGAAAAGCTGCTGTTACCAATTTTATGGTTTGTAAGTGGTAATTATAAAAAATTATGTTCTACAAAAACAATGTATATTTTTGTACCAGAAACTACTAGTTACCCACCAATATCCAGGTGCCCCCTTTATAATAGAATGCCCTAATTTTAAAATGGTTGTCCAGACACAGTACTGGGAGTATAAGCCATTGCGATTAGACAAGAAGAAATAAAAGGCATCCAAATTGGAAAAGAAGAAGTAAAACTGTCCTTATTCGCAGATGACATGATATTGTACATAAAAAACCCTAAACACTCCATAAAAAAACTATTAGACTTAATAAGTGAATTCGGCAATGTAGCAGGATAAAAAATTAATGCCAAGAAATCTATGGCATTTCTATACACCAATAGTGAACTTCCAGAAAGAGAGACTAAAAAAACAATCCCATTTACCATCGCACCAAAAAAAATAAGCTACCTAGGAAGAAACTTAACTTAAGAGGTAAAAGACCTCTACTCAGAAAACTACAGGACGTTGAAAAAAGATATAGAGGAAGACATAACAGATGG
>NW_006291231.1:4574161-4598173 GCF_000327345.1 Myotis davidii
AGGGTTGGATTCCAAGGGTCCCAGGTTCGATTCCGGTCAAGGGCATGTACCTGGGTTGCGGGCACATCCCCAGTAGGGAGTGTGCAGGAGGCAGCTGATGGATGTTTCTCTCTCATTGAAGTTTTTCTCTCTTTCACTCTCCTTTCCTCTCTCTCTAAAAATATCAATAAAGGGGTAAGAGTCAACCGAAGGACTTGTATGCATGCATATAAGCATAACCAATGGACACAAGACACTGTGGGGTATGGGAGGCCAGGGGAAGGTCAAGGAGAGAAAAAAAAGGAGACATATATAATACTCTTTGTAATACTTTAAGCAATAAAACAACATTTAAAAAGTAAATAATAAATAAAATGGCTGACCAGCTAGAGATTACATTCAGCCTCTCTTTCACCTTGTGTGGCCAAGTGATAAAGTTCTGGATATGAGGTTTATCACTCCCCACTACCAAGAATAAATGTGTGCTCTCCTGGTCCTTTTTCTTCTTCATGCCTGTTGCGAGGTGGCAACAACTGGAGCAATCACAATTCCACAGATATGAAGCCATATTTTGAGGCAGAAGTACCCAGACAGCCCTGGGTGCTCTCCCTCTGGTTTGTGTTATGTGAAAGAAAAAGAAACTATTTTGCTTAACACCATTTTGATATAGCATCATAGTCTAGTCCTTATTATTACATTTTTTCAGATAAGTTTTATAATACACTTCAGTTAAGAGCAATAGAAAAATCAATAAACATAAAAATGATGAACCTGAATGTTTATTTGATATATAATATTAGAGGACCGGTGCATGGATTCGTGCACTGGTGGGGTCCCTCGGCCTGGCCTGTGTCCTCTCGCAATCCGGGACCCCTCAGGGGATGTCAGAGGCCCAGTGCACAGATTCCGCCCAATCCCCGCAGGCCAGGCCGAGGGACCTCACTGGTGCACAAATCCATGCACCGGGCTCTAATTTGCATATAAGATCTGTGGTTAATCTCTTCCCACCCTCCCCTCTCCCTGCTTCCCCCTGAGATTCATTAGTCTGTTCCATGTTTCCATGCCTGTGTGTTCAGCGTCTGCCCCGATGGTCAGTGCACGTCATAGCTCATGGTCAAACAGTCAAATGGTCGCTTAGGCTTTTATATATATAGCTATATAGATATAGATATAGATATGGATATAGATATAGATATAGAATAGATATAGAGACAGAAATATAGAAATATATAGATATAGATAGATAATTTTCAACAGTTCTTAAATATGAACAACACAATAAGTTATGAGATATATGCCTAAGTGACCGTCCGACCGGTAGCTATAACACACAGTGGCTACCACAGAGCAGACACTCAACGCAGGAGCTGCCAAGCTGCAGTGACTTGGCAGCTGTAGTTCTCAGGTGATGACGCACCCGGAACCAGAGAGGAGGGAGCCCAATTCTGGGGTGCGTCACCCAAGAACCACCCTCTCACAATCTGGGATCCCTCAGGGGATGTCAATGAACCAGTTTCAGCCCGAAAACCGCAGGCCAGGCCAAGGGACCCCACTAGTGCATGAATCGGTGCACCAGGTCTCTAGTATAGAAATAAGAGAAAAAACAAACAAAAAAAAAGAAGTTATGAAAACTCCAGTGGCATACTTAACTATATCAAAGGTTATAATACAGACAGTCCTCGGGGTATGTTGGACTCGATGTACGTTTCGTGGTTACTTCACCATCTTCCATTTATTTATATAAAAAAAAAATTCCATCATTTTGACGTATGTACATGTGCTTTATGTTTATTATTTATTTACTACAAGGTCAGGAATTGTTATCTTTCTTTTAAATTTTTTTACTGTTTCACTTCATTTCTGCTGTGTATGTGCTCCATGTGAGTGACGTAGGTGCTTCCTACCAGTCTCTATGTGGTCTCCACTTTATGTCCTTAGTTACAAAGGTTCTCTCCAGCTAGTCTTCAGTTGATTTTCCAGATGGTATTTCTATATTTTAATTCCAGTTTGGGAGAGTGTCAGTGTAGCTTCCACTTAATCCACCACAATTGTGGAAAAAACTAATGTGTTTTTTTAAAAAGCACTTTATAAACCGGCCCCTGCCAGTGCTTCTCATTGGTCAGAATGTCAGCCAGCTCACCAAAGGGTCGTGGGTTCAATTCCAATAAAGGGCATGTACCTAGCTTGCAGATTCGAATCCCCAAGACAACCAATCAATTTGTCTCACACTGATATTTTTCTCTCTGTCTCTTTCCTCTCCCCCACCCAAAGAAAAATCAATAGAAAAATACCCCCAGGTGAAGATTAACAAAACAAAACTAAACTAGCTTTTAACATTAGCATGTTATTCCAGGTATAGAAAGAATTATACTAACAATAATTTTTTCTGTACCAAGAACTCATTTGGGGCCTTCAAATATGGAATAAAATGTTCCTTTATTTAATAGTTGTTCAAGGGTCAACTGAATATTATAAATATACATAAAACACAGGTACATATAAAGATACAGATAATATATTTAAATAAACATATACAAATTTTCAATAAACATCCACAGGAAGAATAGATTCAGATAAAAAAATAGATAAGTAGATAATAGATGAATGGATAGATGGATGAATTAATAAATCATCTTATTCCTCTGCCTGCTTATAGACTGCAAAAGAAAGGGGTACTTAACTTTTTCATTTTATAGCATATGTAGATTCAGTATGTGATACATATAGTTTCTCATATTGCCCTGGTTAAAATGGTTCACTAGATATTTTTTGTGTATATGTATACACACACACATATACATACACATATATACAGACTACAGATATGTATATACATGTACTTATTTAGAAATAAATTCTATGAAACTAGTTTTGAATAAAAATGGCCAAGGTGCTATAGTATTATAGTCATATTCACAATAAATAGATATAATATAAATAAATATATATAACATACATCTGTATAGCTAATTTATATAAGTTTAAATATACATATAACATGCTAAAATTTTAATTTTTAAAAAGAACAAATATTTTGAAATCGCCTTTTAAAGGAGCAGAATCACTGCTTTCCTAAAATATGCAGGCAAAATGCTGGTCCCTTCATATTGTCATCTAAATTTAATCTTCACAATAACCTAGAAAGTGGAAATAATCCCATTTTTAAGTTAAGGAATTTGATGCCCCAAATGGTAAAATGACTTATGTGTTCCATAATGGTAAGGACAATTTTTATATTTTTCCAGTGTATTATCAGTGCCTTAACATGTCTCATACACGATAAACATGCAATGAATTTTGAATGGATGGATGATGATGCTCAAAGGTAGACAAGTAAATAAACTTTTTCTAAGTCCAAAGTCAGAAACAGTTTAAGAACTTCAAAATATCTAATTCAATATCCTTTTAAAAAAAGTCAAACATGCACCCTTTAAAACATTTGAGTACCTACTAAAATGCAAGAGTCCACCAGTCACATCATATTACAGGTATGTCATTACCTTTTACTAGCTTGCCTAATTTAAGATTTAAAGTACATTAACAACAAAACACACTAATAAAATGAAAAAGTAAGTATGAATTAGGGTATTTTACAAGATGAAAAGGAAAAGTAGTTGAGAAACACACAACTGAACTTATTTCTAACAAGTAGGGTTGGATCTAAAAAAATTTATGAACAAGTTTTTGTTGTTTTTCCTAAAATTTCCACTATTTGTGGTCCATTGACCAGAGCCCTCAAGGAACCTCAATACTGACTCCCATATAACCATGTTGCCCTCCTCCTTGTTACTCTTGTTTAGTAAACACAGCCACATCTCCAATATGAGTTAAAAACCTATGTTTTGGTCCTGAGTTTGTCCTGAAATTGCTGTGTTACATCTGGCAGGTAAACTTCCCTGACTTTCAATTTCCTTAAATGTACATAGGAAATTTAAATATACCAATGTTTCTCAAACATGCCTGATTATAAGAATAATAGAGGCCCAGAGCACAAAAATTTGTGCACTCGAGGGGGGGGGGGCGGTCCCTCAGTCTGGCCTGTGCCCTCTGGCAGTCTGGGACCCTTCGGGGGATGTCCACCTGCTGGCTTAGGCCCGCTCCCTGGGGGAATTGGGCCTAAGCTGGCAGTCAGACATTCCTCTGGCAGCCCAGGAGCCCTCAGGGGGTGTCCACTTGCCAGCGAGGAGTAGGCCTAAGCTGCAGTCGGACATCCTTAGCACTGCTGAGGAGGCGGGAGGGGCTCCCACCACAAATCGCTGTGCTGGCAGCCGTCAGCCTGGCTTGTGGCTGAGCAGACCTCCCCCTGTGGGAGTGCACTGCTCACCAGAGGGCAGCTCCTGCATTGAGCGTCTGCCCCCTGGTGGTCAGTGTGTGTATAGTGACCAATGATTCCCAGTTGCTCTGCTGTTAGGGTCAATTTGCATATTACCCTTTTATTATATAGGATAGAGGCCTGGTGCATGGATGGGGGCCGGCTGGTTTGCCCTGAAGGGTGTCCCGGATCAGGGTGGGAGTCCTGCTGGGGTGCCTGCCCAGCCTGGGTGAGGGACTGAGGGCCGTTTTCAGGCTGGCCACACCCACTTTAGAGAGGGGAGTCCTGATGGGGGCCTGGCCAGCCTGGGTGAGTGGCTGATGGCGGTTTTCAGGCTGGCCACAGACCCTTCAGGGTGGAGGGTCCTGCTGGGGTCCCTGGCCAATCTGGGTGAGGGGCTGATGGCTGTTTGTAGGCTGGCCAAGCTTCCCAGCCACCCAAGCTCCCAGTGGAGGCTGGCTGGAAGCAGGTATCTGGGATTTATTTAGCTTCTATAATTGAAACTTTGTTGCCTTTTTCGGAGGCCACAGCTGGCCAGAGCAGGTGGGAAGCTTGGCTTCCTCAACACCGGGGCAAGCAAGCCTCCTGCTTGCTCCAGCTCAGTGACTGCCGGTCGCCATCTTGGTTAGGTTACTTTGCATATATTCACTCTGATTGGCTGGTGGGCGTGGCTTGGGCATAGCAAAGTTATGGTCAATTAGCATCTTTGTCTTTTAATTAGTGTAGATAGAGGCCTGGTGCACAGGTGAAGGCCAGCTGGTTTTCCCTGAAGGGTGTCCCGGATCAGGGTGGGGGTCCCGCTGGGGTGCCTGGTCAGCCTGGGTGAGGAGCTGAGGTCCGTTTTCAGGCTAGCCAGCCCCTTCAGGGTGGGGGCCCTACTGGGGTGCCTGGCCAGCCTGGATGAGGGGATGATGGCCCAGGGTGGCCACAACCACGGGCTGGAAGCAGGTATCTGGGGTTTATTCATTGTCTATAATTGAAACTTTGTAGCCTTGAGCGGAGCTCAGGGCCAGCCAGGGCAGGCGGGAAGCTTGGCTTCCTCCATCTCCAGGGCAACAACCCAAGCCTCCTCCTCGCTCCATTGCCATGGCCACCGCCATCTTTGTGATGGTGTGAGGGAGTGACAGTTAATTTGCATATTACTCTTTTATTAGATAGGATACTGAAAACAGTGTTTTGTGTCCCCCACCCTAAGCCCCACCCTAGATATACTTGGGGGAATGAAAGTGAATAAATTACCATGTAAATTTTACTGATTTTTATAGTCTCTATATATTACCTTGACTTTAAGCCATACATATCCTCCCAAAGTGATCAGTTACTAAATGTTTTCAAATCTGAAAAAGTAACCTAAATATCACTCCTAAGGAATACACTGAAACGGCTTTCCTGGCACCTATTTCAGCCTGCTGGGACTTTATCATTTACTTCCTTTTCTTCTCATATGTTGAATGGCAAATCTTAAGTAAATAAATATTCATACATTAGGGAATTCCTTACAAATAAATATTCAAGTACATAAAAAATTTACAATATTCATATTCTTTAAAATTATTGCAATAAATTAAACAATTAAATAACTAAATCATTTTCATTAGAAAGTGTCTTTCATTTTTTAAAAAATGCTTGCAACAGAAAGGAATAAACAAAAGTGTCTTACCTAATCGTAATTCTCCAAAATTGCCACATCCAATTTTTTTTCCAACTCTAAAGTTAGGTCCAACCATTAAAACTCCAGAGGAGGAAGACCCAGGTCCTCGAGTGTTATGTCCCGACCGACCACTAGGTCGTGCCATTCTATCATCTGATTTGTCCTTGTCTTTCTTTTTATTATCCATATCAAGTTTGCGGTACTCCACTTTGAATTCTTTAATCAAGACAAGCACACTGAAGTAGGGTATGGTGAGAATAGGTACATCACTAGGTAACTGTACCAGGCAGGTAATGTTAACATTCAAATTTCAGTAGGTAGTCAATTAACTGGTGCGTGTTCATCCCATTCGTAAGATGTTTCTCAGTTGTCTTTTCAGCAAAACATGTCTTCAAAATTTTCTTTTCAATGATGTGCACTGATCTTGATAGAGAACTAAAATAATTAGAAAAGAAAATTAGTCAACTTATAGAATTAAAAAATATATGTTTGGGAAGTTAACACAAGTTCAAGCAATGCATTATTGCTATTTACTGATGTCCACTATAAACCAAACCACAGTTGACTCTTAAATTAACCATTATTCTTTATTTCTATAAAGGATATACAGAGAGTTCACAAAAACAAAACAAAGGAATTAGGGATTCAGTTACTTCTTAAAATTAAAAAAGTAACAAGAATGTATTGAGTATTTCATAAGCCAATAGACATTCACTAACCTAGACTTTCCAACTTAAAATCACTTCAATTAAATAAAAAAACACTATAAAAATTCCAATAAGTTACTATAAGATTTCCAATTTAAAAGCAGAAAAAGAGAATACTTTGCAAATTGGTGAAAGGTCTGAATAAAAATATCTTTCACATGTTCAGACACTTAATTTCCAAAGTCTTCATCAAATACACATTCTCACTTGATCTTCATTTATCCAAATATTTATTACCCACCAGGTGTACAAGGAAATGGTATGCAGAATTGATAATACAAAGATCACTCTTGCTACCTATCAAGAAAAAGAATTAATTCTTATGTAACATCTGAACTAGGCCTTAAAAAAATAAGTATAATTTGGCAAGGTTAAGAATTGTTGGCAGTCATCAACCTAATGAGGTAGAGAAGGAAGGTTTTTAATTTTCTAATATACTGATGAAAACACTAAAGCTCAAAGAAAAATTTCAAAGGTTTTGGGGACTTCTGCCCTATTCATGTTTTCTAGGAATTTCACCCATCAACCATATCTCGATTCTGCAGTAAATTTGCAAGCTTAAATGTGCCTATTTTTGCTTGAACCATTTGATTCCTATTATTTGAAATTAAAGACACTTCGACTTCAATAGATACTCACTAACATAGAAACTAGGATCAATAGCAAGGCCTTTTTATTCCTATCTATTCCTATTTTGTTATATAATGCAATTGTAACAAGGGTTTAAACAAAAAATATTTTCTGATTTTTAGCAACCCCCACCCAGATATGCAATCAGTCCTAACATCCAATCTATTTATTAAAAAAAAAAATTATTATATTTACCATACTCTATTTTGCAGGTGAAACTGTAAGCATCTGTTTGGTATATATAAAACAGAACTGAGTTTTACATATATATACTGTTTATTTTGTTTTCTGCTATAATGGAGTAACTGGATACTGAACTTCCCTTCCTGCTATAACTATAAAACTGGGCAAAAACATATGAAGCACTTGCTTTCAAGCATTGGATACTAGGCAGGGAAGACTGTTCTTTGAAAAAAGAGAAATAGGAAAGGTGGGTCTCACCTTCGCCCAAGCTCTCTGTCTAAGGCAGTGGTTCTCAACCTTCCTAATGCCATGACCCTTTAATACAGTTCCTCATGTTGTGGTGACCCCCAATTTGATTGTTACAAATTGAACATAATTAAAGCATAGTGATTAATCACAAAAACAATATGTAATTATATATGTTTTTCCGATGGTCTTAGGCGACCCCTGTCAAAGGGTCGTTCGACCCCCAAAGGGGTCGCGACCCACAGGTTGAGAACCGCTGGTCTAAGGACAATTATCTGACTACAGCCCAGGTGAAGCTCAGGCAGCAAACAGTGATCACAGATCAGTGTTTGGGGATGTTGAAGTAAGTGGAATTTGTAGGACATGATGCTGAAGATGAGGCAGTTGTGCAGTTTCGGGGCTAGGGAATGGTAAGGCAGACGGCTAGGCTACATATGTGAGGAGTAATATTCTGACATACCTAGCAGGCAATGGCTACTAAAGGGACAAATGAATAACAGACACTAACGGCTGCACAGTGCTGGAAGACCTTAAAGTTCCTGTCTAGTCACGAAGGAACCTCATTAATATCCCAGGAATTCAGATGAGACACCACAAAGACCAGGTCTTAAGAGTAAAGACCATAACCCAGAGGAGCGATTTTCACCCTTTTTATCTCATGGCACACATAAACTTAATTACTAAAATTCTGCGGCACACCAAAAAATATGTTTTTTGCCGATCTGACAAAAAAAAGGGTATAATTTTGATTTTCATTCACACCAGATGGCTACTGTTGTGTTGGCTATTATCATTTTTTTATTTGACAATCTAAGGGAAAAGAGGTCAGTGCCCCTGACTAAACAGTCAAGTATTAAATGTTTTAAAAATTCTTGTGCACACTGGCTGAAAATTGCTGACCTAGAGAAAAAACTACTATAGACTGTTCCAACTGAAGCCTAAAAGCAAGCCTAGACAAGAATAGCTCCAATTAAATTAACTGCATTCAGAACATAATTCAACATACTTTTTTAAAATGTTGTTTTCCTTTTTATTGAACTTAATGTAGTTCTATTAGTTAAGAAAATTATATAGGTTTCTGGTACACAATTCCACAACACATCATCTGTACACTGTATTGTGTGTTCACCACCCCAAGTCAAGTCTCCTTCCATCTGATTCATCCCCTTCTATACATTCCTCTTCCTCCACCTCCCTCTATTTCCTTCCACCCCCTCCCCCTGCCCCCAGCAATCACCACACTGTTATTTGTGCCCAAGAGTTTTTCCTTTTTTTCCTTTTTTTCTGAATTCCTCCACCCCACAACCCAACCCCACAACCCACCCCATCCCTCAGAGTTGTCAGCATGCTATCTATGAGTCTGTCTTTATTTTGCTTGTTAGTTCATTTTGTGCATCAGAATCAGAACATATTTCAACATACTTGAAAAGACAAAAAATCAAGACTCTAAACCATGTTGAATTCATAATGTCCACATACAGTTGAAAAGTACCAGACATGCAAATAAGCAGTGAGTAGTACCCACAACTGGGAAACAAAGAAAACAGATTCCAAGATGACTCTGATACTAAAATTAGAAAACAGGATTTTAAAACTATTAAACAGTTGTTAAAGTCATATTAAATTGAAAAAAATGGAATGGGGCAGAACTCATTAGGATATTATCTATGAGTGAAGAAGAATAATCAAAGTATATACAGTTGTCCCTTGAAGAACATGAGTGGTTGGGGTTGCCAAATATCTCTGAATAACTACAGTCAGCCCTCCACCAGTGCAGAGAAATTGAACTACAAGGGTCAATTGAAAAAAAATCCACCTGCATTATTCAAGGGGTCAACTGTACTAATTAGTGAGAAATGAAGCTGTTTCCTACTTCACTCCATCTAGTTCACCACATTCAGGAAACTGTCCATAAACTTTAATAAAAGATTTTTCGTTTTTTAAATATTTTTAACAAATTATATTTTTATTAAAATATTTTCTTAAGAATCTCAAATAATGCTAATACTTTCCTTATGATAGTACCTTCAAATAATATTAGAATTGCCTAGACCTGGAGAGCATTATGCTGAGCAAAATAAGCCAGGCAGAGAAAGATAAGTATCACATGATCTTATGCGACTCAAATGTGGAATCTAATGAAAAAAATAAACTAATTATCAAAAATAGACGCAGTGTCACAGAAGCATGAAAAGACTGTTGAACCTCAGAGGGAAGGCAGGGTAAGGTGGGTGGGAAGAGATCAACTAGTGAACTTGTATGCATATATGCATAACCCACGGACACAGACAATGGGGTGGTGAGGGCCTCGGGGAGGGGACAGCAGGCTGGAAGAGGTCAATGGAGGAAAAAGGAGGACCTATGTAATAGTTTCAACAATAAAGATTTTAAAAAACAACAACACAGAATTGCCTTCAAGTTTGTCTACAGCCATGGTCAGCAAACTCCAGCCAAACTTCAGGCTAAATCCAGCCTGTTGCCTATTTTGTACAAGCTGCAAACTAAGAATGGTCTTTACATTTTTATATGGTTGGGGAAATAAAAGGATTATAACATTTTGCGACACATGAAAATTATATAAAATTCAAAATTTTAGTGTTCATAGATAAATATTTATGAAGATGAATCCATGCTAATTTGTTTATGTACTGTAATGGCTGCATTATGCTATAAGAGAACAGTTGAGTAGTTGCGAGAGATCCTATGTGGCACTCATCATTTCACACTGCTGCCCAGCATACCACAAACTGCAGTGACTATCATGCTTTTAAATGGAGTGATTATGTATTTCAAATTAGATGGCAAAGTGCTGTGTTTATTATATAATGACACTACACTAAAAAAATACAATATACTTGGACTCAAAAGTATTAGTATTCTATTGCTGCATAACAAATTATCAAAAACTTAGCAGCAATACACATTTATTAGCTCACAGTTTCCATGGATCAGAAGTCTGGATATGGCTCAGCTGAATCATTTGCTTGAGTTTTCACAGGCTTCATTCATGATATCAGCTAGGCTAGGCTGCATTCTCATCTGGGGACTAAAGTTGGAAAGAATCCTCTTGCATGTTCCTTCAGATTGTGGGCAAAATTCATAACCTTGCAGTGTAAGACTGAGGGGCTCAGCTTTTTGCTAGCTCTCCAGATGGAAGCCACCCTCAGGTCCTACAGGGTACCTACAGTTGCTAGCAGCTGCCTACAGGTCCTTGCCACAAGGGTTTCTCTGACATGGACACTTACTTCTTCAAGCCCCCAAGAAGAAACTCTGGCTCCAATCTGCTAAGAGTAACTCTTATATAAGGTAACATAACCTTCCCTCATACCTAAGTCCCAATCTTTGAACCCTTCTCCCAGATCTTGGGATCTCTGCTATCCAGACCTCTTTAATGTTGCCTGTCTAATACTAGAAAGAGCACAGAATTAGAAAAAAAGGAGTCTTGGAATCCCAAATAGTTATAAAACTTTAGACAAGGTTTAATCTGTCTAATCTTATTTTAGTGGTTGTAAAACAGGAGGATTAGACCAGGAGATTTCTAAAGATGTTCTTATATTATGCACAGTATGATAATTACTTATAGTATCTAATGACAAGGGCTCTTATTTTATGTAACTGTGATCTTTGAACCTAGCACACTGCTGGGCACTTAGGTCAGTCAACAGCTATTGTAGATTCATAAATGAGTTATTTCCATCTCTAAACATTTCTAGGCTTCAGCTGCATGATTTCTATCTAAAACCCTCCCGGTTACATATCATCAGACCCCATAACAGGCTCTTCATTCACCTGAAGCACATCACCAAACCCCACATATGCCAACCAAAGTGCTACAAGCGTTCCTAAGTCACTTTCTGAATGAGATGGCACTTCCTTGCCTGAATTATTCTTCTAATACTGTCTGTATTTCTGCCTTCTGTATTGATTCATCCTAATGCCAAAGAAAACCCAGTTCTAAAAACTAGATATTCTTTTAGCTATAGCTGAAACCAGTAACCTCAGAGTCACAAATCCAAATGCAAAGCAGATAACATAAATGAATGAAACAAGCAAAGTGTAAGACAATAAGGAATATTGGACCCTAGCCGGTTTTGCTCAGTGGATAGAGCTACGGCCTGCAGACCAAAGGGTCCCAGGTTCTATTCTGGTCAAGGGCACATGCCCAGGTTGTGGGCTCTATCCCCAATGGGGGTGGGAGGGATGGGGGGCAGGCGTACAGGAAGCAGCCAATCAATGATTCTCTCATATCATTGATGTTTCTATCACTCTCTCCCTCTCCCTTAATCTCTAAAATCAATAAAAATATATTTTTAAGAATTAAAAAGGAATATTGGAAGCTATGGCAAGCTGAAAAGCAATTACCCCATTTTAAAAGGGGCAGACACTACTCAGCCGTAAACAACTGTTACCATTCAAGAATACTAGATATTCTAATTTTTCAATAAAATCCAGTAACCTAGATTTTTTATTTAAATTCTCTTCAGTTGCCTTTTGCTGAGCACTTACTCTGCTAAGTACTTAAACAGATTAGCTCATCAATTCTCACAATCATAAGATACTATTACAATACCTAATTTTACCAATAAAAATCCTGAAACTTAGAGAAATTACACTACTTGACCAGCATCATAAAATTAGGAAGTGCTGTAAAAAGAATATAACTACAAAGAATCGTATTCCTGAGGTCATATTCTTATCCACTTTTCCTCTATTATTTTTCTTGCTAATTCTGTGACCTCCCAAAGTCTGGTCTGTGCTTGTCTATCTAGATCTGCAGTGTAGGTTAGCTCCTCCTTGCCAGCCTATACTGTAAGTATATACAACACCTCAATGCTGCCAGCCTATACTATAAGTGTATACAACACCTCAATGCTGCCTAATTTGAACCAACCTGAGGGTGGAGTGGGGGAACTCACCAGTCAATAACCCCCATTCATGTACCCAGGTTTCAAGACATGTATGGACAGAAAGACTATAAATAGAAACAGCAAAAAAAGGCAAATCATTAATCTACAAAATTGCAAGGTGTTCTTACTATGATATACTCTTCTGTGGCAATATTCGATTTTTATCAGTAACTTGGTATATCTATTATCAATAGGAGACTTAGAGGGAAATAAGAAATATTAACAAACTGTAGGAAGATGGAAGAAAAGAAGCATGTACTGACAGATAAAACAATGAAGGAAATTAATGCCCAAACTAAGTGCCAGAGAAGACCACAGCTGAGTAAGCCAGACAGAAGTCCAGAAAGGCTTCCTAAAGGAAATAGGTGAAATGGTAAGCAGCAGTGAAAAGTGGAAGGGAAGCTATGTAAAAGAAAAAAACAAAAACAAATCTCTAAATAAACCAAAGGAAGTTCCAAAGGGAAATGGGGAGGAGGGGAAGAGTGGGGAAAGAGAATATATTAGCATCAGAAAGTAAAACCTGTTCCGATCTGGCATTTTGAAAAACTCCTTGCTTAAAGACTGGTTCCCTGAGTGCTCACCCTATGAACTGACTGGTCAATAAGCACCATCATGTACACAGGGCTCCAAGAGATTAATAAAAAAAAAAAAAAAGATAGCAAGAAAATCAAAACCACTTACCCAGAAATATTAACCTAACCCATCAGTCACAAACATGAATTGACAATCAAGAATCCATTCACAAACATGAACTGACAATCAAGAATCACTAGATGAGTGAAAAAATCTAATAATGACAGAAAAATAACCAAAAAAAGTAAAAAAAAAATCTGAAGGAAGCAGGTCATTTAAAAAACAGAAGAGAACAAAAATGAAAACCATTAGATCTTCAGAGGCTTTGCAGAAGAACAATCATAAATACATAGGCTAAAAAAGATAATGCCTTAAATGATAATCAAAAATAAAGTGGGACAACAATCCTAATACGTAAAGTAAAAATACAAGAAACAAAAAAATAAAGGAAAAAAGACAGAAAGAAGACATTCAATACCTCCAACTTTCTACTAATAATAGAAATTAATAGAAAGGATAAAAAAAATTTAGGTAAAGAAATTTTCCTGAGCTAGAGAAAAAGGGGCCCAGAGAGTGCTAATCAGGAAAGAAGAGTAACACAAAAATACTACTTAATTCTACTACAAATCCTAATAGTGAAAGAATGGTTAATTGATTTTCAGCTTTTAGAATCCTTATTACACCCCACAAATGCAAGATATATGTGATCGAAGAGAATATAATTTTTTTCAACCTTGACAGTGTTAAAATAACACTACAATTGACAGACACTCAGCTGATAAGGGGGAATAGAAGAGGTAGAAGGAAGAATAGGAAGGGATAAGAATATCTGTACCTTACAAAGTGCAAAGAGATAACATAAAATCTGCTAGAATGAAAAATAGAGATGTAAGAACATTATTTAAAGTGTCAAAACTAAACAATAGATGAAGTGAACACAACTACCCAAACATTTAAAGACTGAAGGGGAAGTGGGAGTGAGTTAAAATCTCAGTACTCTTAGGTATAGAATTAAAATATAATGCATCTGCAAACAAAGAAAATTTTACTTCTCCCTTTCCAATTTGGATAGCTTTTATTTCTTTTTCTTGCCTAACTGAACTGGCTAGAACTCCAGTACTGTGATGAAAGTGGTCAGAGTGGGAATCCTTGTCTTATTCCTGGTTTTAGAGGAAAAGCTTTCAATTTTTGCCATTGAGTATGATGTTAGCTGTGAGCTTGTCATAGATAGCCTTTATTTTGTTGAGATACATTCCTTCCATAGTTAATATGTTGAGAGTTTTATCATGAAAAGATGTTTTTATCTTTTAAAAAATACAAAGACTGGAGATATGAGAGAAGAGGCTATTACTTATATATATTTCAGTATTATTTTAATATTTTACTTTATATAGGCATTAACTTAATAAGATTACTAATTTTATTAACAAACTAATTTTTATCCTAAAATAAATTTAAATAAGCACGTTCAAGCCTTGGTAAGAATATTTCAAATGATTAAAAAGTAAAATAAGTGACTCTACAAATCACAGTTTTTGTTTTGGTTTGCTTTGTTTTGCTTTGCATTGCTATACTTTGCTTTGCTTTGCTTGGAATGAAAATAAAGAGTCACCAATATTGGAGACAGTTGTGGAGTTCTTAAGCTGAAATCCATCGAGCTCCTGAGCATTTTTCTTAAGAGAAAATCCAACTCCTACTGGGTAGCTCAGGTAGCTCAGTTGGTTAGAGCATCTTAAATTGTGGGTTCAATCACTGTTCAGGGCATATACAAGAATCAACCAATGGATGCATAAATAAGTGGAACAACAAATGGATGTTTCTGTTCTCTCTCTCTCTCTCTCTCTCCCCCCCCCCATCCCATCTCTTTTTAAAGATTAATAAACTACAAAAAAAAGGTTAAGAGAAAATCCATAGCTTTCAACCAATTACCAAAATATGACCCTAAAAAAGTTAAGAACTACTGAAATGCATATTGTTATTTTATTATCTCACTGAATTACTTTGAAACAATCTAAGTACACGATCTATTCTAAAAATTAAATAATATCTGTACTTTACTTAAAAGCCAACAATGTTATAGAAAAGTATTTCTGGCAGCTTAGAATAGGCGTGCGCTTGCACACACACACACACACACACACACACTACAAAAGGACTGAGAAATCAGAAAGTAAAATGTTAGAAATAAACTATGTAATACTAACTTACAAAATGCAGTTCAATACCTATACTTAATAAATTTATTTTTCTGCTTTCTAATAGTCAAGCAAAAAAACAGCCAGAAATATAAGTAGATACAAGATTTAGTGTCTATTAAAATACCAGTTGCTAAAAAGCTCACAAATAATACTAGTATTTATTGTATTATACTTACAGTTGCATTCAATAGAAATTACAAATTTTTCAGAAGCTTTAAATTCAAAACTTAAAAAAAAAGAAAGTGACAAAATACAGCTTTAAAACTTAAAAATCAGGCATCCATAGAAATAAAAACTATTGAGAGAAGAAAGCTTCATAGAAATATGCCAGGCTTATAATTTCTTACAACACAAAAAAATTACTTGTATGGCTTAAAGAAACCTGACTTTTACAAAACATACTACAAGTTAACCGAAATTTTAGGCCTTCTACAATAAAAAAAAAAAAAAAGAATGGCAATGCATTTAGTTAATGTGCATAAAGCTACATGAACATGCAAAAATAAATGTTAACAAAACATTTATAAATTGTTTGATTCAATAATTATTCTCAGTATATTGACTTACTCGAGTATATATTAGACTAAATTTATCAAATAGATGCATTTTCAAATTGTCCTCGAGAATAGATGAATATAAATAATTAATTGCTTTGCTTTCATAAACAATTACAATTTTGCTGTAGTAACATCCACTAATAAAGATAAAAATGAGCTGCTAAATACAAAAAACATTAGACATAATCTAATTATATGAGTAGAAATGTAGGCCGCTGGCATACTTCTAATTTGATGATCACTAATGAATCTTCAAAACATACAATCACATTTTCTAATCTGCATGGCCCAATAATTTAGGATATTACAGAGCCAAATGACCTCCTTTAGGTTGCAGCTACATCAAACAGAATAAGTAGTGTGAGAACATACCAGTATAGTATGTTCTGCCTCTGGTAAAACCACCCAGAGCTAGCTAAAGTTTTCAAGTAAACTCTAATGAGCTAGTTCTACCTAGCTTCTAAACTGTTTCTGCAATAAATATAGAATTGTCCTATGTACCTGTAACATTTAGTAAAAGTTTCTGTAGATATCTTTTCATATTCAGCATGTTATTCAATGTTCTTTAAAATACAAAATTATAAGGACTGAACATTTTAAAAATTAATTTCTTCACGTTATTTGTCAAAGCATTGATTTCTCACTGCTTTACTGTAAATGAAAAAAATCCGTATTTACTATATAAAATGACCCATTCACTGTTTCAAATGCCTTATTCAGTCTTTATAAAAATTACAATACATGTCCCCAGGATTCTTCTAAATCTAAGTAAGTAAGGATATTTGTGATGTGAGGGCTAGCTGTTACATCATATGCTTCTATTAGCAGCAAGTGTCCCAGATACTGGTTTCTGGCATGAGCTCAACTGTGGTTGTCTTGGAAAAGATTAAACACTTATTTGTAAAAGCTAAATCATTAACTGTAATGTCAAAAATGGAGATCGACATATAGAAGCAGAGAGGTAGGCTCGACTTTCTCCGTAAGAGCCAAACATAGCGCCCAAAAGCCAGCTAACCCCAAAGAGCCGAGCCAAGGCAAGCCCAGAAGGGTCAAGCCGAGCCCTAAGAGCTGAAGCTAATAAAAAAAGGGGGGGTGAATCTTTAGTGGGTTGTTAAACCAATTTAATAGGTTCTAAGCAGCAGTTTTTTTTTTCAGAAATAATTTCAAATACAAAAGAAAATGGAGTGCACATATGTAATACGAATACTTGTGTTTAATGAAATTTCTTTGTTTTGTTTTTTATATGAATAGATATGTATCACTGGGTCACAAGGTAAAATAAATTTCTATAGGTTGTGGCGAATTTATTTCCATGAGTTGTAGTCTAAGTTTGGAAGCAACTTAACAAAAAAGTATCAAAACATACTATATTATAATCGGTTATAAATAAATCAAATTTTAAATGAGAATTATTAAAATATAAGTTTTCTTAATATACATAAATATTACTGAAAGTCTAATTAAATAAATTTTCTAATTATCCAGGTCTGACGGTTCTTCAGTAATTAGGATGATTATTTCATAGGTCTTCAAAATGTCTTTAATGCCTCATCTTTTCAATTTCACAGGTGAATTTATATTCCCATTGGCATACCCCTTATCATAGCTAATGAGTCTCAATAGTTGAAAGAACGCTTATCCAGCCAGGTAAGCCTTTATTATAACATATACACCCAAAAAATCATGGATCACCCTCACCTCCTATCCCTTTAAGCATGATGGGAATCAAAAATCAAGTAGAGGTCATACTAAATTTATATTACTGAAATATTCACCATCTCAATCACTATCTATAAATATAAACTTGATTACAAGCCCCAATCACAGGAATGCTATTAAATTTTAAAATCCAAGCCACAAAGGAAAGTAATGTTCTTTTGCGGGGCACTTACTTTCATTCAACAAATACTGAGTATTTATTTACCTTGTACCAGACACAGTCTAAGGTGCTGGGAATAGAGCAATAAACTTGTCCCAGAAAAAGTCTCACCAACCCTCTTAATGACTATCTACTTCCATGAATGCCAACTTCCTACAGCATATTTTAATATCAATTTTTAAAAAAGGATATTCTTCTGTCCTTAGCAAAACTAAAAATAGTTGATGCATTGTAGTTAGGTTCCATAAAGTTATTGCAAACACTGAAACAGCCAACACTGAGCCATTGCTCCTAGGAAAAATACAGGCTTAGGGTCCTGCAAGCCTCTAGTCACATTTTCATAAGCTAATCAATACATAACCTTGTTTTAATGTGTGTTTCTGTTTAAAGATACCTTATTTTTGCTGAGTCATTAACATTGAACTCACATCCAACAGCACTATAACCAATACCTGTACTAAGCTCATCTAACACATGTTATAAAGCACATCATAGCCTCTTTGAACTTAGGAACTCTAACCAGTATTTCAGCACTATGCTTGTGGGCCATTATAAAAAGCAAAATAACCCCCAAAAAGCACTAAATAAGCCCCCAAAGTAAAACAATAAGGTAGAACTTCATCACCTTGTTCAACTTTACCTGGAAATGTGCACATGAAGTAACTCAAATTTTTTGCTATTCTGTGTATGCACATCTCTATGAATGACTGAGAAAGCGTCCGGAACATAAATTTTAGCAAGTAGAAAGTATGTAAATATGGAATTTGGAAGTAATGAAGATCAATTCTATTAAGGGGAATTTTCTCTTAAAAGTATTCCATCTAATAAGAAATTATAGAATTCAAAGAAAATCATTATACAACTCCTAATGAATTAATGGAACAAGGCAAGGATCCTCAATTGCTGCTAACATCACAAAAACAGAGGCAAACTTTGATCTTCCTGATGGTAGAAAAAAAAATTGAAACTAAATCTGATCAAATATCTACATCTCGCTACCAATTTGTAACAAAGTTAGGGGACAATGTTTTAACTCTTTAACTTTAAAATAGCCCATATGTTAATCTGATGTCCTCAAGGTCCTAAAGCATATTTTATTCAATTCTGTCCCCCCATTACCTATTATAATCCATAGTACACAACAGACATTGGTTAAAAGTTTGCTGAATCAATGAGCAAATGAATGAACAAATGAACTACCTCTTGTAAGTTTAGGAAAGTTTATTTACATGATCATCCCTTTTTCAAATAGAGGAAAGACAAAGGTATGGGCAGGCAGCCAATTCATAGCTCTAAGAGATGCTACTATAAGAATTGGAGCAATAGAAATAGACATTTTTCAAAAGAGGACATTCAGAAAGCCAAGAGACATATGAAAACATGCTCAAAGCCACTAATCAGCCAAGAGATGCAAATCAAAACGACAATGAGGTACCTTCTCATACCTGTCAGAATGGCTATCATCAACAAATCAACAAACGACAAGTGCTAGAGAGGATGTGGAGAAAAAGGAACACTCGTGCACTGCTGGTGGGAATGCAGACTGGTGCAGCCACTATGGAAGACAGTATGGAGTTTCCTCAAAAAGCTACTGAAACAAGCACAATTTACAATAGCGAAGATTTGGAAATAACCTGAGTGCCCATCAGCAGATGAGTGGATTAAAACATTGTGGTACATCTACACAATGGAATTACTATGCTGTGTAAAAAAGAAGGAATTCTTACCATTTCCAACAGCATGGATGGAACTGGAGAGCATTATGCTAAGTGAAATAAGCCAGTCAATGAAAGAAAAATACCACATGATCTCACTCATTTATGGATAATTAAGACCATTATAAACTGATGAACAAAAATAGATACAGAGACAGAGCAGCGTCTAACAGACTGTCCAACTACAGCAGGAAGGTCGGGGAGGGTTTGGGGGGAAGAGGGGAAAGAGATTACAAAAGAAAAAAGAATTGGAATAACACCTCACAAGTCAAAGGCATTTATTCCATAACTAGTAGCCCGGTGCACAAAAATTTGTGCACTCGGGGGTGAGGGTGAGTGAAAATCTATTTAAGCAGATTTGATGTAGATATTTTCAAAGATGGAAGAATTGTCCCTGTCAACTATTTTAGTTGATTTATATCTTCAGTAATTGTCATCATTGCAAAGTTTTCAGTCCCCATATGGATTGCTGGATATAATAGGTCATGCCCTGTCCCTGTCCTTTGTAGCCTTTGTTACCTTAAGGACTCTAGTTTTCAATTTATATGTTTAAATACCATCCTTACCGGCTTAAAAATGTAAGCTTTTAACACTGCTCTCCCTGTTCCGTATCCTTCTGATGAAAAGTGGATTTGGGTTGCAGCACAGGAGAGAAATTCAGGAGAATACTGAAGTAATGACTGCAGTAGGAGAAGAGGGAACTTATTTCCCTGGCCACAGGCGCTGGCACCCTAGACCACAGGGCTGGGTGGCTGCAGCTTGGGACCTTGGGCGGGTGGCTTGTCCGTCTCCTGGGCTGCAGCCAGCCACAGGGGCGGGCGCCTGGACCAAGGGTGGGCAGCTTCTTCTTCTGGAGGCTTCTTCTTCTTCTGTGCTTCCAGGGGGGGCAGTCAGTTATGTTGCATCATTTTTACTCCCAATATGCTGTATAGAGAAGGAGTCAGGATGCTGTCTTCCCATGGATAGTACTCAGTAACAAACCAATTCCATTTAGAGTTGGGCAATGCCCCTACCCACCCTTCAAATCCCTTCCACCATGCATTTGTTTCCCTTTTTGTTAGTTGGATTGTTCTGCTGCTCCTTCTCCTCACCCCACCACCCTTGGATCATAATGTAAAATTCTTTTACCATGTCAAGAAATTATTAAAAATGCAGGTATTTTGAAAAAATAAAATACAGGTAAAAGTACTTCTCCGAACACAGCCGCCTCTTCCCTGCCCCGCCTGGCTTCTCCAATCACCGATCACCTGCCTGCCCGGTTTCTCCGATCACCAGCCGGGGGGGTTGGGGGGGGCAGGGAGGGCAAAGGCAGCCCCGGTTCTCCGATCACGGGCCAGGGGGCAGGGCAAAGGCAAACTCTAAGGCCACCTTTGCCCTGCCACCCAGCTCTTGCCTGCCACCTGGGTTTCCCATCACCATCAGCGGCAGGCGGCTTCTTCCACATCCTTCTCCTTTCGCCTCCCAGCATTGCGCCTACATATGCAAATTAACCATCTTTGTTGGCAGTTAATCTCCATCTTTGTTGGCAGTCAATTTGCATATTGCCCTGATTAGCCAATGTGAAGCATAGCGAAGGTACGGTCAATTACCATGTTTGTCTATTATTAGACAGGATTTCAATTCTCCAAAACATAGCTATGAACCAGAAGAAAAGAATTTACTAAAGAAGGACAAAAAGTATATATTCTGTTCACTAAACAAAAAGAGCCCCTAATCCCCACTTTAATTTTGAAATAACTCTAATAAGTTTATACTAGAAATCAAACTTAAAATGGAAAAATTGAGGTCAATATTAAAAATGACAGAACAAGGAAGACAAACAATCTTATATACCTCAATAAATTCAGACATCTATGCAGAACAGTGCTTTATCACTGTTGTTCAGAATGAGAGCCCTGCATCAGCAAGAAAAGACCAGAATGTGCTGGTCTTTTCAGAGAAAATAATACGAACTTATGAAGTTTACCAGTTAAAAAAAATATTTCAGTATAAATTCAATCTTCTAATTTATCTGGTAGGCCATTCCCTGATAATGCCAGATTAAATGAGAAAGTATCTCAGAAGTCAATACTGTTTCACACATGGTTCTTATTTTAAAAAGTTACATTTTTCCCTCTTAACTACAGTGCTAATTTCCTAATTTAAAAATAAATAATTACAAGTAATAGCGTAGTGTATGCAAAGGTCACAAATGTAAAAGATTCACTGAAGGTTATTAACATTTGGGAATTATACATATAACGTTAATATTGTCAAAGCTCATCATAAAAGGACTAAATAGTATAACTGAGAGTAAATCATAAGTAACCAAGATGCCTTCTACAAATATTCTAAAATGAAACATGAAACAAGAAGTGACAGAAATAAGTTGAAAGTACAACCATTTCTCCAGAGGAAGGATTTCCTTCTGCCCAGTATAAACCAAGAGAATCCTTTCCCAAATTAAGTGCTGTAGCTTGAAGACAGAGACACAGAATTTATCCAAAGGCACCTTAATCCCCAAAATTAGCACCAGGGTTAAAGGACTAGTCTGTGTTTTTTTATATATAGCAATTAAATTAGGGCTGCATTACCCAAGCAAGAAAGAATACTTTCAAAGCATTCTGAAGTCTGCATACCCTGTAAAGTGATGCTCCCCTAAATCACCACCTCCATCTAACAGACCTCCAGCAGTAAAAGCATCATGCTCAGAATTGATGTTACTGTCATGATATTCTGGTGTGCAATCAAACTAACAACCTAATTACTAAAAAGTCATTCCATATAGCCAATTTAAATTTTAGGAATGGCTTATTACTGGAACCCTTCAGCACTGCTGGTGGAAGTGCAAAATGGCACAGCTGCTTTGGAAAATAGTTTAGCAGTTTCTTATAAAGTTAAACATACACCTGCCATATGACCCGATAATTCCAATACTCGATATGAACACTTAGATTCAACAAACAAATAACAAAACAAAAAAATTTTGTTTTCTGACAGCTTTATTCAAAATCACCAAAAACTGGGAAAAAGCTTCAAACTGGATAAACATGCTGAGGTACATACATATACCAGAATACTACTCAGCAGAAAACACACACACACACACACACACACACACACACACACACACACACACACACCTGATATACACTACAGCATGAATGAATCTCAAACGCATTCTGCAAAGTGGAATAAGCTAGATTCAAAAGGCTACATACCACACGATTTAAGTTATATGCTATTCTGGCAAGGGCAAAATTACAGGACAAAGAACAGATCAGTGATTGCTAAGGACTGGGAGTAGGAGAAGGGGTTGACCTCAAAGGAGCAGCATGGGGAAATATTTTGGAGTGATGGACTTGCTTGTATCTTGATTGCAGAGGGAGTAATTTTTAGTATGTGAAAATTTTTAAGGATAAAACTTTAAGTTCATAAACTATCAACTTCTACATTAAAAAAAAACTTTCTATAATTATATCTTTTCTAGAGGCTCACTGCACAAAGAGATTCATGCAATAGGCCTTCCTTCCCTTGGCTGCTGGCACCAGTTTTCCTCCTGTACCCAGGACCCAGGCCTTCGCTCCGAACACAGCAGAGAAGGCAAGCCTCAAGGTTTCTCCAGCGGAGAAGCCAAGCCTCTTCAGTCTTCAGTCGTCTTCAATCTTTGATCTGCACCAGCATATGCTAATTAACCGCCATCTTTGTTGGGTTAATTTACATATTCATCCTGATTGGCTGGTGGGTATAGCAGACTGACACCAATTTGATGTTTATCTTTTATTGGTGTAGATTTTTAAGCCTAGGTAACTATGTCAGCTGCTTATGTTCATTATTTTATTTAAATTAGCACCTATTTATTTGTTTGAAATTTAGCTCATACAACTGTGATGATGCAAACTAAACTGGTTTAGGTGAGATGGTGCTCAGAGGAATTTAATCAAGATTGCTCCGTGTCAAAGTTTTCCCTGATAAAAAATGATTAATCCATGCATTCAGCAAACAAGTAATCAGTAGTGACCTATTATGTGCCAATCACAGGAAATATAAATGGCAAAGAAGACAATCACAATCCCTGATATCACATAGCCTAAACAATAATATAAAGTGTGACTAGAGGCCCAGTGCACGAAATTCATGCACAGGTAGAGTCACTAGACCTGACCAACAATCAGGGCCAATATGTGGGGCAACTGGCGGGGTGATTGGGGGGTCCCTGCCGGCACCCGCCTTCGCTGGCCTGGAACCTGCAGGCAGGGGGCAGCTCCTGAGTTGAGCATCTGGCCCCTGGTGATCAGTACATGTCATAGCAACCGGTCTTTCCACCATTCAGTCAATTTGCATATTAGGCTTTTATTATACTAGAGGCCCGGTGCCAAAAATTTGTGCACTCGGGGGGGGGGGGCGTCCCTCAGCCCAGCCTGTTCCCTCCCAGTCCAGGACTCTTTGGGGGAGGTCCACCTGTCGACTTAGGCCCCCTCCCCAGAGGGGCAGGC
>NW_006291231.1:4598440-4637658 GCF_000327345.1 Myotis davidii
TGCTGGAAGCTCCCAGCCTCTTCTTTTTTTCTTTTTCTTTTTATTCTGGGATTTATCTACTTTCCATTAATTGAAACTTTGTTTCCTTCAGTGGAGCTCAGAGCCAGCCGGGAAGCTTGGCTTCCTCCATCACTGAAGCAACCAAGCCTCCGGCTAGCTCCAGCTCCGTGGCTGCCAGCCGCCATCTTGGTTGGGTTAATGTGTATATAGTTGCTCTGGTTGGCTGGTGGGCGAGGCTTAAGGTGTAGCAAAGGTACGGTCAATTTGCATGTTTGTCTTTTATTAGATTAGATAGAATATGTACAAGCGAATGACAGTGCTTTCAGAGTACATAGCAAGTGTACATAAACAACATAAGTTCTATATTTCCATTAGGATTTATACCTTGTAGTGCCTGGTATCTTGGTGAACTCAAAGACACAGTTTAAAGTCAACAAAGAAACATCAATCCTAAATGACTCACTAGATCAGATGGACTTAATTGACATCTTCAGAACATTTCACCCCAAAGCTACAGAATATACATTCTTCTCAAGTGCACATGGAGCATTTTCAAAGATAGACCACATACTGGGTCACAGGTCAAGTCTCTTCAAATTCAAGAAGATTGAAATCATATCAAGCATCTTCTCAGATCACAATGGCATAATATTAGAAATCAACTACAATAAAAACAACCAAAAAAAATTCAAACAAAAACACAGCTTAAAATCTGTGCATGCACCACAGTACTCACCACCCCCATTACCTTCAGTGTTTAAGGATGGAAAGAAAGCAAAGACCACATATATGGAATACTACATGAATAAGTAGAACAATGATCACTCCCTATAGGGAGGTCATCTTTAGGAAAATACCTATGCAGATTTATTTCTATCACCTTTTCAACAAACAGCACTTTTTACCACTATAGAATACTGTAGTTATGAACTTCTTTCTTTGAGGAATATTATTTTAAAGGAGGGGGAACAAGAAAGAAAAGGAGAAAAACAAACAAACAAAAGAAAAACACAGAGAGAGGATGGGGGGAGGAAAACCAAAGTAGGTATAAAGATTTTTGCAGTAAAGTCTTAAAAACAAATTAAGGAAGTTTAAGGAAACTAAAACAGAAGCACTGAACCACACCCCTACTTCTTTCTGTTATGAAAAAGGAAGCCAAGATAAGTAAAAAGAGGGCGGCCTACAGGTGCTTTGGCATAAAGTTATCATGTACAGAGGTAAGCTTACATAACCCCAAAGACTAAAGTGTGTGTGATGAATACTCAGCTATGCCAAAGTTACCCAAAACATTTTCTATCTCAAGCATCCTAATTACACAATGCTCCTGGGACCCCAATGGGGCTCACAAGTACCAGGCTTAATACTTGATGTCAAAAAAACAGAAAAGCTTCCAATAGCTATTAAAGACACAAACACAGATTAAAATCAATTGCTTCTTGATATGTATATATTTACAAGGGAAAAAAGCAAAAGAAATTTACCAGCATTTTACTGAAACTCCATCTTGGAGGAGTAAGATGCTGAGTAGTTTCCATCAAGAAACAAGGGATAGAAGCAAAATAATGTGTTCCACAATTCCTTTTTCAAAGTTCTTGCAGTCAAAAATGTTTTAGAATTCAGAATTTTAGGGGTTTTGACAAATGATACAACGTGCATACACCAGATATTTTGTAACACCCCTAAAAGAAGGCAGAACAGCGCACAGAAATCTGGGACAACACACTATAATCAAACATTTACTATTTCTGCAGAGAAATCTACGAATATATTAAATACACATTTCACACAGGTTTTGTGAAAAAAATCAATCTGTGCCAAACATAAAAGTAATATTTGCTTTTCAGAGCATTTTCAATTTTAGAATTGTTGATAAGAAATTAGGGTCCTGTAAAACTGTACCCATTACTCCATTACTAATTGTATGTGCCAAATGCTTCTGGTAACCTTTTTTAAAAAAAAATTTATCTTTATCATTGAGAGTATTACAGATGTCCTCCCTTTTCCCCCTTGCCCCACCACCCTATTGTTTATGTTCATGGGTAATGCATATATGCATACACATTCTCTGCTTAATCTCTTCCTGTCCCCCTCTCCGTCACGGGCAATGCATTTATGCATATAAATTCTTTGGTTAATCTCTTCCCACCCCATTCTTCCCTCTGAGGTATGCTAGTTTTATCATGATACTAACTTTATTGTAGTATCGAAGTATTTCTGTAAATTCAAAATACTTCTAAGTCTTCCATAGGTTCACACACAACATGTCCTCTAAACTCTAACCCAGTGGTTCTCAACCTTCCTAATGCCGCGACCCTGGCTATTGATGGGGAAGCGTAAGAGAAGAAATTTCAATACAAAGTTTAGATTTCAGCATTTTACTGAGCCTGTTTTCCTTCTACTTTCTTACTATGCTTTAAAAATAAAGGCATGTTGTATAAAATATCAAACTGAATTTAAATTTCTATTGTTAAATTTTTAAAAATCATGCAACAAATATATTATTTGTCTGAAATATGTGAACTCCAGCTTTTCACAGTGACAATGAATTTTAGGACCAAAAAAAAAACAATTGTGCCCTAGCCGGTTTGGCTCAGTGGATAGAGTATCGGCCTGCGGAATGAAGGGTCCCGGGTTCGATTTCGATCAAGGGCATGTACCTTGGTTGCAGGCACATCCCCAGTCGGGGGTGTACGGGAGGCAGCTGGTTGATGTTTCTCTCTCATTGATGTTTCTAGCTCTCTATCCCTCTCCCTTCCTCTATGTAAAAAATAAATAAAATATATTTAAAAGCAAAAACAACAACAACAAAACAATTGTCTTTGAAAGTGCAAAGCATCCTCAGACTTCAACAATAAGGTAAAAGTTAAAACATATTTTTAAGCAGAAAAATAGTCATTCCCAATGCAACATAATGTAAAAATACATTGTAATTTTGAGATTAAAATAGGAAAGGCAAGGGTGGGTGGGTAGGAAGAGATAACCCACATGTTTGCATTTATGCATAACCCATGGACACAGATAATAGGGTGGTGGAGGGTGGGGCAGGCTAGGAGTCAATGGGGTAAAAAAGGGGACATATGTAATACTTTCAACAATAAAGTTTAAAAAAATTCTGAATTTAAAATTGTCAGGCTAAACAGAGAGGGAAATATTCACCAGTCTGAGTAAATATTGCAGTACTGTAGCAGCAGATTCTTCTTTGAGAGGGTATAATGGGTATCAGAAAGCTAAAGAGCAAACTAGGATACAGTTCCCACAGGTCATGAAGATCAGAGAAAAAATGATATGAAAAGATAAGGTTATAACTACTGAGAATATAAAAAGCAACTAAGATCAATTTTGCAAAACGCATTACCCTTGTGCTGCTATGAAAGGCACACTTTCACTGTAAGTTTGATGCCAACACTGTTCACCATTAGAACCTAAAAAGTGAGTTTTTTCTGAAGATATGATGTTTGAAAGCTGGATTCTAGCGATTCCCAGAAGTAAATCTTTACTCATTTTATCCTTGTGCCATAATTCAATCAGCAATGAAATCCTAAGGAAGAGAGACACATGTATTCATACCTATCAACTCTGAACGAAGTCTTTTTTGGACTAAAATCTTTGAATTTCCTTAATGTAGTCAAAGATTACAGTGTTTGTTACTGGAATGTAAATGCTCAGTTCCATACATAACAATCAGAAAATTCAATTACATCCTCTACACCTCTTTCTATGCAATAAAGAAATTCTTTAAACCAGTGGTTCTCAACCTTCCTAATGCCGCAGCCCTTTAATACAGTTCCTCATGTTGTGGTGACCCCCCAATTTCATTGTTACAAATTGAACATAATTAAACCATAGCGATTAATCACAAAAACAATATGTAATTATATATGTATTCTCCAATGGTTCTCACAGGCTGAGAACCGCTGCTCTAACCACTCTTAAATGTCTCTACCACAAAATCTCCTACTAAGAAAGTTTGCAGAAATATGACGCTTGAAATTTATAGAACTGCCCAACTAATTTTGCTACCATGCAAAAAATGTTCATTGAATAAATTTAACATAGTGAACTCATAAAATGACTTGGTCTCATTTTGTCACAAGAAAAATGCTTTAAGTAGTAAAGGTGTTCTTGATTTATGAAGCAAAATCAAATGAGTCACAAAAAGGACCCTGACTTGTCATACGTGACAAGATACAATAACCATAAAACCCTAGTATCAATGTTTACATAGGTAAACATTCACTGACTATGTACAATATATACAATATACTATGTATGCAATACACTATAAGTACACTATTTTCACTGAGGGGAAAAACAGATGTAGTTATTTGTTAAGAATGGTATAAAGAGCCCTGACTGGTTTGGCTCAGTGGATAGAGCGTCGGCCTGCAGACTGAAAGGTCCCAGGTTCAATTCCGGTCAAGGGCATGTACCTTGGTTGTGGGCACATCCCCAGTAGGGTATGTAGGAGACAGCTGATCGATGTTTCTCTCTCATCGACGTTTCTGACTCCCTATCTCTCTCCCTTCCTCTCTGTAAGCAATCAATAAAAATATATTTAAAAAAAAGAATGGTACAAAGAGAATAAAGCAGAAGTGCAGTTAAACTAAAAAACCATTAAGGTACCTTCAGTCCTTATGTTACATGAAAATTACAACTCAACAATACTGTAAGTACGATAAATATAACCTAAACTAAAAACTTTTGAAGAGCAACAATTCTTCTTGCCTTTTTATAACTTAAACTTTAAAGATATATTTTTTACCACTGAAGTTTTTTTAAGATTTCCAGGGTCATCCAAATTGAGGCCTTAATTTATTCTTGATACATATTTTCCTTTAACAAATTTTCCAAATGTCAAAAAATTCTCTAATTGTGGTGCTATGCTTATCAAAAATTACTAAGGAGCACCCTAGCTAGTTTGGCTCAGTGGATAGAGCGTCGGCCTGAGGATTGTAAGGGCGCAGGTTCGATTACAGTCAAGGGTACATGTCTGGGTTGTGGGCTCAATCCCCAGCAGGGGGCATTCAGGAGGCAACCAATCAATGATTCTCTCTCATCATTGATGTTTCTATCTCACTCTTCCTATCCCTTCCTCTCTGAAATCAATAAAGATATATTTTTTTAAATAAATTGCTAACGAGCAATGAATAGAGTGACCTCACTAAGGATTCTTAGTATGGAACTATAAAAAGAAATCACTTTATTAACCTAATCCTCTTGTAAGTATTTTTTAGGCATTTCTTATTTATCTTCATACCTCCATTCCCAAATAAAAGGACATGAAAGTAAAAAGAAGTCATTTTTCAAAAAAGAGCTAACAGATATGTATAAAGAGAAGGATAAATCAGTCATTTTCAATGCTGGAATCACCTGTGAAAATCCTAAAATATATCACTAGTGTCCTGGCCCCATCCTCAGACTCAAATATAAATTAACATGGGTAGCATCCCAATATCTATAATTTTTTTTTAAGTTCCCCAGAAAAATTGTTAATGTGATGTCAGGATTGAGAATCCTTGGTACAAACTGCCTTCTCCATAAACCCTTTTCTCTTACTTTTAGTAAGTGGTAGCACTCCCACCTCCACAACAAGGACTATAAGGATTATATTTAAAATTTGTCCATTTTTCTTCTCTCATTTACTTTGTCACACACACACACACACACACACACACACACACACACACTTTAACAAATAAATATATGTCCATATTGAGCACCTATTTTATACCAGTTAACAATAAAACACAGACAATATAGTGATTGGATGAGAGATAAACGGATCCTTGTGGGATCGGGCCTAAACCGGCAGTTGGACATCCCCCAAAGGGTCCCAGATTGGAGAGGGTGCAGGCTGGGCTGAGGGACCACTCCCCCTCCCCCCCCCCAGTGCACTAATTTCATGCACCAGGCCTCTAGTATATATAAAAACTCAAAATACTACCCTGGCCAGGTGGCTCAGTTGGTTGGAGCATTGTCCCATATACCAAAAGGTTGCAGGTTCAATTCCCAGTCAGAGCACATACCTAGGTTGGGGATTCAATTCCAGTCAGGACACATACAGGAGGCAACCAATGGATGTTTCTCTCTCACATCGATGTTTCCTCTCTCTCTTCCCCCCCCTCTAAAATCAATAAACATATTCTCTGGTAAGGATCAAAAAAAATTAATTTTCAGTTGGAAAATTTTAAACAAGTCCATATAGTAAAATTTATTTTAGCTTATTTAATTATTTCATTCTCAAAGTTCAAGATTTTATTCAGTTTTCAAAAGACAACCTTCATCTGTAGGGTATTTAGATAAACAGCAGAGCATATAATAAGCACACAATATGCATTCTAGTTATCAACTTTCACAGATTATCGGAAAATACTCAAAAGAATGATTTTAAAAGACTGATTATATTTTGATATTTTATTAACTACAAGTATTTTCAGAATCTCAAATATGTTTAAAAAAATTAGCCACAATATGCCTTGACACTCATATAACAGGAAAAAAGACTCAGTGAATAATGTTCCATATTTAAATGACAATTGGCATAAGATTCCATATCTTTATAATTTACAGTTCTTCATAATTTACACTGTTCATATTGTTTTCAGGTCCCTGGAACAAAAGGAAAAAATAAAATAACATCTTATAAAAATATGCATCTACAGCCCTGGCCAGTTATAGTGTCGTATTCCAAAAGGTGGTAGTGGGTTCAATTCTCGGTCAGGGCACATACCAGGTTTTGGGATGGAGCCCTGGTCAGGGAGTGTGCAGGAGGCAACCCATCAATGTTTCTCTCTCACATAAATGTTTCTCTCTTTCTTTTTCTCTCTCCCTCTCCCTCTCTCTCTTTCTCTCTCTCTCTATCTCCCTCCCTCCCTCTAAGATCAATTTTAAAAAATGCATCTACAAACACCAATTGTTTTTTAACGTCACCAACAACTGATACCTACTAGTTTCACTTCCAACACAATACTGGGCTATTTTTGCATGCCAAATTAGTATTTTATTAAATGGCCTTGTAGCCATGTATCTGTACACAATAAGACTAGTGTAGTAACGGGAATTTTCTCTCTTCTCTCCCTGTTCATTACCTACTACATTTGCCTGTCAACTGAAAGTATTCAAAACTAGAATATAAAATAAGTATTTCACAGAAATAGAAAATAAACATGACACAGACTGAGTGTAAGGGAAAAACCATTTTTCACTTCCTTTTTTACTAAAGGAAACTCTGACTATAACTTTGACTCTAATATACTGTACTCTAATATACTGCCAAGTCAAAACCAAACAAGTTTAAAAAATAGATTAATAAGTACAAAATATTCAGAACTCAACCACTTTTATAAAGTACACTTGGATCAAAAGGTATCATATGGCCAATTTCAACCTTAAATTTTAAAGTAAATAATTTTAATAAGCCTAATTTTAAAAATAATGACAATTGATAAGGTATGAGTGTATTTGAGGCACACTTTACTCAAGGTAATATATGACAGCAGAATTATACGTTAAAAAAAATAAACTGGAAGAAAATATCCTACATCCCAGGATTCCACTTTCTATACTCAAAATAAAAAACATTTCCTATTTTTTCTGATGGTAAAAATAATACATAATCATATCTGAAAATTCCAATACAGAGAAGTATAAAAAGTATAAAAGCAAAATTCATCCCAAATAACTGTCATTAACATAAATATCCTTCCCAAGGATAGATGGATTTATTCTGTATATTTACAACAATAATTGCAACCATTACAAAAATTATAACAATTAAGTCTATATATTTATTCAGTTTAAATATACATGTATGTATACAAACACATACACTTTTTTTACATATACTGAAAGCAGAGAAATCTTTAAGATAGCAACTTTCATGAATATAAAGATATATATTGTTCCAAGCACTCGCACTGTTTCTGCATTTCCATTTAAGCAAGCCATGTTTCAGGTTATTTTGTGTGTATGGTGGGGGGAGGGGAGGTGTTGATGTTGATGATGTTGACTGTTTAGGACAGTGATGGCGAACCTATGACACGCATGTGAGAGGTGACACGCGAACTCATTTTTTGGTTGATTTTTCTTTGTTAAATGTCATTTAAATATATAAAATAAATATCAAAAATATACGTGTTTTACTATGGTTGTAAATATCAAAAAATTTCTGTATGTGACATGGCACCAGAGTTAAGTTAGGGCTTTTCAAAATGCCGACACGCTGAACTCAAAAGGTTCACCATCACTGGTTTAGGAGATTAAAAGATTTGTCTGTTGTTTTACTTTTAAAGAAATTATAAACCACCTAGCTACAATTTTACATAGCCTGAGAACACAGGTATCTGCACTAAATGTAACCAGTTGACTGGTTAAAAAAAACTAGCCCAGGATCCTAAGCAAAAGAGCAAAGTAAACAATAAGTTTTCAAGGCCTCCCACCTCTTGGTCAGAAAGAGCACTGCTCTAGCACTTAAGACATGAGAGGCTACCTTCCTATTATTAATTCTAAATTCTACAATTCTGTGATGCCTGCCTCCCCATTCTCCCACCATTCATTCATTCATTCATTTTGCTGCTTTCAAGATATTTAAAAAGTTTACTTTCCCTCCTATCTCACTGGGATTCCACAATTCAAAATAAACCCTTCCTCTGATTGACAACTCCCCTTTCCTCATGCACTTATTCTGTTCTAGGGATGAATAAAGAAATTTGATAAGACCAAAGGTGTCTGCAATTTTTGGTGAGGAGGGCAGCAACTCAGAAAAAAATATATATAAATAAATTTATTGACAGAAAATTTTAACTTTAAGTTATAACAGCTTTATGAGTTCCATGAAAAACATACATAATCTTACAACTTAGATAATGGATTTTATTGATTCAAAGTCAGTCATTAAGAAAATTAGTGTTTTTAGCTCCTAAAATATTCATACCTGAGCATATTTAAGACGGTAATACAGAGAAGCAGCTTTCTAATCTTTCATCCGTTACATTTGTACAATGCTGTAAAGTTCAAAGTGCACTTATATGCATTATTTATTTTCATTCTAAAACAAACAGATGTAGTAGTCACTATTGATTTGTCTCTCAAACATCCATTTCTCCCACATTTTTCTTTACCATTGTTTTAAATATCCTCCGTCTACCATGTAATTCAGGGAAATGTAATGCCACCCCCAACTGCAGGGATATATCCTGATTAGTAAAAACCAACCATGATAGCCCCTTTCCCCTTGTCACACCTGATTAGGAAGTAAATGTATGTGACTTAATTCTGGTCAATAAAACATGAAGAGAAAAGTATGCAGGTAGGCTTGTGCAAAAGATTTCCTGGCCAATGCATGTCTAGATGTGATCTTGCTACCAGCCTGGTGATGAATCCAACACACAAGGAAGAGGTGAGCCAAGAAAATCATAGAGGCAGACCAAAGCTCTGAAAAACTAGCCCTATCTCCATACTTCAGTGTTCCATTGAAGTAGCTACTGCATGTCAGGCATTGTAATGTGGCAAATAGACATCAAGATAAAGAGTATATCACATCCATCATTCCTTTCCCAACCTGGACCTCCTTCTCTCCCTAAAAGTTCTCTTTTGTACTTAGGCCGAGCTAGGTAGGCAAGAAAAGGAGGGTAGCTACTATAATAGTGATGGTGAACCTTTTGAGCTCGGCGGGTCAGCATTTTGAAAAACCCTAACTTAACTCTGGTGCCGTGTCACATATAGAAATTTTTTGATATTTGCAACCATAGTAAAACAAAGACTTATATTTTTGATATTTATTTTATACTAGAGGCCTGTTGCACGAAAAGATTCATGCAATAGGCCTTCCCTTCGCATGGCCGCTGGCACCGGTTTTCCTCCAGCACCTGGGACCCAAGCCTTCGCTCTAGCCAGAGCTGCCTTCAGTTTTCGCTCCGCAGCTTTGCGCCTATGTATGCAAATTAACCGCCATATTTGTTGGCGGTTAATTTGCATATCTCGCTGATTAGCCTGTGGAAGGAGTAGCAAAGGTATGGTCAATTACCATGTTTGTCTATTATTAGATAGGCTATTTAAATGCCATTTAACAAAGAAAAATCAACCAAAAAAATGAGTTCGCGTGTCACCTCTGACACGTGTGTCATAGGTTCGCCATCACTGTACTATAACCTGCTAGATCAGCATGCTTTGCAACAAGCACAAGTGCTCCTGGTACACAGCAGGGTATAGCATTTCCTCTTCCAAGGGACCATTTCCTCTACCAATTCATTCCAGTAATTCCTACACAGGTTGAGGAGACACTGGAATTATAAAACAACTTCTCTCCAACCCTGATGCTATATAAAGGTGAATAAGCAGCATATGAAATCTGATGAGGGACCATATCAAAAAATATGTGAGAACCACAGACTGATTATATGACTAGATAGCTAAGCAATTCACCCTAAAGTATGAATGACTATAGGTTCAAGAATAGCAATATTTCTTTTTTAAAGAGAATGCTATTAAATAAATCTCTAAGAGAGAGTATAAAGTAGGTGATATTTTAGAAACAGACAGTCTCTTTAATATATTTTTATTAACCAACAGCTCTTGTTAGTTCAAAAAGGGTATCATTCAAAAATCTACATACCTTACCATTTTTATTGCAACTAAAATATTAAAATGTACATTCTCAAGACAATCTTTTAATGCAAGACTATCATCTTTTAAGTAAGGGTCTATGAATTGTAGTGCTATTTTACCTTTTTCTAAAAACCATGTCCATAGTACATCACCTGTGATTTCCAATTTCTATTTCTTAAACATGGAAAGACATCTCACAAATGCTTAAAAGCAAGCAGAAGCTTTTTAGATTTTTGTAATTTTTTCCCTAACCGTTTAAACTTATTTCACCCACACTTACTTCAACTGTTAATTAATTTTAGCTACTCAACTGTTTTCAAAGTGCCCACTGGTTCTCATACAAGCACCTTTTTTGCCTTCACAGTTCACTGAATAATGTACCATTAAACTATGTAATTACAACATCAGGTACAACTGCCATTAACAATTTGTTGGGTATAAACACAAATAATTCTTGGTAAGTATACAGTAACTGGTTGGAGTAAAAGTTCAAGAACAAACTAGAGTCTACTGCCATTCGGTGATGTAGCAAGAGCATCAAGCAGTAAATGAAGTGTACCACTTAATCTTTTGAAGGAGTTAAGCAGAAGTGAGTTAAAAGAGATTCATCTATAAAAGGCTGCTCCTAAAGGTCTTTGCTTATTCTATCTACCAATCAACCCTGTAACAATTCATATATATCAGCAACTTCTGAATCTGCTTCTAAGAATCATACAGTGCCAGGCATCACACCTGGGCACTTTATATGAATGTCCTCAATCTCTTTTTAAAGAATTTTTGATTTTTAGAGAGAGAAAGGGAGAGGGAGCAAAAACACCAATGTGAGAGCTAAACATCTATCCGCTGCCTCCTGCACGCCCCCTACTGGAAATTGAGTTCACAACAGGGCATGTGACCTGACTGGGAATAGAACTGGCAACCTTTTGGTGCACTGGACAATGCCCAACCAACTGAGCCACAATGGCCAGGGGAAATTTTCTCAACCTTAATGAAGAACATAATCACAGAATAACCTCTCCCTTTATTTAATTTTAAAATTTTGTTGGGAGTTTTTTTGTGTGTGCATATGTGTTGATTTTTTTTAAATATGTTTTTATTGATTTCAGAGAGGAAAGGAGGAGAGACAGAAACATCAATGATGAGAGAGAATAATTGATCAGCTGCCTAACCCGGTCATGTGCCCTGTGTGGGAATCCAACTGTGACCTCCTGGTTCATAGGTAGAAGCTCAACCACTGAGCCATGCTGGCTGGGCTGATTTGTTTTTGAAATGGCTACACACCACACAGAACAGTATCCTCATAACTAAAGAAAATAGTTCAACACAAATCAGCTAAATAAATGTAATAATTTTGAATACAGCTAAAATCTGACATTACTTCACTAACGAAAAAAGCAATAGAAGTTTGTTTAAGAAAAAGATTATCATGAGATTTTACCTAATACCAATGAATGCTATAAAAAATGTGGATGTGACTTAGCCAGATGTGGACATAACTTAGCTAGAGATTTTCGTTAAATTAAACTACAACTGTGATATAACATTGTAAAGAAAATGACCAAACTGTGTAGAGTCATATCTATCAAATACACACACTTCAAGTTCACTGTTAAGAATTCTTTCTGACAAAGATGATGAGCATGAAATGGCATGAGAGAATATAACCAAGCACTTACTATGGTTTAAGAACAAATCATACATATCTTCCGAAGGTCCCACAATAGGAGGAAACACATTTCTAAATTCTAAATCTTAGCATTGAGAAAGAAGCTGGAGAAAACATGGCTATACAGCAGCCTCCACTGTGTCTCTAAAACTTATCTGTCCCCATATATCTCTCATTCCATTTTTTCTGAGTAGTTCAGAGACTCGCTGAAGTCACTCTATATCAGTGGTTCTTGACCTTCCTAATGCCACGACCCTTAAATACAGTTCCTCGTGTTGTGGTGACCCCCAATTTCATTGTTACAAATTGAACATAATTAAAGCACAGTGATTAATCACAAAAACAATATGTAATTATATATGTGTTTTCCGATGGTCTTAGGCGACCCCTGTGAAAGGGTCGCTGCTCTATATGAATGGGTAATACACACTTGATTTCTATACATTAAGAATCCCAAGTATAATTCTATCCTGCAGATCAACATAAAAGTGATACTCTGAAGTAGTTTAAGTTACTAAAACCATACTGTCTACTCCTACAGAATCTCTATAGTTAGAGAACTTCAGATACCCCCAAACTGCTATTTCCAAAGAAATTACATTTTGACAAACCAACACCCAGACACATATTAATAACACCAATCAATGCCACTAAGTGTTAACTGCTTGAGAAAAGAAAAAAAAAAGAAATAAAGAAAAAAGAAAGGGAGGGAGGGAGGAAGGGGCAGACAGAAGATTAGAAAAAACAGATCACTTCGTGGTTTTAGACTTTGAAGCCAGAAATAATTTTTTTTAATTGAAATATGTACTGTGCTACTTTCAAGATATAAAACAGATTGCTTAAACTCTAGAAGATTATTTCCTACAGTCAAAGTGAGGGTTTATGCCACTTAACTCATAGAGTTATCTGAA
The DNA here is from genome assembly GCF_000327345.1 of Myotis davidii. NCBI lineage: Eukaryota > Metazoa > Chordata > Mammalia > Chiroptera > Vespertilionidae > Myotis > Myotis davidii. The sequence goes on from NW_006291231.1 coordinate 4,611,623, forward strand.
GAGCAGTATTTACTGTATGGTCCCTATACAAAATAGGCACTTAAATTGTAACAGGTATTGTTATTGGGAGGTTCAAAATAACACAATTTCAGTTATAATGTAATTCCTTTTTGAAGATTAAAAGGGAAATAGCAAAAAACTATCAAACAATCTTCCCTGTAACATGATTCAACATGAACTTAAACACTCGTGTTGAGAGAGTGATATTTTTCTAAACACCCCTATGACAATAACTTAAATAATTTTAGGGACATCTGATATTTAAGATGACTAAAAACCTTATACATAATTTATCTGGAACTGTGAAAATTTCTCATTTTATCATCTCATTATTAAGTCAATTCTCTTTGATTGTAGACTCCTTACATTTCATTTTAACCATAGTAAATCTCACCTTGAAAAGTGTAACAATAATGTAACTATCCAATGAACTGTATTTTGTTTTGTTACTTAACATTTCAGCATGCCCTCTATTTTGTTTGATACATCCTTTTGGCAAGCCCTTTGAAACTAAACAACTACCTGTTCCATTTTGAAAAAAATGTGAACCAGTAACTAACCAGAATAATGGCCCAGTCCCAGCATGGAGGGGATTACAGAGGGGACACAGAGAAGTAAATGGACTGCTGCTTTCCATTTATTCCTGAGTCACATTTTTACAGTCTGGATTTATTTCATGTAAAACCAATTACCAGATTACCAGACACACCCATATTCAAATGCAAGTAAAGAAATATGGTAAGCCATGTATAAACTGTTTTAAGTTTTATACTTTTCTATTTTCCTCCATTAGCATAAATTATAAGAAGTTGACTATTCTGTTACATTTTATTTCCTTCAATATACTATCCCTTATTTGCCTTACCTATTTCCTATCAGCAAAGGCTCTATACACTTGGACCTTCATACCTCAAAATGACTCATTTTTAAATACAAGGAAGGCATGCTGGATTTCCCTGGTCTGATCTCCACCTACTTTCATAGCTTCCTCTCCCACAAAGACCTCCGGGCACAGCAGCCTTTTATGTCCAGCTCAACAGGCCCCGTAACATCCAACCCACATGCCTGTGCTCATGTCGTTCCCTTCACCTGGAAAACTGCCCCATACGCACACAGCCCTCAATTTGCCCATTAAAATATTTTAAGGCCCAAATGGAGTTTACCAGCTGTAAACTCATTCATAATTCCCCAGTCAAAAATTAGTAACACACACACACACACCATGTTTCCATGCACCTAATAAAGCTGTGCAAGTCTGCTTCTCCCTTGAAGGCAGCTACTAGGTTTCATTCATCTTCATATTCTACCCATTCTTCCATCCTCACCACACAGTAAAATGCCCTTGCACATATTAAAGGTCCAGGCTGAACTATACTACCCTTGATTCTAATCCCAGTCCTTTCATTTGAGGGAATAAATGACTTTCATGTGTTGAAGGTTTTTTTAATAGTTAATACCTACAAATACAATAATGAAAACATTAATAACTACAGAACGCATTGACTTTTTCAAGTTTGTTATTGCAACAGAGGTCAATGAGCACAATAAATCATCCGTAAAGATAATCATTTCCCAAGAGCTCCCCAAAAGTCTCATACATATCAACATTAAAATTAACTTTTCTGTCCCCCATTTAAAAAAAGCTACTTATACCTGATACATACCCAGAAATGCAAACTCCCTGAAAACAAGTGTCTATACACTCTGCTAAGAATCTATATCAAAGCCATGTAATTTATTTGATAACATCTTTCTTCCAGTGCCCATAAATATAGTTTTCATCTTTTGTGCAACTATAAAGGCTAATGTATACAATGGGCCCAAAGTTTGGGAATAATTGTACAATACACTAAGTACATCTCTCTCCCCCTTTCTCCAAACAGCTACTAAGAATGCCACAAACCAGATCTAATTTTTGGTGGAAAATGTTTTCTTAAAAGTGGCCTCAGATCTAATTTTAAATCATTCTTATTAAAATTGTTGTGATCTTTTTCTCACCCAACTTATTTATAGGAAAAGAAAGGATTCCTCAAAAATATATACAGCGCTTCAAAATTAGGTATTTATATTGTAAAAAGCATTCCAACTTAGATATAGTTCAACTTATTTTACTATCTGTGGGCAAACGTCATTCCTATCACAAAACTGCAAAAGCAAAAGAAATAAACACTGACTTATTTTCTTAGCTTATTAAAAATCGGCTGGTCTTAAATTTTCCAAGTCGATGTTCTAAAACAATAGGTTAAAAGGGGACCACTTGCTGACCAGCCTCCGTACTCCTGACACCAGAGTTAAAACATTCGCACAGTGTAGCAACAGTAGCCATCTCCCACACAGACTCTCTCCCACCCATTCACTTTTCCTCCTTCCCCGGGAGGACCAGGAAGACCATACACCGACCTCACTCCCCCCACCCCACCACCACGCACATCGCCATCACCGCCCGCCCGCGAAGAGAGATGTGGGGGCTGCGGACCATGAGAACCGGCGCTTCTGCGTGTCGCTTCCCCTGCATGTGGGATAAACAAACCCGCACGGAAACAGTAACCAGCAGAGTAATTCTGTGACTCCGACTAAAGCCTCGGTTAAGTTTCCAGCTAAGTCCGGAGCTCAATCCAAGAGGTAAATCCCTGCCCCCCTGGCCGCACACAAATGCCCCGACGGGAAGTTTACCCTGAAATGAATGCGGGCTGGTCCCTGACACCTCCTTCCATCAGACCCATGCCGTCCTCCCTCCGGCCCAAACCCCCGCTCCCCCAAACCCCCACTCGGAAGGGAATGGTCTGGACACAATCGAGGAGTGCTGGGAACTGCGCTCCCGACCTCCAAACCCGCCCCAAAGGAGTTAGTTTTTGCCCATTGATTATAATGTTGGCTGTGGGTTTGTCATATATGGCTTTTATTATATTGAGGTATGATCCCTCAATTCCTATCTTGCTGAGAGTTTTTATCAAGAAAGGGTGTTGGATTTTATCAAATGCTTTTTCCGCATCAATTGATATGACTATGTGGTTTTTTTCTCTCAATTTGTTTATGTGATGTATCACGTTTATTGATTTGCGGATATTGTACCATCCTTGCATCCCTGGGATAAACCCTACTTGGTCATGGTGTATGATCTTTTTGATGTACTGCTGGATCCGATTTGCTAGGATTTTGTTGAGGATTTTGGCATCCTCGGCGCGGACGAGGTGCCTGCACTCCTGCCGGTGCCTCCTACCCCCGCCTCCGGCTGGAGAGTCGCCGCCCGGGCCGCTGCTGCCGCCACCGATGCAACCGGGAATGAATGCACAGCAGCGCCTCGCTTATCCGGAGGTCAAACATCCTTCTGCCTCGGGCATCCGGATCGGCGCCGGACCCGGAAGTGAACACGCGGAAAAAAAATAAAAAAAGGAAAGCGTCTCTCTGGCGGCGGCGGCGGCCCCCACGCTGCCCGCAACAGCGAAAAGAGCCGAGTGGAGCCGAAGATTACACTGGCTTGCTCGGATTGGTCGACTCGCCGACCGGAAGAGAGGCAGCACGCTGATTGGCTGGCCAGGCGTATAAAGACCAGACCACTCCTTCCCGCCCACTTCCTTACAAGCGATGCGTAGTGGGGTACCTAAAGAAATGGTGTTCCTCTAGTTGAGAGGCTTGGCTAAGTTTGTGGAAGGAACTGGAGGAAAACACCCAGGATTTAGGAAAGCTACTAAAAATTCCGAGGCTTGAGTGAGCATAGAGTCTGAGGGCGCCATTGTGCCAACTCAGGGCGCCAAAGCTTCCCCGAGAGTGCCCAGCACAGCCCTCCAGGTGCCAAAGAGTTTTAGGACCTGCTCTAAGGGAGTGACATTACTGGCAGGCACGCCCACACTTTTTGTGACCCAGTGATACACCAGGGATTCAGCTGCTCAGTTTGTGAGTTCAGGTAATCCTCTGAACTATATAATGTGGTGGTTATCACCCCAGTTTTTCAAATGAACCTCCTGGAGTTCCGAGAGGCCAAACCACTCAAGTCATCAGGTTGTAAAACACTAACTGGAATCCATGTTTTCTGACTCCACTTTCTAGTCCTTTCTGACCACAAAGAAATGGCAGATTACATTCTTCCTCTCTCTGATAGCTGGTTAACTGGGATGAAGATGGGTCTCTGGAAGACCTCTGTGGACATAGATCCACCATGAAGACATTGTAGAGGACCCTGAAACTTTAATTTTTGAAAAATTGTTACTTTTTTAAAATATATTTTATTGATTTTTTTACAGAGAGGAAGGGAGAGAGAGAGAGAGAGTTAGAAACATCGATGAGGGAGAAATATGGATCAGCTGCCTCCTGCACACCCACCACTGGGGATGTGCCCGCAACCAAGGTACATGCCCTTGACCGGAATCGAACCGGGACCCCCCCAGTCCGCAGGCCGATGCTCTATCCACTGAGCCAAACTGGGTAGGGTGAAAAATTGTTATTCTTAATAATACTTTTGTCTAAAACCCTTTTAACTTCAGACATTAAGGTGTGCATGAAGAAAAATCATAGCCTGGAGCTATGTTTAAAGATTCGGTTATCAAATCTTTTAATGTTTTGATATATTTCACTTTATCAAGAAAGTTGAATCTTTCTTTTACAGAAAAGGGAAAATGGATAGCTTTACTTTTCACAGAATGTATCTATCATTCTCTCTAAAGAATTTGTAGGACATGAAAACAAAGCATTTTGTCAAAAGAGAAATTTGCTAAGTGCAAGTTTCCAGTGTACCATTAAAGATTATGAGAGCGATAACATGTAGATTTGTGCTATAATCATTTCTCCCCAGGTTCCTTATTCATAGTATTAAAATACTCTCCTTTGCCAAACTAGTTGTGCACAAATTGACCAAGAAATACATCCAAAATACAAATAAACACCAAAGACTAATCTTGCACAGTAACTTTCAACTAGTGTGCCACAAGAATTTTTAAAACATGCAATACCTGACTATTTAGTCAGGGGCACTAATCTCTTTTCCCTTAGATTGTCAAATTAAAAAATGCCAACAGACAAAACAACAATAGCTGACTTGTGTGAATGAATCAAGATTATACCTATTTTTCTGTCAGACCAGCAAAAAAATAATATATTTTTGGTGTGCCACAGCATTTTAGTAATTAGTTTATGTGTGTCATGAGATTATAAAGGTCAAAAATCACTGATCTAACACTTTGCTTTGATGCAGTGTATTAACAATGTGGCCAGTCTGGCTGAGTTAAATACACGTAGATTTTTCCCAACTAACAAGTAACAACCAACATTTGTATAAGCACTATATTATTCCATTTGATTCTGACAACCCTTTAAAATAAATTTCCAGCTATTATTATTTTTCTTCTGTTAGGAATGAGAAATGTTGCCCTCGTAGAGGTTAATTGACTTGCCCAAGATGACGTGATAAGTGAAAACCTGTTAAATATAAAATACAAAATTATGCGATTAAGGTATTTAAAAACTCCACTCTTCGGAACAAAAACAAAGGAAACATTTTCTTCCAAATATTTTGTTTCACCCTAATGGTAAACCTAGCATGGAGACTTACTGGTTGGCATAAGTTACAGCCTGAAGCATTACCAAATGATTTCTTTCTTTCTCAATATTAGCCTTAAGGTAAACTTGATGGAGGAAAAATGTAATTAAGAAAAAGTAAATGGTCAAGTAGAAAGAGAAAGAATGCAAAATGAGACATTGTGATAGTGGACAAAGCCTGGGAGCAGAGCAACATATTTTACTACAACCAGGAAAATAACTTCTTCCCTAGTCAAGCCTGTACTCAAGGGGAAGAAAAGGAAGGATCCTGAGAGAAAGCCAGTCAGAATGCAGATACATCAGGTTCAGGGGAAGCTGTCACTTAGCAACCTTTCCTTCACATTGTTACATGACTACAGCTAGAAAAGGTCAAAAACTGGTTTATAAATTTCTGAAAGGATGGTTTTAAGTATTTTGTAGGTGGAAAAATGAAAGTACAAGAATCACAAAACTTTTCTGAGAAGGTATTGCACTTTAATAATCTTAAGCAATCTATGCTAATAAAAGGGTAATATGCTAATTAGACCGGACATCTTCCAGGTGACCTTTAGGATGTCCTTCTGGACAAAGCTACGGTGGCAGGGCCAAGGCAGAGGCAGTTAGGGGCAATCAGGCTAGCAAGAAAGAGCAGTTAGGGGGATGAGGCCGGCAGGGGAGAGCAGTTAGGAGGATCAGGCCAGTAGGGGAGAACAGTTAGGGGGATCAGGCCTGCAGGGGAGAGCAGTTAGGGGGATGAGGCTGGCAGGGGAGAGCAGTTAGGGAATCAGGCCAGCAGGGGAGAGAAGTTAGACAGGTGAGTGGTTAGGAGCCAGCAGTCCCAGATTGCGAGAGACGGATCCTGGGAGGGAGAGGGCACAGGCTGGGCTAAGGGACACACACACACACACACACACGCATACACACACACCCATGCACAAATTTCATACACCAGGCCTCTAGTGTTTAATAAAATCATATCTTAAAGAATCCTTTTCTTAGCTCTGCTGAAATAACAAAATACCATTGACTGGTTTAAACAATAGAAGTTTGTTTTCTCACAGTTCTGGAGGCTGAAAATCTGAGATCAGAGTGGAGGCATAGTCTTATTTTGGTGAGACGAATCTTCTAGGCTTTCAGGTGGCCTTTACTGGATGCATGCAATCACTCTCTCTTTCTCTTCTTAAAAGGCACTAATTGCATCATGAGGGTCCCACCCTCATTACTTCTTCTAAACCTAATTATATCTGAAAGGCCTCATTTCTAAATACTGTCACATGAGTGGTTAGGATACCATCATATGAATTTGGGGGGACACAATATGGTCCAAGCACTCTTCAAAGGAATATGTTCTATGTAGAGAGTATATCATCTATAAATAAAAGAGCAGGTAAAGGTTAGAGGAGATATCAATAAAGGAAGATAACTGTGGACAACATAATGTTAAAGCCTCATAGCAGAAAAGAATACATTATTAAGATAAAGTACTTCAATAAAGAAAATTGTTTATAGAGAAAACTTATAAACACCAAGAAAAGTATAAAGGTGTCTTACCAAAAAGAGTGGCTATCTCTTGCTAGGCAATTTAATTTTTTTGTTGTTGTTGTTTGTTTGTTTGTTCCATTAGCAGGCCTGAATTTTGGCAGCTTTTAAGCAAGCTTGGCTATCTAAAGAATGCTATCTTGCGATAAATGCAGGAGTTAGCTAACGCTGCGATTTTTTGGTAATGGTTTCAACAACAGCTTGAATTCTGGGTAACATATAGATCTAAGGTTGAGAGACGGTCATCATAACTGTTCTCTGTTTCATTTTTTTTCCTCCCTTGGTTTTATTTTGCTCCCCGTAGTGATATTTCTCTGATATCTATCTCAGGAGCGCATTGCACAGCTCATGAGCCAGATCTAACCAAGACTACGTGTCTCATCAACCCCCACTCATAGGAATCGCACAGTTCTATGAATGTACGTGCAGGACGCCAAGTAAGAGCTCTGAATTAGAGTGTAGACTTCCAACTGTGCCACTTCCCTGTCTTTTATGCCTTATCATGTTTTCCCTGTCTGCCGCACTGGCCTTCTCCTTTGGTTTCTTTTTCTCATTGAAACTGTATGCTCCCCCAGAACTCCATCCAATGTGAAGAAGTTGTAAGTTTGATTTAGATAATTGTTCACTAGTCCCAGTTTCTGACTAGACCCTAGGCAACTGACTAGGCTTACAGAATTACTATATTCTTCTTCTGGATAGGCCCACATTGGAGCCAAACCTTGTCTAAGCCATGTCTGAATTTCATGTGCCCTTTGGACAATGAACTGCCTTGTGGGGGTCCGCATCTGTGTTTAATTAGGTTTCTTTAGTCTTGGTCATGCTTGGTCTTCATCCCTCACTTCACCAACCACTACTGCTAAATTCCAGACATGTGTTTATCCTCCCACCAGTTCCTATTATGCTATTGATGTCCTATCTGGCTGAATAGGATCATAAGGTCAGCAGAATATAAGAGGCAGGCAAATGTCTTAGTTAGAACCCTCACTTCCATTTAGTTCTCATTCTACTAGTACTTCTCCTATAATTAGCATTATACCACATTTCAGTTTCTTTCTGTTTTCCTTTTTTTGCACAATTTAAGTAATCTGAATCTCTGTTGGCTCATTTGTAAAATGAGTCAGTAACACCTACTTCATATCAATGTCAGGAAGATTAAATGCAATGATGAATCTTTAATGCACTTACCACTGCGCCTGGCATATAGTAAGAATTCAAATATATTCGTTGTTAGCTACCATGTGACTCCTAGGAACTTATATTTCTTAATCCTACAGGAATGGTCATCAAAAGTTGGAAATATCAGGCCCCAAGCTGTTCCCCAGCTTTAAAAGTCCAAGACGTACACAGAACTGGATTGTGGCCCTGAGGCAAAACATTCTTAAATTTGCTCCAGGAGCTATTTTTCTTTATTTTACCACATGTATTTGGACATTTATGGTGTATTGGCTGTTTAGCATCTGTTTACCCTTTCGTAATGGCATCCAGATTTCCTCCTGATGGCTTTTCTCCAACTCATTATATTCTGTGACCAGGGGCTCTGCCTCCCTGTAGGTATGAGGTGAGGGAGGAGTAATGGGGGATTCATTGCCTAAGCAATGCCAAATGGATGCTCTCTCCCTACATTTGAATCTTGAGCAGAGGGACACGCAATCTAAAAACAGTGGGAATGGCACTCCGTTCTAAATGCAGCACTCTGACCGCGTAGCTCCTGCCATAGGACAGTGACTACGATTCTACCTTCCAGCCTTTGGAACATTTGGATTCCGCCCAAACCAGGACCTCCAGCTTCCTGTCAATTCTATGAGGCACCCTCCCATCCCCCCTCCAATTGCCTTTCACTCAATTCTGTTTGCTAGCATTCCCCATAGTAAGTTCCTATTGTTTGCAACTGAAAAATCCTGATCGCTTTCATTCCTGGATTTTGGTTCACCTGGCTGTTGTCTCTCCTCCTTGTATCCTTTTTTATGTGGCCTGGCTCTGTGTCCACGGGAACATTTGAATTCTAATCTGTAGGTCAGTCCTGCTTCTTCTCTTCATTGGCTTCACCCTAATATAATCTCTGACTATCTCACTGTTGTTAGTAGGCTCCCTGGCTTCAGGCTTCTATTCTCTTAATTGACAAAGCTGGCCACACCCTGAAAAGCTTTGTATTTCAGTGCAGCTGCCTTCAGTCACCTGGCTGCCTGTCCTACCTTAGCTTCTGGCTGAAACCCTGCCAGTTGCAGACCTATCCCTTTGGACTGTGACTTAATGCTCTGTTTTCTGCCAGCTTGGGTGAACTGATCTGAGAAGAAACCTCAACCAAATGTCAATACTTGCTGCTTTCTAGAACTGTCACTCTAATAGGTCAGTGTATGTTTGTCAATTTATATTCATAATAATAAAAGCCAATGTCATCCTATATCTCATTTCCTTTCTATATATTATCTGTGTTCTTCTGATCTTGAGTCATGTCAGCAAAGAAAAAGCAACTTGGTCTGTTTACAATGGAATAGATTCTGTATTCTAAAATTACTCTAGCTATTTGAGTACTAAGCGATGGGATAGCCCTTATTTTTTTTTTTTGCAAATGCTAAACAACTTAGTCCTGATCTTGGAAGATTAAAGAGAATCTAGCTGTGCAGTGTTCGGGGTACAAACAGAAGCTGCAGTCCTCCACTTCCTCCTGCATGCCTTTGAAACAGACATTAACATCTCAGTGGAAACCTATCAGTGTTGTTGAACAGGTTACTGAATCCTGACAAAGGCTGCAAAAAAGAAAATAGAAGCTGGCTTTAAAATTCATGTCCAGATATCAGAAAACCCAATTATATGTGACTGTTAAAATAAATGTCAGTTATTATTAAACTCAATAGACTTCAACATTGTCCAAAGTAATAAAAATAATTATCTAGCAGATATGGGCATGATGATTGGTAAATAGAGGGGAAGAATGATTATTTTTATACTGTACATGTAAAATGAGTTTTTAAAAGATCATAATACCAACTGACTTTAAAATATAATAATTTGACTGTATATTCCTCACAGGAATATTCTATCGACCAAACAACTGCAAAAAAAAAATTTACTTTTTAATAATCATATTATTGGTGGTAGTGCTAAGGTTGTTTTTCTGAGATCTGGGATAAAGCAAAATGAGTAATTATGGCATATTCTAATTCTGTCATCCCTGATGTTGACAGAGATGAAACAAGTGGCCATCTAAATAACCTATAATCCTGAATTTGAAATATTATTATTCACTCATAGGTATTGTATATAGATATTTCTTAGCTCAGGCCACTGAGAAGGCCCAGAAACAAGCCCAACTCAGTTGCAATGGCACCTTCAGCCCCCACACTGGACACATAACAGAGCTTTTAGAAGAAAGACAAGCAGAAAACAGCACATTAGTTTGCTATTGCTGCTGTAACAAATTACTACAAATTTAGTGTTTAATACAACACAAATTTATTATCTTACAGGTCTCGAGGTCAGAGTTCTCACTGAGCTAAAATCTCCATGTTGGCAGGGCTGTGCTCCTCTGGAGGCTGCGGGGGAGGATTCATTTCCTTGTGTTTTCCATATTCCAGAGGCTTCCTGCATTCCCTGTCTGGTGGCCCCTCTCCGCCTTCAAAGCCAGCATCACATCACACTGATGGCTGCTTCTGTCATCACATGTCCTCTGACTCTCACCCTCCTGCCTTCCTCTTGCACTTATAAGAGTCCTGCGATTGCACTGAGTCCCCGGAGATAATCCGGGATAATCTCCCCTCTCAAAATTTTAAACATAATCTTAATGCAAAGCCTCTTGTGCTGCATAAAATAATATAGTCATAGGATCTGAGGATTAGGGTTTGGACATCTGGTGGGGTGGGGTAGGGGGGTGGGGGGGAAAGACGTTATTCTGCCTAACGCAGGTACCTAGTCACAAGGAAGGGTTTGAGGTTTGTTAAAGGGGGAAGAGCCTAATCTCAGTGGCTAAGATAAGGCCCCAACACTTAGAAATGTCACCCTGAGAATAATTCATCAGTGCTGCCTACAAGCCTTACATAATAGTAAATGGAATAGAGTGAAACTGACAACCACTGAGTGTCAGGCACTTTCTAGAAAACATTTTTTTTAAAAAATATTATAGGTAGGTTTTGTTTTCCTTTTCATGGATGAGGAAAATAACATTCGGAGGGAGTTGAAGTAAAGTGTGCAGGTCGCTCAGCTAGTAAATAGCAGAGCTAGGATTTGAATACTGAAATGTCTGGCTCCAAAATCCATGTATTTATGCTGCTTTTCATGATGTAGTCAGAGAGGTAAGTAGAAGACCCGGGCACATACAATCAGATTGCAGGATTACTTACAACTACAATAGCACTCCTCCAAATTGAACCTGTTGAGGCAAAGGAGGAAAGAATGAGGGAACAAAGAAGAGAGGGAGGAAGAAAGAGGGAGAGATCCTAAATTAGTGCTTTATACCAAGGTGAATCAGAGCAACTGGAAGTATGTATATGGGATAGGAATGGAGGACAGGCTAAAGGAAAACCTAAACCCTTTTTCTAAGCACAGCTTTGAGGATTACAGCACTCACAGGAAGCAGCACCAGTCAGAGAATCACTGTGAACTGTAGTCAGGTACTTCTTAATCAACACTTATTCCAAATGTCAAGTCTCAAAGAAGGAGAGGTACTTTAAACCAAAGAACCGATATTTATTTGTATGCAATTTATACACACACGTACAGAGTGTCCCAAAAAATGTATACATACTTTAACAGCTGATAGCTCAATTTTGGAAATTAAATGTATTTTAATAATCCCAGCCTTTATAATTATTCAAATTGAGTGCATACATTTTTGAGACACCCTATATATTGGTCTTTTCGGCTACACATATATGTACACAAGTAATTATTTGTAATTAGTTTTAGTAAACATTCTCCAGCTTTTTACTGCTTATTATTCTATAAGAGTACCTGGTACTCTTTTCAACTAGTTTTTCCTTGAGGAATTCAATAGGAAGTTGTATTTGTTTGAAATTAGATAGTGTTTGTTCTAACATGTTCTGTTTAGGCTTAGCTTTGATAAGAATTGATCAATCTAATTAATGGGTCTGCTATTAATGATCAAGAAAAATGTTTGAGAGTATAATTTTAAACCGCTTGATCACATAAATAATAGTCACCAAAAATGCATTTTAAAAATATTTTGGAGAATGTTCTAAAAATATGCAGTCCAATTTCTACAGACACTATTAAATTCATCCTTGGGCTTAGCCAGATCTATCTGGCCAACATTATTCTGTGCCTCCTCCACCACTCCAAAAAGCACACCTCATAGTCTTGCTTTCTGATATGACATTGCTTAAATTGAGGGGCATTATAAGAGACAGCCCTATGAAACTCATCATAGTAATTACTGTAGGAATACTTTTATGGACACTTACTATATCACATCATATCTTCTACATGAGGACCCTTTGAAGTTACAATACCATGAAGAGCTCTGCTTCTTTTAAATGGCTAGTTTGTTTTCATCTTACAGATGTCAAAAACTATTCACCTATTATATTTATTTATTTATGGTGCTATTTTTAGGAAGCCTCAAACCAACTTTGTAGTCTATCTCTAGGTCAGGGGTAGGGAATGTCCTGCCCACAGGCTGTCTAAGGCCCACAAAATCATTTGGTCTGGCCCTGCCAAGGCATTAGGGGTAAGTTAATTAAATGTTAGAACAAATATAGCAGGCTACTTTATAAGTTGATAATTTTGTATGGCCCTTGGCCAAAAAAAGGTTTCCCACCCCTGCTCTAGGTAGTTCATGTACCTTAAGGCATGCATTTTGTTGCACCAACTTTGGTAAAATCTTGCTTTATATATTCTTTTTTTTTTTTTTTATTGATTTCAGAGAAGAAGGGAGAGGGAGAGAGATAGAAACATCAGTGATGAGAGAGAATCATTGATCGTCTCCGTCCTGCATGCCCCCCTATTCAGGACCGAGCCTGTAACCCTGGCATGTGCCCTTGACCAGAATCGAATTCAGGAACCCTCAGTCCACAGGCCAATGCTCTATCCACTGAACCAATCCAGCTAGGGCTTGCTTTATATATTCTTATCCCCCCTTTTATTTTTATCTTGTAAATACTTCTATAAGTATTTTTATACACTGCCTTCTTTTTATAATGAAGCAGAGTATAGAAAATATGTGAAAAAATTAATTTTCTGTTGTTCTATTTATTTAGCACATTCCATAAAAAGTTATTAGGTGATTCCCCCGACAAATTTGGAGAGTATATTTGGGTTAGTCTGACCTAAATATGACATTCCTGAATTCCACACTAGGGGTTCCTGTGGGGCACCTCAGAGGGAAACGCCTTCATCTACTGGCACACCAAAACTCTGGTACAAGGAGACCCATACGCCAATAATCAGGAGAAATGTGCTATTAAATTTAAGGTATTTTGCTCAGAGAAAACAAACAGTATTTTCAAATATAAACCTAAGTTGAAAAGAGGCAAGGGCAGACAATCATTTGCATATGAAGCTGCTTTTTCACATGGCAGTTCATATCTATATTGCTCCAAAATGTGTAATAAATGTGTAACAAGCGGGGACTTATTCATTTAGCCATGGTTAATGATACTCCTAAGCAATGTCAACCAAGCACTCACTAGCAACTGAAAAAAATTACAAGTAAAAAATAATTGTCAACTCATTACACATCGAATAGATATAACAATAATAGCAATGAACATTTATTGAGTGCCTACTATATACCAAGTACTTATCACATTTAGTTTTCAGAACCCCATTGTACTTTTGTTAAATTTATTTTACAAATGAGAAATGTAAAGGAAAGCCACTGCAGGATCTAAGTGGGAGCTGGACAAAATCTGATTTACATCTGAAGATCTCTCTCTGGTTGTGGGAAGAGATTAGATGATAGGGGCAGCTGGTTAGAAGGCTATTGTAATAGTGCGTCCACAACGTGATGGCTGGGACCAGAGAGGTGATAATGAAGGTGTTGAGAGGTATTAGATTCAGAATGGACTTTAATGTGTGTGTGTTATAACTCACTACTTTTCTTTCTCAAAGCCAACAGCCTTTTAGTTGGCTAAATGAAGGTTCTCAAATGGCAAATGATCAGAATGTGAAATTCCCCTGTAATTCTAGTTCATGCTGAGGGTAAATTCAGGGCCTTTTTCCCCTGATGATTTGAAACTACCCATCTAGGCTGCCTTCCAAGGAAGGGATGTGATTTAGTTGTGGAGAGTGGGAGAAAAGTGCCACCTTCCTCATTCTGTTCCCTTTTGGTGAATGCCACGTCAGTTGTCAGTTCTCCTTTGAGCTCATCATGCCCTGTGTTGAGGAACATGGGGAACACATGTTAGGAGTAAATTAAACTTGGAAGTAAATTAAGATCCCAAGACTTCTTAGCTATTTCCTGACTTTTCCTTTCTATATGCCTTCCCTCACTTAATACAGAATTTTCATTTGTAAAGATAATAAAGCCACAGGGATTCTAATGGCCTGAAAAATCCAAAATAAAAATATGAGAATTAGTTTAAATCTTTGTCAGGCCTCAAGTCTAAGAACCAGATCTAAAATAAATGTATCATGGGTTAGCCAAATCTGTGCTTCTGAAAAACAAAATGTTTCAAAATAACCTAGCATGATATAGACATCCCTGTCCCACCAAAGTTCTATTTCTTACCCTCTTTTTCTTGCCTCAAACATATTTGTGCCCTCTATGATCTCTTCACTGTGGTTTCACTAATATGAGTTTTCCATGTGTCTCTCTACTATGTGCAAGTAGATTATATGCTTTATGGATTCTCTAATGTGGCAATTGGGCTAGCCTAACCAGCATGGGGCAGAGAAGTCATGTAGACAGCTATAAATTTGTAGCTAACTACCTTCTAAATGTGTATGTGTGATATAATATGCCTTTAGATCAACGGTTCTCAACCTGTGGGTCGCGACCCCTTTGGGGGTTGAACGACCCTTTCACAGGGGTCACCTAAGACCATAGGAAAACACATGTATGATTACATATTGTTTTTGTGATTAATCACTATGTTTTAATTATGTTCAATTTGTAACAATGAAAATACATCTTGCATATCAGATATTTACATTACAATTCATAACAGTAGCAAAATTATAGTTATGAAGTAGCAATGAAAATAATTTTATGGTTGGGGGTCACCACAACATGAGGAACTGTATTAAAGGGTCAAGGCATTAGGAAGGTTGAGAACCACTGCTTTAGATAATTAATATATAGTATATACATGTATGTAAATATGTTTATGTATACAATACATAATAGAAGATAGATAGTTGTTTTATTGTGGGTAGAGTTGTTTTGTATGTTAACCACTACCACCACCCCAACACACAGACACACACACACATTTAGTGACATTGAGTCTACATTGCCTCATATGAGCAAACAAATTCAACCATATTAACCTTCAAAAATCTACTGGACCCCGGTCCTTTTTGGAGTAAAGTTTTTTTTATCTTTGGTGAAGTAAATTAAATTTTCCTTTAAGTCCATATCTGTTTTCAAAGTGTAGACTCCCAGATTACTTTGAAGCGGATCCTGAAGTATCTCATGTGCTCTCAGATTGGATTATGGTGACTGACTTGGTAAAGCAAAGCACAGGGAGCAAAGGTGCCTCTGTCTTTGGAAGCTAAATCAGATCTATGTGTTCTAAAACTAATTCTACTTTACGTCTGCCTCTAAAACCTGAGCTAATTATTACCAAGATCACTTTTATTTCAAATCATCCCCATTAGGGGTCTCTCCACCTATATTAGAACGGAGTCCCTAATTTCTCCCTAATCTCCTTATTCACCTTTCCTATTCCCCAAACCAACCCACCCCAATACACACACAAATGACCCATTTAACTAGAATGATATGATTGCTAAGGTGACCCTTAATAAAGTTAGCTCTCTAAATATCTGTAAGGTTGGAGTAGGAGCAGCTTCCTGCAATTCTAATTTCTACACATCACTTTATCTTATCCTCCAGATCTTATAATACTTTTATTTTAAAAAATTGCCTTTATCGAACAAAGTCGATCCAAAGGCATGAAAGCATGGTATAGACCTCAGAGGGAAGAGGGAGGAGTCAGGCAGAGATTAACCAAATAACTTATATGCATATATGCATCACCCATGGACAGAGACAATAGTCGGTGAAGGCCTGGCTGGGGTGGGGTGTGAACAGGGTGGAGGGGGGCAATAGGGGACAAATTGGGGGCATCTGTATCAACAATAAAGATAAATTAAAAAATAATGGTGCATATCCTATCTAATAAAAGGGTAATATGCAAATTAACTGTCACCCCATCACAAAGATGGTGGCGCCCAGTCCCCTTAGCCCTACCGGAGTCCCCCAGTACTGGGGCGGTGGTCACTGAGAGCGGGTAGCATGAGCGGCCTGGCGGAATACTGGTTTTGTCACCACAGCAATGAGGCAAGTGTCCTGCCCCGGCCACTGTGGGCCTCTGGGCTGTGGAGAGCATCTGGGCAGCGGGCGCAGAGTGGCCAGGCCTTGCAGAGAGCAGAGAACCATGGGGAGTGGGCCTAAGCCATCAGAGCTCCAGGATTGGAGAGGGTGCAGGTCAGGATGAGGGACCAACCCCCCTATGCACAAATTTCATGCACCAGGCCTCTAGTAAAAAATAAAATTAAAAAGATGCCTTCATCAAATCACCTATGTTTGAAATACCTAGCGTGGTTTCTATTTTCTTGAATGGGCACTGACCATTAGAGATCTAAAGCAGCACTGGGGATAAATGCAATTCCCTGGAGCTAAATTAACATTCAAAATTGGATTTATTTTTAATTGGTAGCCTTAGCTTTTGCACAATTCCCAGTCCTTCATCTTTTTTTTTAAATCCTCACCCAAGGATATCTTTCCATTGAATTTTAGAGAGATTGAAAGAGAGGATGAGGAACAGAGAGAGAAAAACATTGATGTGTCTCTCTCACATCAATTGGTTGCCTCCTAGAGGCACCCCAACTGTCTAGGGATCAACTGAGGCACGTGCCCTTCACCAGAATCAAACCTGCGATGGTTCAGTCCATAGGCTGATGCTCTATCTACAGAGCCAAACTGGATAGGACCCTAGTCCTTTTGAAATGATAGTTTCTCCTTCTGGACAATTCACAACTTAGGTACCTGGTAGCATCTTATTGTTCTCTGGTTGCTTGGGACAACTTCACCCATTATTGAAGCAGTAGTGCAAGCTGTACATGCTTCTCAAACCCAGATTTCCCAAACCAAAACAACTTAGCCTGTATGCCCAATTTAGTGGACTTTCCCTTCTGAAACATGATATAGCAGGAAGTATTCTGTAGTTAGAGATAGAAGACCTAACTTTATTTATCAGTTCTACCGTTGGTGTGTAACCTTGGACAAGATACTAAATTCATTTGAGCCTGTTACCAAATGCCTATAATATAATAACAATAATAAAACCTACTTTCTAGGATTGTTGTAAAGATCAAATGACACCAACCATATTGAGAGCTTTGTAAACTATCCAAGACTATACAAAGCAATGTATTGTACATTTCCAAAATCTTGTTCACTATCAGATAGACTTTCTACATACAAGTCTCTAGCAGTAGCTTAACAATTATTGTGGAAAACTAGTTAAGAAGTTATTTTGAGATAGGTAGGACCTTCTTCAGTTCCTTCTCTCAAAATCACAAAAATAAGAGGCACTTATTCTACCAATATGAATTAAATCCAGTAGTATACTGGTCAATGTTTAACAACTGGCTCTCTGGGGGAAGAAAGGGGACCTATGGTTTGTAGAATTCACTAATTTCCATGGTGTAAATATTCCTGCCATGGTCAATTTCAAAATACCAAAGTAACATCAATCGTCATATAAAATTCCTCAATATTTAACAATTGGCCATCCTCACATAACTGTTTAAATATGCTTTATTACCTGCCATACTAAGAATATTTCTTGAGATTAATATAGGTTCTAGAAAAAATTTCTGTATATTGATGTTTGCCAAGATTAGCTTTTTTCCTTTATTCTTTATCAGTTAAGGATCATAAAATACTCTTTTCTATAATAATATCTTTTCGATAGTGAAATTTCTGAAAACAAAGCCCTCCTTTCATTTTGCTTATTAGTGCAATTGTTCTGTGATGCTAAGGATACCATTTCATTTTAATTTAATTAACTCTCAAGAGTTTAAAGTTCCTGGACTACATTTTGGAAAGATTTACAGCTAATACAATGACTGTTAAAAGTTAAATAGTAATAGATCTTATGATGCCTAAAATATTAGTATCAATTATAAAATATCTAATATTAATATGTATTTTTTAAAATATTAACTAAGGCCTCTGCATTTTGGATCTCGGAACATCCCTTTGCATTTGCTTTGTCTTTCATGGGCTGGTGATTCTCTATGGTTGATATTATAACAAGATGATCACCATGGAGAGATTGCATTGGCAACATGCCCACTGCTCCAATTGCACACATGCTTCTGAGAATTGATCTGGTTTCCACTGACTCTCGGAGGTGGGAGTGCCCGGGGAATTCTGGCTGACTCAGACCATTGTCAAATTGAAGGGCAATTTTAGGCATGTAATTTCTGGTCTGCTATGTGTTTGAATGAACTCTATTGCATTCTTATACATTAATTTATTATTGTCATTGTTTTGGGATCCTTACTGCCACCCTAGGCCTACTCCAGATTAGACTTAAACTCTTACATAAGTTTCTATCGACTAGGGATGAATAAGATCAGAACCTCAGAACTAAGCCCAAATGGAATTCACATTACCACATCATGGTAAAAACCATACCAAGCCTTTGGCAGTATAGATAACTTAATATCTCTGTGGATTACATCATGACTCATTCAGCACAAAAATGGAAAATAGTTCTAGTATATGGTTATGTTCTTCTTATAATTTATAGTTTTACTAAAAATTATATTTTCTTCAGAACAAAATTTGAAGACAATGAGAGATTACTCCTTGTAAATTAAATATTTGGAGAAAATTGAACTTTTTTTAACCTTTATTGTTGAAAATATTACATATGTCTCCTTTTTCTCCCCAGTGACCACTTCTAGACTGCCCCTGCACCAGGCCTTCACCACCCTATTGTCTGTGTTCCTGGGTTATGCATATATGCATACAAGTTCTATGGTTGATCTCTTGCCATCCACCCAACCACCCCTGTCTTCCCTCTTAGATTCGACAATCTGGTCCATGGAGAAACTTCAATTTACCACAGGAATTTTTCCCTCAAAAAAAAAAAATGCCAATCACTGACGTTAGAAATGATATCAGCCAATTTCCAGTACTATATTAAATCTCTGTCAGAAGCACCAAAAATCATTTTTGCAAAGGTGTGAATTCCCTTAAAGCTTCAGTGTAGTGATGAATATCCTAATTACCTAGGGGAATCCCTATGGATGCCTCAGCTATATAAAATTATGTCAAATGATTTTAATCTACCCATGCTTTCCAGCTTCTGACATTACTCCAATAAAATCTATACATTGGCAGCCACCTTCGTTTTAATTGTCCTAAATTTATCAACTTCAAGCTTCAAGGTATAATGCTGACTTTCACTTCTAATTAGATTTTTTTTTCTGTTCTTTCTTTTTTTAATTAGATTTTTTTTTTTGAAATAGAGATTCCTGTACACTATTCCCAACTTACTCCAGTTGATAGCATTTTGCTTAATTATAGTCTATTATTACAACCAGGAAATTGACATTAATAGTACTCACCAATTTTATTCATATTTTCCCAGTTTTACTTGTATTCACTTGTGTGTGTGAAGTTCTATATAATATTATCATGTGTGTAGGTTCATATATCCACCATAGTTATGATACTGAACACTACAAGGATTCTCCCTTTTTTAAAATAAAAGTTACCCCAAATATTAATAAGTCCTCTATTTCTAAAAATTTATTATTTCAATAGTGTTGTATAAATGGAATCATACAGTATGTAACTCTTTGGGACTGGCCATTTTTGCTCAGCATAATTTCTTAGTACTTCATCAAAGTTGTTGCATATATCAATAGTTCATTGGTGGGTTTTTTTTTTTAATTACTAGGTAGGATTCTATGCTATATATTTACCCCAGTTTGCATAACCGCTCACCTACTGAAAGACATCTGGGCTGATTCCAGTTCTAGTTATTATGAATAAAGCTTCTATGAACATTTGAGTACAGGTTTTTGTGTAAACATGAGTTTTCATTTTTCTGGGATAAGTGCCCAGAAGTGCAATTGCTGGGTCATATAATAGTTAAGGATTTGATTTTTTAAGAAACTTCCAAACTGTTTTTTCAGAATGGCTGAACCATGTTACATTTCCATCAGCAATGTGTAAGTGATCCAGTTTCTCCACATCCTCCCCAGCATTTGGTGGGGTCATTATTTTTTATTTTAGTCATTCTGATAGATATGTAGTAATATCTCATTTATGTTTTGATTTGCATTTCCCTAAATGTTAATGATTTTGAACATGTTTTCATGTGATTACTTACCATACATATACTTTCTTTGGTGAAATATCTGTTCATGTTTTTTGTCTATTTTCTAACTGAATTAGTTAGTGTGTTTTTTTACTATTGTGTTTTATGAGTCCTTTATATATTCTAGATATTGGTCCTTTGTCAGATATGTGGCCTGCAAATATTTTCTCCAAGTCTCTACATTGTCTTTTTATTTTCTTAATGGGGTCTTTCTCTGATAAAATTAAAAAATTATGATTAAGTTCATTTATCAATTATTTTTGTATGAAAAGTACTTTGGTGTCAATTATAAAAAGTTTTTGCCTAGTTTATGATTCCCAGAGATTTCCTCTTAATTATTTAAATAAAACATTTACAGTTTTATATTTACATGTAAGCTATGACCCACAGCTAATTTTTGTATATATATGAGGTTTAGTTTGTTTGCTTGCTTGCTTATTCAATTGCTTATTCAACTGCTTCAGCACTATTTGTTGAAAAGTCTATCATTCCTCCTTTGAATAGGTTTTATACTTTTGCCAAAAACTAGTTGAGCATATTTGTGTGGGTCTATTTCTGGGCTTTCTATTCCATCAACTTATGTGTGTATTCCTCTACCAATACCACATTTGTTTTTTATTACTGTAGCTATACAATAAGCCTTAATATTAGGTAGAGTAATTCTTCGTACTTTATTCCTTTTCCTCATAATTTTAAGCTATCTTAAGCTTGTCTATATCTACAGAAATCCTTGCTAGAATTGCATTAAATCTATAGATGAATTTGGTATTTTTTTAAAATATATTTTTATTGATTTTTTACAGAGAGGAAGGGAAAGGGATAGAGAGTTAGAAACATCGATAAGAGAGAAACATCGATCAACTGCCTCCTGCACACCCCCACTGCGGATGCACCTGTAACCAAGGTTCATGCCCTTGACCAGAATCAAACCTGGGACCCTTCAGTCCACAGGCCGACGCTCTATCCACTGAGCCAAACCAGTCAGGGCTCTATAGATGAATTTGAAGAGAATTGACATCTTTACTCAACTGTGTCTTTCAATCTATGAATATGGTATATCTCTTCATTTAGTTGGGTCTTTTTTTATTGTTGTTAATCCTCACCTGAGGATATTTTTTCCACTGATTCTCAGAAAGAATAGAAGGAGAGAGGGAAGGAAGAAAGAGAGAGAGAGGAAGGGGGGAGGGAATATCGGTGTGAGAGAGATACATTGATTGGCTGCCCCCACATGGGCCCTGACCCATGCAGAGGAATGAGACTGAAACCCAGGTATGTGCTCTTCACCAGGAATCAAACCCACTACCCTTTGGTGCACAGGCCAATGCTCTAACCAATTAGCTACACCAGCTAGGGCTAGTTAGGTCTTCTTTGATTTTCTTCATCAGCATTTTATAGTTTTCAGCATACAGATTTATGTACATCTTTTCTCAAGTGTATGTCTAAATATTTAATTTTCTCTGTAGCAATTATAAATGGTATTGTGTGTTTTTTAATTTATCTTTATTGTTGAAAGTATTACAGATGTCTCCTTCCTCCTTCCCCCTCTTCCTCTCCCCCCACATTGGTCCCCTCCACTCCCCTTCCATCTCCTCCTAGGCCTTTACTGCATTATTGTCTGTGTCCATGAGCTATGTATATATGCATTTAAGTTCTTTTGGTATTGTGTTCTTAATTGTGATTTCTGCATGCTCATTATTGGCATATAGAAATGTATTTAGTCTAGCCACTTGAGAGTTGACCTATGAACCAGGAGGTCTCGGTTCAATTCCCAGTCAGGGCATATGCCCGAGTTGCTGGCTCAATCCCCGGTGGGGTGTGTGCAGGAGGCCGCCAATGATTCTCTCTCATCATGGATGTTTCTCTCTCTCTCCCTCTCCCTTCCTCTCTGAAATCAGTTATATATATCTTGACAGAACTGTGTTTAAATTTTGTGTGTTGCTCTTATAGCCAGTGATCTTGCCCCTTAGTACTAGGAGTTTGTGTGGTTTTACTTTGTAGATTTCTTGGTATTTTCTGTGTAGAAAATCATGTCACTTGCCTATAGAGATCGTTTCATTTCTTCCTTTACAAACTGTATGCCTTTTATTTCTTTTTCTTGCCTTATCTTAGTGGTTAGAACACCTAGTACTATGTTAATGTGAAAGTAGACACCTTTTCCTTAATCTTGGTCTTTCACTATTAAGTAGGATATTAGCTGCAAGTGTTTTTGGTAAATGCTCTTTATCACGTTATGTTAATTACCTACTATTCCTAATTTGCTGAGAGTTATGATCATGAACAGGTATTGGCTTTTGCAGCCAAGTGCTTACCCTGCATCAATTGATATGACATTATGGTTTTTCTCCTTTAGCTTGTTGATATGGTAGATTACATTGATTGATTTTTTTAAATATTTAACCAGTCTTGCATATAAAATAAATCTCATTTGGTCATGGTGTATAATATTTTAGCATATTGTTCGAATTGGATTTCTAATACCACATTGAGAATTTTTGCGTCTATATTCATAAGAAATATTGACCTGTCCATTTGTTGTTTGTTTGTTTGTTTTATTAGTGCTGTCTTTGTCTGGTGTTGGTATCAGGGCAATACTTGTGTAAAATTAGTATTAATTTATCTTTAAAGAGGTACCACTACTGGTCCTGCCCACCTCCACCTCTACCTGCTGCCCTAATATTTCTGGGTGATGGAGGAGTGTCTCAGGCCTGTGGGACAAAGAGGCTTCCCAGGCCAAGCTACTGGGTCTCTCCAGCCAGCTCTGCCTGCCTACCTCCTCATCTCTCAGTGGGAAAGGGGAAACTCAGACCCAGCAGAGATGGAGAGTTCCCACTCCGGCCCCTGTGCTGGGAGTGTCAGGCTTACCTGGTGTTTTCAGAAGGACTCCTGGAAGGAATGAGCCTGCCTGGGCTATTTTCTATTGCTGGGCTGAAAGTCAAGAAACTCTGGGCCTGGTTGCCCTTCCTCTGTTGGGTAGGGGTACTTGAGAAACCCTGAGACTGTGTTGTTCCTACAGTCCTGGGTTCCCAAACCACCTTGCATATTTCACATTTCTCTTTTGGTTTTCATTTGCACCATTTCCTGTGTTTGTTGTACTTAGCAGAACAAGCAGGGGAAAAAGCAGATCTACACCATCTTGTCCTATTTGGGAGTGACCTTCACTTTTAATCATAGATGCAGAAGGACTGACTCAGTTCCAAAAAGTCTTGAATTACTTGAATTCTGCATAAGCAGACAAAGATTTAATATGAAGATGAGGAAGAAGAGGAGACAGAACCATTCATCATTGGAATTGACCTCAAGCTGATATACTGATAGCACAAATGGACCAAGAGGAAAAAAACAAACCAGCAACATGAAGCAGAGAACAAAGGTCTTTTCTTTGTAATAGCAGTGAACCAGCTTGTCTTTCCTGGCATTTACCTATCTGCTTCATGTTTTCAATGTAAAGCAAAGTTGTTGTTTTTTAAATATCTGGCATTGTATTATGTGGATTGGGAAAAAATTGTGAAACTTGGAGAGCAACTGGTGTCCAATCAGACAGTTGATTCAAAAAGAACGTTAGCTCAAACTATGGGGAAGCACAGATGATTTAATCATTCATTAGCCATAGTGACATGTGTTTATGCATTATCTTACTATCTCATCTTCCTTCTTTTCTTTTTAATCATAATTTATAGAAAAGCCACATTGCTTCCTTAGAAAACACTCTATGGATATTTTTTTCTTCCTTGAAGAGAAACCTGAGAAAAAATGAATTTCATTGAAATAATAGGAAAAATGATTGTAAACATGTCTTCTGATCTGTGCTTGTTATTTTTAAAACCAGCCCAGTTGCCAAAACCGGTTTGGCTCAGTGGATAGAGCATCGGCTTGCGGACTGAAGGGTCCCAGGTTCGATTCCGGTCAGGGGCATGTACCTGGGTTGCAGGCACATCCCCAGTGGGAGATGTGCAGGAGGCAGCTGATCAATGTTTCTCTCTCATTGATGTTTCTAATTCTCTATCTCTCTCCCTTCCTCTCTGTAAAAAAATCAATAAAATATATTTAAAAAAAATAAAATAAAATAAAACCAGCCCAGTTACTTCATCAATGATAATTTTTGAATTCCTTATTGGTGCATTCTAACTTACTTTTAAGGATGTTCCCACTTGCCAAAGAATGACATGGAGGAGGGAAATTATTATGATCAACTTTGCAAAGTTATATTTTGCAAATAATTATCCAGTGTGATGCTAGTGTCAGAAATCAAAACACTGTACCAGGTAGTATTCCCAAAACTATTAAGGAGCAAATCTAAATCACTACAAAAGCCAACTGAATTTTAGGTAATATTTACTGCTGAATTTCACAACTCTTAAGAAAACGCTCATAGTAGCAACTGTATTTGGGCTCTAAAAATAGCACTCTCCCACTCAGAAAATACTAGCAGCAGCAGCAGTTCAACTGAAAATCTTGAAAAAAATAAATGCTCTGTGTTATGAAAAGATCTCCAGGTTCTTTAGAGCTATATTAAATTTACTGAAATAGGACATGTTAGAATTTGTGCTTTACTTACTAGATTATTTTTTTGAATCACAGAAAAATGTTTATATATTTAAATGCTATCAGGAGGATTCCTAACAGTTACTGGAATTTGTGAAGATGTAAAAAGCATAGCCAAAACCTATCGGACATTGACTATATACTATTTGCTGGTTTCTTAAGAAATGACTGGGTTGCCTTATTTCTTATTTCTGTCAATATTAATATATTCAGGAAACCTAACATAGTCAATATTTCTAAATTCATGAATTACCTTTCTAATTTCTAGGTAACCTAACTTCTTATTCCAGAAAGTACTTACACTTTTCTAGCGATAATCAAAAAATTATTGAAAGACTAGTATATGCCAGTTAGCAGATTGTGAGCTCCTTGAAAGCAAGGATCCCCTCCTATTATCTACATAGCCCTAGAACTTGGTACCATATCTTAAACATAATGGCATAATGGGTGTTCATCAAATATTTACTGAATTAATTTTTCAAGGCACTACTGGAGAAATGTTACTTGAGGTAATATTTATATACAAAACTCTGTGCTAGGCTATAATCCTCACAAAACCCATAAGAGATTCATGTGTTGGTTAGCAATTTTTTGGTGGCAAGTAACAGAAAATGTAAATCAAAACCTAGATTAAGTAAGAAAGTGAATTTATTGGCTTGTATAGCTGAAAAGTTCAACAGTTGGTTGGTTACAGGTACAATTTCAACAGTGCTCTGGCTGAATGTCTCTGAAGTTCTCTCAGCTTTTCCTCCTTTCATGTGTCAAATTCATTGTCAATTGACTTCCTGCATGTAGTATAATGGCTGCAGTCTT
Organism: Myotis davidii; assembly: GCF_000327345.1. Classification (NCBI taxonomy): domain Eukaryota; kingdom Metazoa; phylum Chordata; class Mammalia; order Chiroptera; family Vespertilionidae; genus Myotis; species Myotis davidii. The sequence goes on from NW_006291231.1 coordinate 4,637,551, forward strand.
TCCAAGACTTATATCAGTACATCACACATACATAGGGATAGAGAGTGCCTCTTATAGCAGATGTCTTAGAAGAGTCAGCACATATCCTGGAAGTGTCCCATCCCCCCT
>NW_006291231.1:4637733-4646111 GCF_000327345.1 Myotis davidii
AGTCTAAATTGGATGTATGATTGGCTTGTACCCATCAAAGCCAACTCTTGGAGTTAGGATTAGGTTAAATCCTTGCCAAACTGCTACTGGTTGGGAAATAATGGGATTTTCTTAGGAAAGGAGACAAGAGAACTGAATCACTAGACATGTTGTTGGCTTCAGAGAGAGCTAACTTGCCTGAGGTTGACAGTGGTGTCAAACTAACTCTAAAGCTTGTGTTCTTTCCACTTTCAATTGCATCAAGTGTTCAGAGAAACTACCAGATAGTATAAAACACCATTCTTGTGCTAACTTCAAAAAACTAAAATTAGAATTGTCTTATCCTAGGGAGAAATGTGATTTAAATAAAATGTCTTTCCCCCTTTCCCCAACTTTCACCATCCTTACTTCACCTTCTCTAACACATGAGAATCCTTCCCACCTTTCCAACCCCAAGTAAATGCTCTCATACTCCCAGGGCAGTGGTCCATACTCCAAAATTATCTCCCTCAGTTAATTCTCATTGAACTTCTGCTTCTTTAGGTGTTAGGTAAAAAATAATAACATGAATAATAACATAATACAGTCCCAGCTGGTTTGGCTCAGTGGATAGAGTGTCAGCCTTCGGACTGAAGGGTCTTTGATTCCAGTCAAGGGCACGTACCTCAGTTGCAGGTTTGATCTCCAGCCCTGATCTGGGCACATGAGGGAGGTGTGGCTAGTTGATGTGTCTCTCTCACATCAATGTTTCTCTCTCTGTCTGTCTCTTCCTTTCCCTCCCACTCTCTCTAAAAATCAATTTGAAAATATCCTCCACTGAGGATTAACAAAAACAAAAAGTAATAACATAATACATTACCACTTCTAAGGATATTTGCAATTTATATCATGACATTTGTTAGGCATAACCCCTCACACTCCTTGCCCCTAAGAATCTCCCCAGAAGGAATTTCAAAGGAAAGAGATAGAAAAGGTGGGTGACAATTATGTTGCAGATAAACCTTCCCAGGACATCTGGGATCAGACTCTGAAAGTGATTGTTGCCATAGCCTCTTCGAATGAATTTGGCATGCCAAATTGTCTTTTTCCTAATTGTATGGTCTCTTTTTCCTAACGTATTCCCATTGGGTAATCTTCTTCTTATCCCAGCTCCATATATTTTCAAACAATTTTTATATTTAAAATGTTGTTATTTGATTGGTGTTTCTTCTGTGATGGCTGATTCATTTTCAGATTGTTCTTTTCTGTACTACACTTCACTTAACTATCCTCACTGAAAAATGACTCCCAGATTCAAATTGCTTTCACATGTGTTTTTAACCTCCCCAAATCAAGTAGGTTTCACTCTCCTAAAGCCTTTAATTAAACACGCAAGAACTGATAATGGAAGAAAAACTAAAAGCACAGTATGCCTAAAAAGCCTAGAAATTCATCTTTTTCAGAATGACAAATTTTGGAATTTACTCATCAAAATGTCAGCTACTTCTTAGTCATATAAAACCAACTCCAGTTGATTGAATTCTAAAATTAGGAAACTGGAATGGAGTTGAGTTAGTAAGATCCAAACAACTTTATGGGGGGAAAAAAAGTTGCAGTACCTCATCCTGCCAACGTGGGACTGGCCAGATCTAGTTTGAGCTGGTGAGAGCTGGACAAAGGACTGTTTCAGACTTAAAATGAGCCAGAATTAGACCATGGGTTCTAGGTTACTGACCCTTGCTGAATGCATGTGGGCCGATACAAAGTCTGTGTGCAATACTTTTATGCTCATAAACTTTACCACTGTTTTCCCCTGCCTTGTAATCACAAATGTGTTTGCCGCTTAGCTGCCTGCATATAGGACATCCCTTCCCGCCCACTACCCACACATAGGAGTATGGCTCTTTCAATATTTTGAGCTGTTCAGCCACTGCCGAATCAACCCACACACAGTAACTGTTAAAGTAGTTATTATGTCCTCCTTAGAATCTATGTTAAATTCTGTTGTTCTTAATCCAAGGCAACATTTTACATATTTATAGACTTTTTTCTAAGTTGGATTTTAAAAGACCCTTTATGATCTTTGCAAGACAATATCACAATTGTTAAAATTTTGAGGAATTTTTATTATGAACAGAATGCGGTTTCTTTTAAGGGAAAAAAAAAGCCCTGGTATTATAAAAATCAGGGAATTTCAGATGTGGGTGGCAATTCACTTGGACATATCCATTTAAACTGAGTTAACTAACTTATGGGTGTGATTCTGTCTGCCAACATTTCAGAGCATTCTCCACATTCATAATGTGATAGTACACTGGGGCTAGGGAACACAGAGTGTAGATGGGGGTGGGGAGGAGATTCAGGGTTCCCATGAAGAACTCCTGCTCACTGCTTCAGGCTGAATATGAAGTATTCTCCCTGCCCACTCAAGAAGAGACAAGGCCAGCCTGAAACAGACAAACAGAACTGGGGAGCAGAGAGCGTGAAAATAATACGACAGAATTTTGAAATACAGGCCAAGGCTTTTATTTATGCAAAAAGGCAATTTGACACCATTTTGCTCCCATGAATCATGTGTACAAATTTAATTATTGGTTCCTTTTAAGTAACAAAGCAGCCGTCTTAGAGCTAGTTGCTTTGGGAATGTGATACTTAAATGCTATTTTTAGATCCTAAGCAGCCGTCTTAGAGCTAGGGAATGTGATACTTAAATGCTATTTTTAGATCAAAGTCGTGTTAAGAAAGGCTATTCGGGCTGAACCCTGCCTCTATACCTTCATGAAACTAACACAAATTGAATACATACTAAGAGTTGGTCACGGGAGATGACAAGATGAACAAAGCAAGGAAGAGCCCTAGATCTGAGGGACTCTGTCTAGAATAAAGGGAGACATTTAAACAAATAATAAACAAGTAGCATATAAATTCTATAATTGAGACATACACTCAAGGAAAGACTGACCCACAAAGAAAATGGCTTAATGAGCTGGTGTAAACATTGGTGTTGAGACTTGAGGGATGTTTAAATGGGGTCAGTGTTTAAGTGGTCAGGTTATGCATGAATAATTTCCTGTTATGATACCTTTAGTTCCTTATGTAACCTTGTAACTTATGGGTGTGGATAATGAATCCTCAAATAGTGTGGCCCTCTGTACATCTTTCTTCCCAGGAGTCAGGACCCCTAGGTCCCTGCTGGACTCGACTCTAAGGCTAATCTAGTATTCTATTTATAGGTATTTAAGGATCTCTGATTCAATTAACAGTGAACAGCCTACCTCAGAACAAGTGGGCTGAAGCATGTTGATTGCAGACGTGGGGACAGGCATAAGAGGAGGGCTGAACGCAAGACCTCACTGAGCATTCGGGTAAGGGAAGCCCATTTCTATCTAGGAAGTGCTAACTATGTTATCAACTAATTTAAACATCTGTGGGTTAAGTCAAGGTTCAGTGACCTGTTTAAGACCACAGAGGCATATTAGAGTTGAGATACTAACAGTTTCCTCAACTTGAAAGATGGGATGGGCCCGTTCTAACCAGTCAGGCAGAGAGTTGCTTGAAGAGAGAAGGATATCGCATCCTGTTTCTTAAAGTGGGTCATATTTACATTAGAAATATTATTTGTTTTTTAATGATTATACATAATCATTAGTATTTAGTATCTATTTAATATTTACTAAACTAAATTTAATAGAATTAAGTGGGAATATTAGATGAGCCAGATCTGTATAATAAGGGGTTTCTGAATTTAAAAAAGAGAGTAAGTTTGGCAGACAGTCAGTTGGCATCAGCAGGATCCCACCAGGAATATCAAAAGTGTTCTGTTGGAAGTAGCACCACTGGGAAATCAAGAAGCAATCAGACGGAGAGGGGAGTTTGATAATGGGAAACAAGGAACCAGGCACCCACTGAAAGTGAGGGAAAGCATCCAAGCCTATGGTAGAGATAAGGGACTAGCAAGAAGCAAAGCAGGGTTCTAATCCAACTCGGATCGAGGAAATAAGGCAGGGTCATGATGACTAGAACTGGAATCTCAGAAACAAGGAGACTGGATCTCAAGAACAAGGCAGAGCTGTGCTGGAACTAAATCATACAGCACAGACTAACCAAAGGAAGAGCTCCTCGATGCAAAATCCTCAACTGAAATAGAGTTTTGACATCCTTGCTAGAGAGTGGGCCTATAATGGGATCGGTGGGGAAAGATTGAGAATTGTGTCAAAAATATAAGGCTTTGCCCAGCCTGGCTGTTCAGGTGGTTGGAGCATTGTCCAGTTCACCAAAAGGTTGCAGGTTCCATTCCCAGTCAAGGCACATACCTAGGTTGTGGGTTTGATCCCTGGTCAGGGTAGATACAGGAGGCAACCGATCAATGATTCTCACATTGATGTCTCTCTCTCCATTCCTCTCTCTAAAATCAATAAAAACATATCCTCAGGTGAGGATTCAAAAAAAAAAAGAGTATAGGGCTATGAAGAGAGGAGGGTAGTATCAAGAATGTAGGACTATGGTAAGAGGAAGGTATTGGGACAATGAATATGTCAAGACCTAAAGGGTTAGGATGAGAAAAATACTGCCTAGAGGGAATATCTTATGGGGGTTTTTTTCCTGCCCTTCTTCTGGTAATAGCTTCCTAGTTTCCTTTTGAGACCCCCACCCCATATTTCATGAGTAAAGGCACAGCACTATGCCCATCAAAGTGTCTTGCCCACACTAAGTCCAGGACCCTAACTAGGTAAAGCCTCTCTCTCTCTCTCTCTCTCTCTCTCTCTTTTCCTTTCTCTCCCCCTCCCCCCAAGAATTTGAATCTCAAGGGAAAGAAATAAGGGATGGGAAATAATTGATGCTGTTCTATATCTTGGTCTGGACTTCAGTGTGAACACCTAGATCACCACAGCTGTTCTGATTCCAGTACAGAAGTCTGTGTCTTCAGTATTTACTAGATTTTGGAACTATCCATATCTCCGTAGTGAGTCACTTCTTTCATTTAAATTAGCTAAGTTCATTTCTGTTGCTAAGTTCAAAGTATCGTAAATGATTCAGTATCAAAGATGACAGCAGGATTTCAGTTCTTTTCTGAATCAACCTTCCCAAAGGTAGAGTCAGGACCAATTTCCTTGAGTCTGCAGTTTGGAGGGCCCCAAAGAGCTGCCCTCTGTCTGCACAATCATATTTCTCCGGGAACCTACCAAGCCAGGCAGATTCCTCCCACGCCACTTTCTGACAGGTAATGAATACATTTTCCTAAGCCCAAAAATGCTTAAAGCATGACCTAGTTCTCTGTGATTTCACTAAAATTTAAAACTTTTCTGAGTTAATAGGTTTGCTAAATATTTTTTTATGCTCAAAGTTTGAAAAAAAAAGTCAGCTCTAAAATAAATACATTATCATCCCAGCAATATATTTTTCAGTGAGCTGAAATTGAGTGAAAATTATTGTGTATAGGTAAATATTTTTACCTTAAATTAGATCAGGTGAAATATGACCAATTTATTATAAATGTGACCAAGAAAATGACACTTTTCTAAAGCAGGCAAGAATCCTTTTTATGTCCAGGATGAAAGATGTTTAAAAAGCACACCATTTAAGATTTTACAAAGTTATATAGACATGATCCTGTTTTTCCAGGTCTTTGATTTGATAACAACATTTTAATTATAAAAACTCAGACAGCCACAAATGGGGAAGACAGAACAGTGAGCTTTAAACTACAAAGAGGTAACTAAAGTTATTCATAATCATTTTCACTGGCAATCAATACGGTATTGATTTTCTATTCTTGCTACCCTGACAGGAATGTCCTTGGCTTGAAACTCTACCTATGCTAGGAAATATTAGCAAATAAAGCAATTCCAACTCAAGGAAATGGAAAGAGAATAGAAGACAGCAAAACCTTGGATATACTTCAGAGATGAAAATAATTGTCTGCTGTCAGTTAGTTCTGCTGGTCAGATGATGGTACCAAGGTGACCCAGGCTGAGAGTGGCCCAGTGGGAACTTCTAGATTTCACTGTGTTCTGCAACAAAGGACTATGCCGGTATCTTAACCAGTGGGGAGCATCTTTATACACAAAGAGAAGTGGCCCAGAGTGAATTCACATTACCACCACTACAAAATCTACTCAAAGCATATGCCCTACTGACCATGAGTTAATAGCATTATCTGAGTACATGATAAAAAGCAGAATCTCATTCAAATTTTAAAGGAATTGATTAAATTGGCAAAATTTTAAACTATCATGCATTAAGGCACAAACCATTAAAGCAGCCCTGGGGAAATTCATTCCAGAAGTGGAACACAATGCTTTCTCACAAAATTGAACATGTTGAGGCCTATGTTCAGTAATTCACAGATAGAGATCAAAGCCCACATATTCTACTGGGAAAACTGGATTCAAACCAAAGAAACATCAAATCACTGCTTTACTTGATAAGTATAATTTCAGTAGTTCTGAGCAACTCAATAAAAGTGACTTTCAAAGGACAAATCTTTCCTGATCTTATATGGTATTATTTTAATCCCCATTAATCAAATCCAAGAGTCAACCCCACACACCAAAGAGAACATAGTAGATGAACCATGTCTGCCTCTAAATCACAAGAGCAGTTGTAAGACATCTGCTTTTAAATATTTCTTTTCTTCGGCTTCTATTTTTACAATATATTTTCTGAAAAACATTTACTGTCTAACAAGCCTCACATCCAAAAGAAGAGAACAATTATTTGACATTAAAGGTACTATGATGAGTCATTTAAATAACTATCAAAGGACTTTTCAAAATAGTAATAGGAAAAGATTTAACTTTCTGCAGTGCAACATCTGGGACAGGTCAAGTTCTTTTGCACAAAGCAAAAGGGTAATCACTTTTTCCTTTTTGAATGGGGCTTCAACTGCCTTGTTTGAAGATTCTGTAATAGCCTTCCCTAAGGAAGTTATCAAACAAGAGAAATCTGAGTCCATGTGCCTGATCTCCACTGACCCTGATTGTCTCCAGGCTTATAATTAGAGTCCCTAGAGCAGTGGTTCTCAACCTTCCTAAAGCCACAACCCTTTAATACAGTTCCTCATGATGTGGTGGTCCCCAACCGTAAAATTATTTTCATTGCTACTTTATAACTGTAATTTTGCTACTGTTATGAATCTTAATGTAAATATCTGATATGTATTTTCATTGTTACAAATTGAACATAATTAAAGCATAGTGATTAATCACAAAAACAATATGTAATTATATATGTGTTTTCCGATGGTCTTAGGTGACCTCTGTGAAAGGGTCGTTCGACCCCCAAAGGGGTCACGACCCACAGGTTGAGAACCGCTGCCCTAGAGACTAGCCCAGGGAGGTCCTATTTGATTTATGTAACAACAATAACACCCCTCTAGACTTGGAAAGGCCTGCTCTTAGCTACCACACCAGAATCCCAATGGTACAAGCTTTGAGTGGGACCTGGGACCTGTGAAGGCTAGGCAGTCCAAATGTCAGTGCAGGCAGCTCTGCTACTTGGCCTTTATGACCTAGTGAATCCAACAGATTTCAAAGTTTCTGTAACAGATTGGAATGTTCTCTAAACATTATAAAAATTCCAATAAATCACAGCAGAGGCCCATAGGATGTTTGAGCATCAGCACATCCTCCCTGTCAAGTAATCATTCTCCTTTTAAGAAATAGCTTTTGGACTGCTATTGAGTGCTGGTAGAGATTGAACATCTGTCCTTAGGACTCCATTCATATGCTTCCATCATAAATGAGATATTTGCAATAACATTAGACATTCCCTGAGACACTGCTTGCTTGATTGTCTCATTAAGTGGTCACGCTGAGACAAACAGAACTATACATGGGCTCAACTACATGGACTTCCCCTCACCAAGACTGGCCTGCCCACTGTCATGGCTTGATGTGCAACTTGACATTTGTTGTAACCAAACAGGAGCCTACCAATATGGTACCCAACTCCAGGGGGACCAAAAGGTACTTGGTGTTAGGCAGTTTACATTATTTTATGAAGTGACAGTTTTTATCTTCATTGGAATAGATGTTTATTTTGGATTTGAATTTGCTTTTCCTCACTGCCATACATCTACAAGCAGCACAGTCTGGATTCAGAGAACACTTTATTCACTAGCAACTTTTTTCTCAAAACATTACTTTTAATAAGTTTACTTTTTATGTGAAATAAGGCAATATACTGATGTTCATAGGATCACTGATCTCATATGTGTCATCATTTGAAAGTAATTGGTCTTATAGAATAGGTGGGGGTGGGGAGAGGTAATCAACCAAAGGCCTTGTATACATATATGCATAACCCATGGACACAGACAATAGAGTGGTTATGGCCTGGGGCAGGGGGCAGGAGTGGGCTGGAAGGGGTCATTGGGGGGAAAGGGGGAAATAAGTAATACATTCAACAAAAAGAATTAT
>NW_006291231.1:4646156-4649179 GCF_000327345.1 Myotis davidii
GCTTTCACGAGTTGGAAGCAACAACCTCTACCTAGCCTCCCATGCTATTGGACAACAAGCAAGAAAAGGGTTATAGTCATGCCTACCACATATAAGGTATGCTGTTTACAGTATGGAATCTTGAATATATTTTATGCCAAAATTTTGGCTCAAGGGAGTAAAGTCTTGTTCTAATAAAATCGGTACATTATAATCTATATATATAAAAGGTTAAGTGACCATCCAACTGGCTGGTAGGTATGATACCCACTGACCACCAGGGGGCAGATGCTCAACACAGGAGCCACCACGCTGTGGTGACTTGGCAGCGATGGTTCTCAGGTTATGCCCCCTGGAACCAGAGAGGAGGGAGCCCGATTCTGGGGTGCATCACCCGAGAACTGTCCTCTTGTAATCCGGGACCCCTCAGGGGATGTTGGAGAGCCAGTATCAGCCTGATCCCCGCAGGCCAGGCCGAGGGAACCCACCTGCTGGAGGGACCCCCGCTCACTCCACAGATGCCCTTCGAGCTGCAGTGCCGCCCCAGGTGTGCCAGGCTGGAGAGGGATTGTGGGAGATTGGCTCCAGGGCATGATTTATTGGATGCAGTCCCTTGAAATCTCATGTTTATTTATCTAAATTCTATTCAAGGGATTGAAATTCACTGCGAGGTGTCCCCTGCAGAGCCTTAGAGGAGGTGGACACCAAGAGGGCAGGGTGACATGCTTCCCCTGAGCAGCTGGGTGAAGCATCATCAAGGGAATGAGTATAAATCATGATGGAGGGAGGGAGCCAACGACAAGGGAAAAGTTATGAGTGAGGTCAGGTGCTGGGAAAGTAGGAATAAATCTAAAAGTGGACAGGTCAGGGATAAAGCTTTCCGCATAGAGTTCACACAAGATGCCAAAGTACTAGCTGTGTGGTATGTGAACAGCCCAGAAAATGCTTGAGGTCACTCACGTAGGACTAGGCACTAGTCAGAAATCTTCTGGGCCAGAGAGGAGAAGCTGAGTTACAGGAGTGGCTCGGCATGTTAAAACCTCTTGATTTCAGCCCAGGCATCAGCAATTATCAAACCTAGTTGTCCCCAGGGTTAGGCAGGCTTTCTGTCTGCACCTATGCCCACAGTATACTTGCTGGGAAGCAGAGCTCTGTGACTGAGGGATGCCTCCCATATCCCTTTCTGGGTCACTGGGCTTCCCTTGGCTGTGAAGAAGAAAGGTGATCCCATCTGCCTCATCGAGTTACGTGAGGACTCTCGGCACCTCTTCCACCTTTATTTAAGAAAGAATTGGGCTGCTGACATGTAAAGGGGTTCCTCCCACGCCAAGCAATTTGTCTTCCTGTTACATGTTTGGGAGATTAGAAGTTGTTCTATGACACCTGATAGACAACCATTGGCTTTCCATGGTTAAACTACGTTCAAAATTCTCAAGAAAAAGAAGGGCAATAGTTCTCATGGGCAATGCCATTTTTAGTGAATCCATACAAAACTCCCACAAATCACGAGGGAAGAGAAAGGAACCAAACCTTAGATATGTTAGGAAAAACATGTAGTAACCAGAAACAAATCAGTGAAAGCTTCTAGACAAAACAATTTCAACAAAATTCACAGAAAGCTTTAGATAAATGCTATGATACCTTAAAGCCAAGGTTATTGTCTATAATTTCCGAATTTTAAAATAGCTTACATTTTTCTAGGTAACCATTAATTCATAAAGACCTTTCATTCCCAACTATTTAATATCTGAGAGACTTGAAAAAATTGTGTTTGCTTTCATATTTCCATGGTCTGATTTTATCTCTTGTTAACATATTCTCTTTAAATAGTTGCCTGCAGTTGACGGTGACAAGCTGGCCAAATTAAAATAAAGTGATTAGTTATTGAGATGGCATTACATGCAAAACAGAAGACGTTACCTACTTCTAAGCATAATGTAAATTGCGAAGGACAGTGAACATAACAATAAATGATACCCTTTGTAGTCAGTCCATACATACCATCAATGAACAAAAGGGATGAAAATTCTTGCCCTCACGGAACTTATATTATGATGCCCTCTGATGCCTTTCTTCCCCATCTTTCTAATATTTACAAATTATCAAATCTCGCCAATCTGACTTCTGCATGATTTCTCAAATGTTTTCTTTCTTTCTGATACCCTAACCATTGGATTTAAACTTTCATTTTTGCTTTTAATGTTTATTTATTTATAATCAGTTTACTCATGCACATTTACTATTTTTTCTAAATACTAGGTATTTTAAAATATTCAAATAGTAAAACATGTCTCTTTCCCACACCTGTCTGTCCTCCCCGCATCCTCCCAGAAGCAACCATCCTTACCATTTTTTTTTGTGTGTGTATCTGGATAGATATTCAATGCATGTGTAAGTGATTAGTTTTATTTTATACAAACAGTGACATACTATGTACTATTTTATATCTTGTTTTTTAAAGCTAATTTGGAAGATCTTTTTGAAGATCTTTTCAATTCAACATATATCAACAGGAACAAGACAGGGATGCTCCCCCCCGCCCCCATTCTCTCCTTTTTAAAAAAATGGCTGCATGATTAGTGGATGTATACCACAATTTTCTTAAGTGGTCCACTATTATGTTATTCAGGATGGACTAGGTTATGTAACAGAAACAATAACCCCACAAATCTCAGTGGTTTATTTCTTGCTTACAAAATGTCTGTTGTGGTTCTGGGCAACTGTTCAGGGCAAATGCTTTCCATATGGCTACTCAGTGATCATTTGTTAGCAGTTCACCATCCTATAGCTGAACCATCTGGAACAAGTGTTCTCCTTAGTCAACGTGGCAGAGAAAGAGAGAGATTTGGCCCAGAAGTAAGCCTATATTGCTTCAGCCCCAAAGAGACACACACACACACTCTTTTTGCAACCCATTCACCAGAACTAGTCTCACAGCCTCTCCTAACTACAGGGAGAATATGGAAGTAATATTTTCCTATACGTCTGAAGGAAAAGAGCTGGCCATGCAATTAAGTAGAAATACTTTGAAAAGCTCTATTTGA
>NW_006291231.1:4649377-4653405 GCF_000327345.1 Myotis davidii
TATTTGAGGAATATTTTGGTACTAGTTTGTTTTATAAATGAGTACTTTATAAAGCCTTTCAGAGATTGACAGCAACAGAAAAGATGAATGAGTACACCTATGTTCAGAGCAGCATCATTCTCAATAGGCAAAGTTGGAAGCAACCCAAGTGTCCACCCACAGATAGATGGATAAAGAAGATACTGTTTATACACACAATGGGATGTTATTTATCCTTAAAAAAGAAAGAAATTCTGGCACCTGCTGTAACACAGATGACCCTTGAGAGCATAATGCTAAGTGAAATAGGCTAGTCACAAAAGCCAACTATTGTATGATCCCACTTATATGAAGTACCTAGAATATTCAAATTTCTAGAGACAGAAAATAAAATGACCATTGCTAAGGGCTGGGGTGAGGGTGGGGAAAAAAGGGAATAGGGGTTAGTGTTTAATGGGTATTGAATTTCAGTTTTGCAAAATGAAAGAGTTTTGGAGATGGATGGCTACACGACAATGTGAATGAATGCATCTAATGCCACTGAACTGTACACTTCAAAATAGTTTAGATGGTAAACTTTATATTATGTATATTTTACCACAATAAAGAAAGATGAATAAGTAAAAATCTTCATAAAATGACCACAAAAATTTGTGATTCCTTAAATAAAGAGTTGACATAAGAGCAGTGAACTGGCAAGCTGGAAAGATGAAAAATTATGGTCAGAGAACAAGAAATATGAGTGAATGATTTGGAATGTAAAACAGGTTTGGATGGTGGTGACAAGATTTAGGTTATGGCCATGGAGCAGGTGGGTGAAGTGGAGTGAAGTTAAAGCTAATGGAATATGTGCATGTCAAAGGACCAGGAGTCTAGAAAGTTGGATGGGCAATCCATATGGATGTTTAAATCATCCATGAGGATTGACAGAGCTCATAGAAGATGGTATGTACAAATGAGCTAGCTAGCCCATGGACTTTTCAAGTCTGCAAGAGCAGCACATTCCTTCCTGTAGGAAATCTGTGTGGGAAAGCAGATTACAATCAGTGAACATGGAATGAGAGAAAGAATGGTGGTGGTTGAGAGGGGAGGAAGGACAATTGTAACATTTCAACACACAATGATATCACCCTATAAACCCGATTTATCAGCCTCTAAACTAGGGTCACCTGCCACAAACACTGGGTAGAGGTAGAGCTAAACATGTTGAGTGGGTACTGCCAAGTTTTCTCTGTGGTGTCTCCTTTTTTCCTAGGCATTCGTGCTAATGACTCAACTTTTGTTGACCCATTTTTTTCTTTATAAAAACAGTGGCACCAATTGATGGGTAACCAGTAATAACACAATGGAGGAGACATTTTACCTATTTTAATTATGTTGGCATTTGCTATGGATTGAATAATTGTGCCCCCCCCCCAAATGTATATGCTCTAATCCTAATCCCCATTGTGATGATATTTGGAGGTGGGGACTTGGGAAGTAATTAAGTCTAGATGAGATCATGAGGGTGGAGCCTCCATGATGTGATTATTGCCCTTGTAAAAAGAATAGACACAAGGTCTCTTGGTTTGCACACACCAAGGAAAGGCCATGTCAGGACATAACCAGGAAGGGAGCCCTCACCAAGAATCCAAAGGTACTGACATCCTAATTTCAGACTTTTGGCCTCCAGAACTGTGAGAAACAAATGTTTGTTTAACCCACCCAGGCTATGGTATTTGTTGTAGCATTCAAAACTGATGGAGACAGCATTTTTCTGATATCATTCATGAGTACCACTTTTAGTGGACTCTAAGAGCAATGTATCTGCCTTACCTGATAGCAATCATCATTTTACTTTTACTATTCTACTAGTAGCCTGGTGCACAAAATTTGTGCATATTAAAAGGGAACTAATTGCCCTAACTGGTTTGGCTCAGTGGATAGGGCATCGGCCTGCAGACTCAAGGATCCCAGGTTCGATTCTGGTCAAGGGCATGTACCTTGGTTGCGGGCACATCCCCAGTGGGGAGTGTGCAGGAGGCAGCTGATCGATGTTTCTCTCTCATCAATGTTTCTAACTCTCTATCCCTCTCCCTTCCTCTCTGTAAAAAATCAATAAAATATATATTTTTTAAAAAGGGAATTAATTAGCAGAGATATTTTAATATTGCTATTTGCCCTTTCTCTATAATAGAAGTGTGAGAGATGAAAGGAAATTAGTAAAATGTATATGAAAATAATATATACATTTATTAATAAATAAACAGTAACAAAAGGAGCTGATTTCATGAGGAAAGGGGCTCCCTCCTCCCTCCTGTCAGGGTCCGGGGTGCAGGAGAATGGGGTTCCTAGCTGGCAGGCCACTGACAGCAAGCTATCCAACAGCGGAGTCTGTGAGGAATGGGGCTCCTTTCTTTCTACTGTCAGGGTCTGGTTTGAAGGTCGGCCATGTCCCCTATTGGGCCAGACCCAGAGTTCTACCATGCCATGGCCTCCACCTCAGCAACTCAGGACTGACTGCTGCAGGGCGCTCCTGGTGCTCTGAGGGTGGGTTCTTCCCTCAGGTCACAAAGGTCACAGCTGGGGAGGGTGCAGCCCTTGGCAAAACGACCCTGGATTCAGTGGGTCCATGCTCGGAGGGCGGGTTCCTGCCTCAAACCCCGCCCTCACCAGAAACAGCTCCAGGAAACAGCTGGGGGAGGGCGCAGTCATTGCCAAGATAACCCCTGCAGGACTGACTTCCTTCTGCTTGGTAGCGGCAGTTCAGGTTTTGATGAACACCACCCATGGTTTTTATAGAAGCAGATTGCTATTATCAATACTATTATTATTTTGTCAGCCATCTCCCAATTCTTATTCCCTGTTTCATTAGAGGGAGAGAAAAAAAATCATCTCTGAGATCCAAGCAGAGTACCAGCCCTTTTATTTCCAAAATTACTACCAACAACTCACACACACCTAGGTTAGAAACATGGGAGTTTCCCTCAGTTCTCTTGGTCTATATTGGCCTGATAACAAAGTTAATTAGACTCTTCTTGTGACTCTTGCATCTAATCTTCCATTACCATAGTTCAGGACATTTTTATTCTACCCATTTTTGAAGGCTGAGTTTATATACCACATCCTCCCTAATCTCTCTCACACACAAAAACAATATAACTTAATGTCTGTGACATATTGTGCCATATGTCCTTCCTGGTATAAGGAGGGATCTTTCAAGTGTGCATATACATAATCATAGTGTAAGTTCCCCTAGAGAAGTTTGACTTCTTAAGTTTCTCTGACTCTTTGCATCTTTCTTATATTCGCTTTCCCTCTCTATAATATCCATACTTAAATGTGTCCCAAATGAAAGCAAACCTCCTTATGACTTCACATTCTCCTGCAGTAACCATTGTTTTCTTTGTAACCAAAGTAAAAAGATGAACACACACTTGCTGATCCATTTCTTGTTCTCACACTCACTACTCAGTACAGTCCACTCAGGATTCTGCTCTACCTACTACAACTGCCCTCACCCAATTTTGAACAATTTTTTAAAATACCAAAATTAGGTGTCTTGTGTTTTAAAGATAAAACAAAATACAAACAAATCTAATCATATACTTCCCTGCTCAAAATGTCCTTCTCTCTTCAGAAAAATGGCCAAAATCCTTAGTATGGTTAACAAGGATCTGTCTGCCTCAGTCTCTCTTATATTTGTTTCTCTGTAGTCCTGACACATCAACCATTTCTCATCTCCTTGGACATGACATGCTCTTATCCATGCTCTTGGCTGAAACTCCTTCTACTTATATACACCTCTGCCTGAACAGCTTTTACTTGTCTTTCAATCCCCCCTGATGTGTATATCTTATGGCACTCTGTTTTCATCATTGTACCTTTTCACAAATGTAATTAATTAATTATAAGGATAGTTTTTAAAGGGTCCCTTCTCTACCAAACTGTAAGCTCCATGAGATAAGAGATTGTATGTACCTTAATCTTCTGTGTATTCCCAGCACATAGCACAGTGTTCAATGAATGTTTTTCAAATGAATTATAGTAACATGAAAGGAGGAAAGAGT
>NW_006291231.1:4654881-4656493 GCF_000327345.1 Myotis davidii
TGCTGTGTGAGTGTGATCTGGCTTGGAATATGCACTATGTTGGGAGGTATTTACGTGAAGATTTATTGTATACACATGTTTTTCAAACTTGAAGTGGAGTAAGGTATCAATTATTGTATCACCTGAGATCATATTTTAAACTGTGTATAAAAAGGATTTTTATTTGAAATCACATGCCATATGTGCTGTATAGTAGTGGTTTTTAGAAGCAAAAATATGTATATAAAGATGCATAGAAAACAGCCAATCTTTGTTGAGTGCCTGCTATGAGCCAGACATTGCAGGCGGTATGGACACGACAGCGACTATGACAGAGGCATTCTTGCTTCCAGAAGATTGAAGTCTTTAGGGAAAATCAAACATTAAACTATTATTATTAAGTGTGAAAACTCTTACAAAAGGGGGAAATTCCTGGTGATATGAGGATGTGTAACAGGGAAAGACATAATCCAAAATCAAGAAATATTACAAGTGATTTTATAGTTTCCCCTATTCATTTCTTATTTTCCAAACTTTTTGTTTAAACCAAGACTTTTGTTGATAGAAAAGACAACTTTCACTGAGAGGAAAAAATTAAAATGACAAGTTGAGGAAATTGCTTTTGTGGTTATACTCTTCTCAGCAAAGTAGGAAATGAGAAAATCTTCTGGGAATGACTAAGAATTTGGAGGGGAAAGAATATCAAAGTGTTGAGGATATTGGGAAACACTTTAGGAAAATCATGATGAAGAATTAGAAGAAAGTTGGCTAATAACATAAATATCTTCTTAGTTCGTGTGAGGACTAAGGTTAATACTTATGACTACAGGGCAACATTAACCTGCCTAGTATAGGATTTTCTCCAGCAGAATGTCAGAGCCTGAGTATGCTTGGTGAGGAGGTAGGACAGGAGAACAATTGAGCAAAAGAGTTTAGGATATTGGGAAGGGACTTCTGAAGTATTGATTTACACTAACTAAGCTATATTTGAAAGGAAGTAAAGTCAAAAGGTTGATTATTAGGAAAAACATAAAGAGTCAATGGACTAGAGACTTTAAAAATATTGGGGAAAATACAATGTAAGAAGAAACTAAAAAAAGAGGAAGCTTTGGTCACAACATAGAAGTAGGTGGCTGAGGTGAGATGATGTAGGTCAAGGAAGATGTGTGAAGCAGAAACTAGACCACCCAGGGGAACTGGTCAGGATATTGTAAATATGGTTCTAGATGTTGCTATAGTTGAAATTATAAAAGTATAGGAAATTGCCCGAGGAGAGCACCTCGCTTGAGAAAATGAAAGGTTACCAAAATTTACAGAGCAGGGAAAGGAAACCCAGTACACCCAAAGGACAGGAAATCATCCCTGGCCAGTGTGGCTCCACGGAAGGGTCTTGGGTTCAATTCCTGGTCAAGGGCATGTACCTGGGTTGCAGGTTCTTCCCCAGCACCAGTCAGGAACACTGAAGGAGGCAACCAATCAATGTCTCTCTCTCACATCAATGTTTCTCTCTTCCTCCCTTCATTCCTCTCTCCCTCCCTTGCACCCTCTCTCTCTAAAAAAAAAAAAAAAAAATAAATGGAAAAAATATCTTTGGGGTTGAAACTTAACAAAAAAAAAACAAAGGAAAAAGGAC
>NW_006291231.1:4657211-4658064 GCF_000327345.1 Myotis davidii
TTAGTGGTTTTGAGAAGCAAAAATATGTATATAAAGATGCATAGAAAACAGCCAATCTTTGTTGAGTGCCTGCTATGAGCCAGACATTGTAGGCGGTATGGACACAACAGTGACTATGACAGAGGCAGTCTTGCTTCCAGAAGATTGAAGTCTTTAGGGAAAATCAAACATTAAACTATTATTATTAAGTGTGAAAACTCTTACAAAGGGGGAAATTCCTGGTGATATGAGGATGTGTAACAGGGAAGGAAAGACATCAAAATCAAGAAATATTACAAGTGATTTTATAGTTTCCCCTATTCATTTCATATTTTCCAAACTTTTTGTTTAAACCAAGACTTTTGTTGATAGAAAAGACAACTTTCACTGAGAGGAAAAAAATCAAACAAAGTATTTTGGCCCTGCTTCATCTCTTGCAATTCTAATCAACAACTTCAGAAATGTGAAGCTTATTTTAAACGCACTAACATCTAAACTAAGTCACGTTGCATATTATTTTCCTGGATCAGTCAATGGGAGTTGCTGATTTTTATCTAATCCTGGACATCCTAATATTATCTGGATTAAAGAATAAGTGTGGCTAAGTGGTAAGAGCATTGGCCCTTGCACCAAAGTGTCATGGGTTCAATTCCTGTTCAAGGGTACATGGGTTGAGAGTTCGAGGGTTCAAACAGCAGCCCTGGTCAGGGCGTGTGCAGGAGGCAGCCAATTGATATCTCTCTCTCACATGCATATCTTTCTCTCTCTTTCTTTCTTTCTTTCTTTCTTTCTTTCTTTCTTTCTTTCTTTCTTTCTTTCTTTCTTTCTTTCTTCCTTCCTTCCTTCCTTCCTTCCTTCCTTCCTGCTCCCCCAA
>NW_006291231.1:4658313-4659141 GCF_000327345.1 Myotis davidii
AGTGTGGCTCCACGGAAGGGTCTTGGGTTCAATTCCTGGGCAATGGCATGTACCTGGGTTGCAGGTTCTTCCCCAGCACCAGTCAGGAACACTGAAGGAGGCAACCAATCAATGTCTCTCTCTCACATCAATGTTTCTCTCTTCCTCCCTTCATTCCTCTCTCCCTCCCTTGCACCCTCTCTCTCTAAAAAAAAAAAAAAAAATCAATGGAAAAAATATCTTTGGGGTTGAAACTTAACAAAAAACAAACAAAGGAAAAAGGACAGGAAGTTGTGGTCAGATAGGGAAGAGGAAAATCAATACAAAATATTGAAAGTAAAGAAAATGACAGTAATTGAGATATATCTAGAACAGTCCTTAGTAAATATTAAATTTGAAAACAAAAGAGGTCAATGAAGAAGAAGGTTGAAAACAGATGATTATCTTTGCCGATTAACAAGTTCTCAGTACTCATAGGAAGTTGTAGAGTGAATACAAGGCATCAAATCCAATTATTTTAATGTTATATCTTTTTTCAGCTCTGGGAAATGTAGTTATTAGACATTGAGAGGTGCTATCATTTTTTTCATATTAAAGCACATGTCACCATTTATAATTATGCATTGGTTTTAAAATTTCTTAGAAGACTCCATTTCCTCTGGATAGGCTAGTAATTTGTTCTGTCTTATTCCCCACCCCTTGGCCTTTTTGTTAAAGCTCAAGCTATTCTCATGAGAGCATTGCAATTCAACTGCTTTCCTATTGAGAAATTGTCACAAATTTAAAAGATGTGGTACTATAAATTTGGAAAAGCCACTACATCATTATCAATATTTAGATAAATGTATC
>NW_006291231.1:4660922-4661821 GCF_000327345.1 Myotis davidii
ACTTTTGTATTACATTTCAAGAGGGATTAACAATTAAATGTACTCAACACCAGAAGCATATTGATCATAATTTAATATTCAGGATCTTGTAGGTTCTTCAAATTCATCATTATGAACATCTTTTACTGTAGATATTTGGAATGCTGGGTAGACATTGTTTTGTGATACATAAACTATAAATCAGGGTGACTTCTTCCTAGTAACTTCTATGTTATGTGAACTAGTTAGTTAAAGTTTAAAAGAGAATATTTAAAGATACATGCATGACAATGTCGTATGTTATATCTGGGCTTCCTTTAAGCCAAATTTCACATTTCAAATATACTAAATCAAAGCACTACTATAAACAGAGCAGAGTAGTTAGTATTGAATTTTTTAGTCTTTAGATGGATATTAGCAATGAATGAAGGTTGGGCAAAACAGCACATGTTTAAATGGAAAACAGTGTTACAGGGGTTATGGTAGGGTTATGGCATTTGCAATTAGCTAATGTCAATGATGCACTTAAGAAACACTGTGTAGGAAGGCTAATAAATACAGCCAACCATCATTAATAATCCATGACAGAAGGGAAAAAAGAAAGGAAAGTGAAGAGAAAGGTAAGAGAGAGCACTCAGTAACAAGATACACAGTAAAGCCTAAAGTTCCCTATAATTAGAAGTAGTTATTTATATTTCCAGAGGACCCAGGAAAGGCTTTCCAGTGAATATTTCAACACATAATTAGGGGGATTGATACGGATATTGTCAGATTATGAGTTTTTCACTAATTTCATTTCATTTTAGGGGTGTGTGTGTGTGTGTGCCTTTTAAAGGTACATGTTATCATACAGGCAGCTTTAATGGGGTTGAGCTTTTACTTCCTACATGCTCATAAGGATAATATAATTCCAAACAATA
>NW_006291231.1:4662667-4663636 GCF_000327345.1 Myotis davidii
TCCACTCTCTCTAAAAAATCAATGGAAAAAATATCCTTGGGTAAGGATTAGCAACAATAAAAAAGAATAGATTTATGAGAGGCCTCGCAAATAAGCACTAGTTAAGATACTCAAAGATTCAAGACCAAATTTTTATGCTCTGCGTATATAGAATCAGGAGTACTTTGCACAAAGGAAGATGGCAAAGACTGGGATTGGCCACCAGAGTATAGAAGTAGGTTGGGAATCTTTGTTTAAAGCTACTGCAAGCAACACTCACATTTATTACCATTAAACTACAGGGCAATTGGTAGAAAATTCAATATCAGACTCTTCCTGGTAATACTTGGATAGAAATAACTTTTATAACTATGTATTATATGGGATTTTTTTCTGGATTCTGAAATGACTCAGTTAACATTCCCACACAGAAAAAAGCAAATGAAAATGAGCAAATACCTAGAGTTCATCACAACAGATTTGTGCAAGCCAGGCACTCTCCTGTGGATGTGCCCACAATCAAGGTACATGCCCTTGACCATAATCAAACCTGGGACTCTTCAGTCCGCAGGCTGACGCTTTATCCACTGAGCCAAACCGTTTAGGGTGATATTTTTATTTTTTAAGATTTCCCCATTAAATGCAAAGTCTCACATATTACAGTCAAAACCTCTTTCTTTTTCCTGAACCCCCAGAAAAAAAATGGAGAAGGGTGGTGCTTATTCATTAAGGCAAGTTTCTTAGGGGAAGTCTGCTATAAAGATCTTGCTTTCTATTACATGATCTAAATCTGTCTCTGTTTTCCTCTGTGGCCCCATTTTTGACTCATTAATCAGCTTCATTGTTTAATGAGTCTCATTACTCACTGTTCTTCTGAATTATTACAGGTATTGTCAATATAAATAAAGCTGTTGGTTAGTCATTTTGGGTTCCTGCATCCCTTCTAAATTTCACTATTTGAGACACACTTAGGCTATAGATGCTACAGTT
>NW_006291231.1:4664077-4687620 GCF_000327345.1 Myotis davidii
ATGGCAGGGTTATGGCATTGGCAATTAGCTAATGTCAATGATGCACTTAAGAAACACTGTGTAGGAAGGCTAATAAATACAGCCAACCATCATTAATAATCCATGACAGAAGGGAAAAAAGAAAGGAAAGTGAAGAGAAAGGTAAGAGAGCACTCAGTAACAAGATACACAGTAAAGCCTAAAGTTCCCTATAATTAGAAGTAGTTATTTATATTTCCAGAGGACCCAGGAAAGGCTTTCCAGTGAATATTTCAACACATAATTAGGGGGATTGATACGGATATTGTCAGATTATGAGTTTTTCACTAATTTCATTTCATTTTAGGGGTGTGTGTGTGTGTGTGCCTTTTAAAGGTACATGTTATCATACAGGCAGCTTTAATGGGGTTGAGCTTTTACTTCCTACATGCTCATAAGGATAATATAATTCCAAACAAAAGGCAGCTGATATATTACCATCTAGTCTCTGTTGGAAATTCTGTAGATAATTTCCCCATGGCATCGTATGATAATAGCCATTACTTTCAGGTTATCCACATACAAAGAACCAAAAAATCTTCTGATATCCATTTGATGTTTCCCATCACTGTTATTATCCTCATCTTGTCAATGATGCCAGTGTCCATAGTGAAAAATGCACCATCCTAATTTTTAAACACCCACTAAGCTATTAAACTGATAATTACAATGTGGTATGTTAAGTGGAAGAATAGAAAAAGTAGATGGTGATATCATCAAAGTGCATGAAGTGACATAAAATAAGACTTAAAGAGGTAGACAAGCAAAGATAGAGGAGTGGGGTGAAGGATATGATCCAGGCAGAGGAAATGTCATGTGCAAACCCTAAAAGTGAGCGAGAGCATGACAATCTGGAAACGGAAAGCAATTTAAGCTATGTATATTGAGTGTAGATTCTGAGGTATGAAGTGGTGATAGATAAGCCTTGAGAGATAAGCAGAGACCTAATTAATCATAGAAGTCTGAGGCCAATGGACAGGCAGTAGAGTTTAAGTAAAGGAATGGTATGATCAAGTCTGGGCAACTGCAGTGATCCAGGTGAAGGACGATGAAGACTTTCAGCAGCAGTTGTAGTTGCATGAGACAATGGTTAAATAGAGTTTGGGGTTTTTTTCATCCTTACATGAGGATATGCTTTTATTGATTTGAGAGAGAGAGAGGAAAGGGGAGAGAGATGGAGAGAGAGAGAGAGAGAGAGAGAGAGAGAGATCAATTGGTTGCCTCCTCATTGTGCCTGACCAATTGAACCCGAACCTTTTGATGTATGGGATGGCACTCCAACCAACAGAGCCACACCGGCCAGGGCTTAGAGTTTTTGATGAGAATGGGAAGATGTTGGAGGCAGAAAAGACAATATTAACTCTTGATTTTTCTCTCTTAAATTTCAAATTCCTATAGAAATTTCTTATTATCATTTTGCCCTACATTATATAACACAGAGTAAATACTCAATAAATATTTGTTGAATAAATTAATGAATGACACAAATTCAGCCAAATTTATTTTCCTTTGCAGCCCAAATTGGGGGAGAAGATCTCATCTCTATTTTATTGTATTGTATTTTTACAGTCATTTCCTGGAATATTTGTTTTCATTATGCTGTGAAAGATAAATTATTCTTCCCAAATTTTTATTACAGAAAATTTAAAAAATATAGAAAAGTTTAAAAAATGGTACAATAAATAACCAAATACCCCCTACCTTGTTAATAATTTGCAATATTTTCTGTTTGTGTGTGTTTTCATCATGTATAGCATCTGAAAGTTGCAGACATTACAATCAACCCAAATATTTCATCTGCAACTTCTAAGAATAAGGATATTTTATATAAAACTATAATAACATATTGCTCCTAAGAAAATTAACATTAATTCACTAATATAATACTTTTCAATTATCCTGAAAATGTCTTTACATATATATTTTTTCAGATTAGGGTCCATTCAAGGTTCACAGATGTGCTTGGTTGTTAGGTCTCTGGAAACGAGAGCCCTTTCAGTAAAGAATAAAATGAATAGGATTATTTAACCTGGGACAAAAGTGCTGGGGATCATTCAATATTTAACGAAACTACTGGGCAGCCAGGTTTATTTTCTGGTTGGAAATGTGGTGTGTGTGTGTGTTTTGTCATTAGCCAATGAGTTCAATTGGCAAGTATCTTCATTGTATTTATGAGTCCTGGGTCAAAGGTTCACTCGCTATATGGGCCTCTCCACTCTCCATGGAGAATATCTCTGTCCATATGATTATACATTGTACTCCATGCCTTAGGTAATCAATCACCTGGTAGAAGACTGGACTTTGTCACCAGCAGGAACTGAATGAGTGTATATAGGTGCTAGGTGAAAATCTATTAATCATTTAGGGGGAGAAAAAAAAATCTCAATTTGTAATAAATTATTCATTTGGTGGGACATCTTCATATACAAAATAGCCCATTGGTTTAAGGTGCTTACATCATGGAGTGTTTTTCTTGGTGCTTCCAGTTGAGTTTGTGTCTGGGGACAAAGATGAAGCTGAGATAAATGCCAAAGGAAGTTGGACGTTAGTTTTTCCCATTGCACCTGTCAAATCACCAATGCGTAGAAAATACTAAGTGCGCATATGTGAGCCTCTTTGCAGTGTCTTTATTGCACTTCCCTTTCCCTGCCCCTCCCGCTCCTTTCTGTTTAATGGAAATGCCAAAAGGAATTTGACACTGATGGACAGCCTAGAGGCACCATAATGAAGTTTGCAAGCCTGGTGCGGTGTCTCTGTTTCTAGCTACACAAGATTGAAAAATGATTATAATTGTATTCCTTGCATATATTCGGATGCAGTATGGTATTCCAGGGTGGTGACTATTTTCTTCTAAACTTGTGAAACTTCAAGCTGCTCGCTAGCACTGTCATTTGAAGGAGGCTAAGTGAACGTTGGTTTATGTGCTCTAGTTCCTAGCAATAGAAAGGCTACTTGAAGCTGCCAATATCCCTGTGACCTGCGTTAGAGCAGATGGATGACCCAAACAAGAACATCTGCATTCCCTGAAAGACTGAGTTATTTGCTTAGGGGCTCTCTCCTTCCTTTTAAAACCTATAAACAATATATACTTTACTATATCACAAAGTCTGGTTTTATGTTACAACAAGCATCATGATTCTTACATGCAGATTATTTTTAAACATAAATGTTTTCAAGATGAGATTAGTGACAATTATGATGGGGCGATTGTAGTAATTTTGAAAAGTGTGTGCATGATCTGTAGTCCTTTCCACTTGTATATATCTTTTTTTTTTTTCAGGCTTACACAGTTACTTATAGACCTTGGCCTTGATGACAAGCACGTGTCTCTGCTCTTCACATCTTTCCTTAGCCTTTGTTTCAGGCAAGCTGTTTTGTTTCCAATTGTTCCATGATACTAATTCATTCCCTTTTTTTATGAAATACACTTGAATTGACATGCAGATAGAAGCTGCTATCAGGCAGATATTAGGAATCCTATGTAAAGCATGCTTTCAACATTCCAGCTCATTGGAGTTAAGTAAAAATGTGCATTATTGAATTACAGAGGTAAATAGAGTTCCAGAACCGGGTTATTAGTAATGTTCAGGATATTGCCATTTTCTATTAAAATTGTTTCGGAGATAAAACTCACCAAACTGGAAACACCATCAGATGGGACATCAACTGGAGGTTAGATCTACTTCAGGATATATTAGCAATTGCAATCACAAATTGTATGGCACTATGCTCATAGTGGACAGGATTAACGATGGACCAGTGGTTCCTAATCATCAGTGCTCTGCAGATTAGTGGGAGATGAGGAGGGGGCTTACACCAGCCTTCAGATTATTGTGTACTGCCTCCAGCCAATTGTGTTTCCACTAAGCTTTTAGACAGTGGGTATGCATATTTGTGCATTTAAAAATTATCCATTAGGAATGCTCTGCAGCAAAACAATTTGTCACTCCTGCTATCATAAAAGCCTTCAGATTTTTTCCCAGAGCAATATGAATATTAATTTCCCATTCTGTCTGCCTTTCTGAATCTCCAAGAAAAAGCCTTCCAGGTAACATTAAATCAGTTAATAGCCTTAACTGATACAACATTGAGCTGAGAACATTGTTAATTGTTGACATTGTGGAGAAATTTAAGACTTTTGATGGAAAGTTGTTAAGGAAGTATATTCACGTTGTACTGACTAACCAACAATGCACATATTTCAGGCTTTTAGTGTACTTACTCACTCAGTGGCATGTTAAAAATCACAAAAACATATGGAAATCTTTACTTTGTTTAGAAAATATGTTTACTGAAAACAGTATAGGGACGTACAATTTCTCTAAAGGGAGTACTAAGAGAAGAGTCTTTCCACTGGTTGCTCAAAGAAGGTTTCAGGCTTTCATTAGCATCTTCATTTTATTAGGTAGGGGAAGAGCCCCTGGGCTGAGCCTGTGGCATTATTCCAGCCAATCTAAGCACATCTAAGGAACCGCTGGGCAGGACTTTCATGAGTCCATTTGCAGGAGACTTTTGCATTGAACAGTAGGGACAGAGTAGAGAGAACCAGGGGTTTTCAACCAAAGATATCATTGCTCCCCCAGTCAAGGTCCCAAGTATGGAGGTTATGAAGGAAGTGGCATTAGGCATGAGGCATAGAAGCCAATTCCCTCAAGGGGGTAGAACATGACCACAGGAAGCAGGAGGATTAAGTATTCCTTTTCCTTCCAGGAAGAACAGACCTTGGCTCTGGTGTAATGGGAATCTGATGTTGGAAGCGATGAAAGATGGCACCTTTGGTATGGCTAGACATCAGCCTTGTGCCAAGGCCAGAAGCAACAGAGTCCAAAGATGCCCTTCGGTGGCTTCCAGTGGTTGCCAACCAGTGGTCTGTGGATTTTTTTTGTGTGAGTTTATGATATCTATAATAGGAACATCCCAGAAATAAATTGGTGAGACTTTAAGTAGAAGCAGAATATCTGCAACAATAGACAAGAAATGAACCAGTGTTCTACCATTATTTTTTTAAATATATTTTTATTGATTTTAGAAAGGAAGGGAGTGGGAGAGAGATAGAAACATTCTATATAATAAAAGCCTAATATGCTAAGTGTCCAGTTGTCCAGTGATCGGTCCACTGTTCAACCAATCAAAGCGTAATATGCTAATGACATGCTAAGGCCACTCAACCGCTCACTATGATGTGCACTGACCACAAGGGGGCAGATGCTCTGAGCTTGCTTCTGGAGTCTGGCCCATCAGGACTGAGTGAGATGGGGTGGACATGTCCTGGAGCCCTCCCATGGTCCTTCCCCACCCAATTGTGCACTGGTGGGGTCCCTCAGCCTGGCCTGTGCCCTCTCATAATCCAGGACCCCTCGGGGGATGTCAGAGAGCCTGTTTCAGCCCAATCTTGCAGGCCACTCCCCTTGGGAGGGCACCAGATGCAGGACTCATGGCTGGCGTGTGCTGCAGCGCAGCATGAGCCTCTCTCTAATGGGCACAAGCCCACAGCAGGCGCAGTGGGGCTGGGATGAGCAGGAGTGGCAGGTAGAAGCTACAGGCAGCATTGGACTGCGGGTTTCTGCCTGATCCCCACAGGCCACCCAGAGTGGCCCCACCCATGCACGAATTCATGCACTGGGCCTCTAGTCAATGATGATAGAGAATCATTGATTGGCTGCCTCCTATACACCCCCTACTGGGGTTTGAGCCCACAACCCAGGCATGTGCCCTTGACTGGAATTGAACCCGGGACCCTTCAGTCCACAGGCTGATGCTCTATCCACTGAGCCAAACCAGCTAGGGCTTTTCTCCCATTATTATTAGCTCTTGTGCAATAATGACCATAGACAACATTTCTCCTGAGCATCTTACATGTTCTAAGTCCTCAACCTCAGGAAATAGATACTATTATAATCCCCATATTTTTTACATGAGAAAACTGAGCCACAAGGATGTTAAATGACCTGCCCAAGATCACACAGTGCATAAATGGTAAAGCCTCAGATAAGACCCACCTAGGCAGTTTGACTCCAGAGCCCACCCCTTGCCACTTTACTATACTGTCTTCCCATGTTGTCCCCATGGATCTGAGAACAATCAGGTTACATATGTGATTTTCTATTTAATTTGAGGAACATCATCTAGTCCTCATAAATCTAAGTAAACTGGAGAGTATTATGCTATGTGAAATAAGCCAGTCAGAGAAAGTCAAGTATCACATGATCTCACTCATGTGTGGAATCCAAAGAACAAAATAAACTGATGAACCAAATAGACCCAGAGACACAGAAGCATGGAACAGAATGTCCAATCTCTGAGGGTAGGCGGAGATTGTGGGTGGGAAGAGATCAATCAAAGAACTTGTATGCATGTATGCATAACCCAGGAACACAGACAATAGTGTGGTGGAGGCCTGGGGTGGGGAACAGGTGCGGGCTAGAAAAAAGGGGACATCTGTAATACTTTCAACAATAAAGACAAATTTTAAAAAAGAGAGACTGCTTATATTACTACAAATTAATTAGTATTGAAATATTTACAATCATATTTTTATTTGAAAGATAAATGGCTCTAAATTTAGGGGTGGCTAATCAGTATATAAAAACACTGGAAGTATTTATTTCTTAATTTTAGCACTGTGTCTAAATACTCATGAATAACTATCAAATCAGTGAAGCAAAATTAAAAATATAAAGAGGCTAGTTGAGGCAGCTTAATGTATGGGATGGACATAATGTAAAAACAAAAAAAAAACACAAAAAACAAACCCACAGCTCCATGTTAACTCTTTTAGCCACAATTTTTATCACATTCACTCAAAATTCCTCTATGAAAGGTTCTAGTAGATGATAAGAAAGGAAAAATCTCCAAAAAGCACAACAGTACCGTGCCAATAGTGTTCAGGGTAGCAAGCTAGTTAGAAAATGATGGAGAGAAGTAGAATAATACCAAACTCTAGGGAATAACATTCTACTTTCAGAAAGTAGAAGAGTTAAAGCTTGAGCATGGTATTTGCATCTAATGAAAGAAAGTTCTTAGAAGACTAAAATGTCATATATCCAAAAAAAAAAAAAAAAAGAAAGAAAGAAAGAAAAGAAAAGGAAAGGAAGCTCTGCTGGATCATTAGGAATGCTAGAGACATTTTTTAGATGCAGTTTTAAAAAAAACTCTTGGGCCCTGACCGGTTTGGCTCAGTGGATAGAGCGTCGGCCTGCGGACTCAAGGGTCCGAGGTTCAATTGTGGTCAAGGGCATGTACCTTGGTTGCAGGCACATTCCCAGTGGAGGGTGTGCAGGAGGCAGCTGATCGATGTTTCTAACTCTCTATCCCTCTCCCATCCTCTCTGTAAAAAATCAATAAAATATATTAAAAAAAAAAACTTTTGGTCTTTGAGAATGTAGCCTATCAGGTGTTAAGACCTTTTTATTCAAATTTCTCATCTGGGTTATGCTTGTGTGTAGGTGTGTGTGGATATATATATACATTTAACATGATATCTAACATGTGATCTACTCTCTTAATAATTTTGAAGTGTATAATAGCATATTGTTAACTACAGGTATTTTGTTGTACAACAGCTCTCTAGAACTTATTGGTCTAGCAGAACTGAGATTGTATACCCACTGTATAACAATGCCTCATTCCTCTTACCCTCCTGCCTCTAGCAACCACTATTGTAGTCTCTACTTCTATGAGTGTGACTGTTTAAAATACCTCAAATAAGTGGAATCAGGCAGTATTTGTCCTTTTGTGACTGACTGCCTTGTGTCACTTAGCACCATGTCCTTCAGGTTTGTCCACATTGTCTCAAATGACAGGTTGTCCTCCTTTTTTAAGGCTCACTAATATTTCATTGTATGTATAGAGCACGTTTTCTTTATCCATTTATCTGTTGAAAACAGTATGGTACCAGCATAACGATGACATATAGACCAATGGAACAAAACACAGAGCCTGGAAATAAACCGATGCATATTAAGGGAACTGATCACTGTAGAGGGTGCCTAGAACACACAATGGGCTACATTCTGTTTAAGTTTTACCCCAGGCTTGAGAGACAGAGGCAAAAGTGAATTTACATTTCTGTCTGGCTTCCCATGATGGGCAAAAGGAGAAAGGATTCATGGACCAGAGCATTGCCTGAGACTAAAAGCTGCATTAAGTTTGAGCCCCAGCACACAGGACGTTATGCAAGGGCAGAGATCAGAAGGAGGATAAATCTCAATGACACACAATGCATGTCAGATGCTGAATTTCTGAGCCTCAGTGCCTCATCTTTGACAGATCATAGCATTATACTAGTATTCCCTACTTACTTCCTAGAATTGTTCTGAAGATTAAATAAGATGATGTGTTTGTACTATTTGGAAAACTACAAAAATATTTGTTTTGAACTAAAAAGCAGTTATTGAAATATGATTTAATATTTGTATGCTTCATTTTCTATTAATAGTCTTGATTATATAACTGTAATAGGATTCTATATCGGTAGCAAAAGCAGGGATTTTCTACATACTTTAGAAAGTAAAGGTCTTGCAATACTTATAATACTCTGTACTATTCAAGCCAAGTGACTTTGTGTTTAGATCTTTTTTATTCTTTCCTAGATTTTGAGTGACTTGAGTTCAGGGACTATTGGATTTATCTTTATTCTTAAGTTCATTTCAATAAAAGTATGTGACACAGATGCACGAATATACAACCAATCAATGATTTATTAGTCGTCACCAAAGTGTTTGTGTGAAGAAAATATGGTAGCATTTTCATCAAGTTAAAATGTAGATTCTGAAATAATTTTTGAGAGGACAAAAGTTTTGAAGTATGTGTTAAATTATTAAATTAAATGTCCTCAATTCTGATGTAATGTTCTTAGAGGTACATACATTATTTCAGGCCATTAGGCTGCCTTTTAGTTAAACTAAAACTCTAATTTGCTAATGGTACCCTAATGACCTTTAAGCATTAATGAAAACTGCCTAATTTATGCCTGAGGTTAATTCACTCCTCAAATGAAGTCCTGCCCAGAGTGTAGGCACAAAGAGGGTTAGATCACTGCAGAGGCAATTAAGCATCTTCCTGGTGAGCGCCCCGGGAGGTAAGATACAGAAAAACACACGTGAGAGGGCAGACGCGTGGGCCCCAGTCCTACTCTGCCTCTAGCCAGCGTGTGACCTCAGCCAATCAGGCCAGTTTCCTAATCTTGAAACTGGCAGTGGCTCTCAGCTAAGGTAAACATAGATGTAGCATAGATGGCATGCGTGAGTCTTCTGAACCATTTCGAAGGTATTATAATGGTAGAAAGCACAAAACTTCTTGGAGGAAATTTTTTACTTGGGGTTTTGTTTTTTATCTGTTGTGATGGGATCCCAGAACTCGTGGCTTTATACCACATAAAATGTTGAGAACCAATGGAACTAGATAATCCCTAATGCATCTTCCACTCTACAGTTCTGTGATTCTAGTCCATCACTGAATGTTTCTGAGGAAGCAGACAAAGCTGGCCATGAGCCAGAACTGGTTCTATTTATGAAGCCAAAGCCTGCCCCTCAAAATAATGAGCTTCTGAAGAGGCTAAAACTGTTTTTATTCTTAGAGTGAGCAGCCTGCTTGTAATAAAAGGGTAGCAGACTCCAAGTTAAGAGTGTTCCATTGCCTATAAATCTAATATCCACATCAAACGAATCTGCCATAGACAATTATTGTTGCAAAAATTAGAAATGATTGTTATAATTTTTCCCTTAGAATTTAATCATAAGTGACAGGAAATTCCTTCAAGGTTACCTGCAGTATTTTAAAGACAACCACTTTCTTATTCTGTGTAAAATGCTAAATGCTTTTTTATAAATTAAATGAGATAAAATGATCATTTTCTACATCTCATTGAGAAAAAGAAAATAAGACAGTATGTTTCAATTAGCATAAACAAGCAATAGATATTTTCTTTTCTACTGCATCTCAGATCTCTGATAGGAAACATTATTTCTCCTGCAAGTTATCAAGGGATGATCAAATGTTCTTTGTAGCCTTACACAAACAAAAGCACAGAAAGCAGAAGGGAGAGAAAAACCGCAATCACCATTGTCACAGTGAAACAACATAATATTTTGCAAACCTTTCAAACTGTCCAGGATTCAGGAATGACTCTAAACTAGTGAGTTGCTTTGCAGGATAAAATAAGAATCAGAATATTTTCCAACAATTCAAAGGAGAAAAGAACAGAAACCAGGTACTCATTATGAAAACTTGCAATGATAGAAATTATTAGAAATATCAAGGGGGGAAACAGTCAGTATTGGAAAGGGCATGAATTGAAAAAATATATATGCCATTGTATATTGCATAGTATAACCAATCTGCCTTTATCTCAAAGTCGACTAGGTTGGGTAATAACTTTTATCTAGCTCTAATTTATATAAATAGGGTCATGGAAAGACAACATTTCTAGACGTAAACCATTAGTTTATTAGTTAACGCAGCGGTTCTCAGCCTGTGGGTCATGACCCCTTTGGGGGTCAAACGACCCTTTCACAGGGTCATCTAAGATCATCAGAAAACATATATAATTACATATTGTTTTTGTGATTAATCACTATGCTTTAAATATGTTCAATTTGTAACAATGAAATTGGGGGTCACCACAACATGAGGAACTGTATTAAAGGGTCGCGGCATTAGGAAGGTTGAGACCATTAGGAAGGTTGAGAACCACTGAGTTAATGTTTTCAGGACTGAGAGCTTTTGCAATATATACTTTTTGGCAGACAATTCTCCATGGGCCTTTCACACTCCTGTAAGTATCATAAGTGAGGTACTGACTATGAAACTATAGCAGGTTAACTTGTGAATTAGCCATTAGGGTAAATATTTCAGAACCTTCGTAGTTTTTGATAATACTTACATTGCAATTACTTTGGAAACATGGTGGTCACTTCTCTGGAGTTTTGGTAAGAATAAAAAAACATCATGCCCAGGTTTTAAATTTTTAAGGATGTGTAAACCGTGGTTTTACTGACTTATAGAGAAGACATACAAATGTGTGTATGGAATCTGACTTGACCAGCCCCATAATCCCTTACAGGTACCAGTACTTACAGATCCAGAAATTCTGTATTACCTGGGTCCTTAGAGTTGATACAGCTCGAGGTACTAACAAAACTCATATGAGACTGATAGATAGTCCATAATCTGATTTACTTATATTAAAAAATACAATTTTTGACCAGATCAGAAGTTTGTCAGAAAATAAAGGTAAGTGCCATCTCTCTTTCATATGCAAGTCAAATATAATTATTAGTAGATAATTAAGTGTTCTCAGTGGTTAGTGTCACCAGGTCTGATACATTCATGACCACTTTAGGTTATATTTGAGGTTGAATATTCATATCAATTAGTCAAGATGCTCTCTCTTCTGGGTAATGCGGAATAAATGCAAATTTTACTTTAAAGGCTTTCCTTTCCCAGAATCTATACAGTCCTCTCTCTCGGTTGCAATTCAACTAATTAGGCTTCAATTTTCTGTGTCACAATCCCTTTCTAGCAATTAATTTTTTTGAAGATACAATCTTTCCACATTGACTGAACTTCGTTGTTTTCAAATCTTCTGTCACACATTTTCAGATTAGTTTCACGAGCTGTGTTTTCACTCTCAAGTAGTTCTGAGCTGCTTCACCTTACATTCTGAGTGTGTGAAATTAGCTGTAGTCAATGGGGTTTTCATCCTTTGGTTCTCAAAGAGAGGTCCCTAGATCAGCATCATTGGCTTCCATCACCTGGGAACTTAGTAGAACTGCAACTTCTGGGACTTCAATCCAAACCCAGGGAATCCAAAATTCTCAGGACAAGCCCAGGAACCTCTGTTTTAACATGCTCTCCTGGTGATTCTGATACACACAGACAGCCACTACATAAGATACATTCCATTGGATAATTAGTGTGAATTCCAGGTGGTTGTTAAAATTATTGAAAAATATCCAATTTGCTTACTTAAAAATAAGTTAACCATTGACTAGAGCTTGAACTGCTGTGTGTGTGTGTGTGTGTGTGTGTGTGTATAAAAATTGATGTTAATCTTTGTGATTGGGGGAAAGTGGGTGATGGGTACAGGGTACCTCTCTACTATTTTTATAACTTGCTGTGCATCTATAGTTATTTCCAAATAAAAAGTCCTATTAAAAACTAGAAAATGTATGAATTTTATAGTGAAGAGAATTTTACTTTTATATGGAAAGGATAAGATGTTTTCATGGCACATAAATAAGGAAACAACCCTTACTAAGCTACCTGTTTCATGTTGAAATCTCTTACTCTTGTTCTTCTTACCAATGGGAGAGAAAGAGAGAAACACATGAGTTCCAAAGATACAACGTCTATTTGGGAACAGCATAACACAATAAGCAGTTAAGTTGCTATCCCTCAAATTAAAAAATTACTCAGAATATGTTCTCAGAATTAACAAAAAGCGTTTTGTTGTTCATGGATATCAGAGCTTAATTCATCAAATAGAAGTATAAGCTTTATAGATCTTCATTGGTATAATTATACTTCAAAGGATAAAAAAATTACCATGTGTTAGAGATACATCTTTGTGGCAGTTCAGGTCCCCTGGGAAGCAGATGCCAAGATAGGAATAGACATGCAAGAAATTTATCAGGGATGCTGGTGAAGGTAAAGAGGAGGAAGTTTGAGTTGGCAGAAAAGCTGTCAGACCACAGTGTAGGTCTAATACCTGTGAAAGGTGAGGGGGATGCAAAGAGAATTAGAAAGAAGTCCTAGACTGCAGGGATCTAAGTAAGTTTTGTCCATTCCAAAGGGGAAGTCCTTAAGTGAAAAGTTGCCTTATAGATTAGTCCCATGATTGACAGTAATAAACCAGCATTAGCTGTCCTTCTGTACTTAGTCACTGGCTGGGAGAAGCCCAGGGAAATTGCAGCCTCAGCTCAGCACTAAGGTGGACGCAGAGGGCTGGGCTGCCAACCAGCTACGCACCCTGCAGTGGGACATCTGAGTGGGTGCATTTTCATGGCTGCTGGAGTTTTAAACCAAGTGATTTCAAAACATAAAACACATAATTACAAAAACAATATATGCTCTGCCTGTTCAAACTATATCGCTATCACGACATAATGGTGTCATATTTTAGATCTTCTAAATTATCTTTCTCATACTTGGAAATCTCTGAAATGACACAACAAATGGTAACTAAGATATTTAAAGGAATTCAGTGTTGAAATTTTTGAAAACATGAGACCAGAATATTCTAACCCAACAATTTTCAATCCTTTTCATCTCGTGGCACACATAACCTAATTATTAAAATTTTGCAGCACACCAAAAAATATAGTCTAATTTTTGCCAGTCTGACAAAAAAAATAGGTATAATTTTGATTCATCCACACCGGATGGCTATTGTTGGGTTGGCTGTTGTTTTTTGTATTAGACAATCTAAGGGGAAGGAGGGAAGTGCCCCTGATTAAATAGTCAGGCACTGCAGGTTTTAAAAATTCTTGTGGCACACCAGATGAAAGTTGCTGTTTTAATGTATCATGTGATAAAAATTAATATAATAGCTTGCATGCATACATTGTAATTCTTTCATGATTCTATCATTCACATGGTATGCTATACACTGACAGACATAAAGCCACAACTCAGGTATGGTAGTGCCTGTAGGAGCAAAGGTACAGATACCTTCAGTGTTCTAGGATGGAGCCAGATGTGCACATCACAGCCATTAATGACGTGTTGTCTTGTTTGTTTTTAATTAATAGACTTTATGTAAAGAGAATTCACAAATACCCCCTTTCCCTAACTACCCCTTCCAGGTTCCCCCTATTATTAATATCTGGCATTAGTATAGTACATTTGAAGAGCCAGTATTGATACATTATTATCATTAATTAAAGCCCATAGTCTACATTTTATTTCCTCTCTTTGTGTTGTGCATTCTGTGGGTTTTCACAAATGTATAAAGACATGTCTCCACCATTACAATATCATACAGAATAGTTTTACTGCCATAAAAATCCCCTACGTGCCACCTATTCATCCCCACTACTTCCCTCCCCACAAACCCCTGGCTACGACTGGTCTTTTAACTATTTTGATAGTTTTGCTTTTTCTGGAATATCACATAGTTGGAATCAAACAGTAAGTAGCTTTTTCAAATTGCTTTCTTTCACTTAGGAATGCATTTAAGTTTCCTCCATATCTTTTCAATATACATTAAATGTTCTTCATATATTGAAAGATCATTTCTTTGTTTTATTGTATGGATGTACCACAGTTAACTTACCCATTCACCTATTGAAGGACACCATGGTTGCTTCTGAGTTTGAGGAATTATGAATAAAGCTGCTATCAACATTCATGTAATAGTCTTTTATTTAGCTCTTTTGGGTAAATACCATTCGTTTTTAAGATTTTCACAAACTTGAATAAATGCCAAGAAGTGTACATGCTGGATTACACGTTGAGAGAATGTTTAGTTTTGTATGAAACAGCCAAAATGTCTTAGGAAGTGGTTGTACCACATTGATAACTCTTTTTATAAGACAGCTATTTTGTGGCCCCTTTAAAAGGCAAAAATAATACCTTCGTGAAATCTTACCAGCTCCCCTATGAGGGAGCCAAAGGTGATTGTCTCTTCAGGCAGAAGAAGAAAATAATAAAGCCAGGAGGACAGGTAGAGATTTTCTCTACTCTGCACTTGAGATCCCGGAACATTTCTAGTACAAAACAAAGCTTTAATCGTAAGTTGGAATTTCTGAAAATAACTTAGTGTTTATGGCTGTTTCCACCTAAACCTCAGCTATTAATTAACATTCTTTTGATAAGTGAACTTTGAGACTCTGGCTGGAGTCAAAGCTTATATTTCCAAAACTTTGTGAACAATATTGTTGGTAGTTTCTAAATATATGTTTACTGAAAATAACAACAGAAGGTAATGCTGGATTGTAGAGAAGGTATTAATTTTCTTCTAGCTTTTCAGTCAATGAGGATAGATTTTTAAATCCTTTTCCATCCTCTTTAAAAAAATTTCTGCAAAGAGAAACAGATGGTCTACCCCGCCTAGCACACCTGTTTTACTGGTTACTCTTTGTCAGACAAAGCTTCAGACACACAAGACTCTCCCTGACTTACTAAAATGCCGCGTAATTATAATATGCATGTCCCTCTCCAGAGAGTAAAGGAACTGAGTGTTTCCCAGCTTTCCTTAAGAACCATTGCCATTAATAGATGCAGATTTTACTTCAAAAATAAGGAAAGCGCTCTCCCTCCCTGGAGTATGCCCTGCCTTCCCTTTACCTTCCTCCTCCCCCTCCCTGCCCCAGGCACCTTACCATTGGTTTCCTCACTCCCAAGCTCCAAGGGCCCTACCTTTGCCTCTGTGACTCATTTCCTAAGCCCATTTCTTCTAGGAATTACTTTTTCCACCTCTCTTACTTACCCAATAAATGATATTTTAGGAGAAAAAGTAAGGAAAGATCTACTGCTTTTTGTTCATACTATAAAAGTAAAGCATAGTCACTGTAATAATTTTAAGAACACAAGACAATATAATGATATGATTAAAACCACCCCAGATTTCAGCACCCAAAGATAATTACTAGTAATATTTTGAATAATACACTTTCAGGTGTTTCTCAGCATGTAGGCTTATAAAACTAAAATAATACTATATACAGAAGTGGGTAAAAGTGGGTTAACAACAATAATAAATAATACAATAGTTAATAAATAAGTGATAATATAAGAATAAACTGTAGTTTGTGTACTCACAACTGTAAACCTACTTTTGCCAGTCCCTGTATGTTGCACTGTTTTAAAAAAAACTTTTTTTTAAACCTGCGATATGTTCTGTATCTGTCATTGTTAAATACAGAATGAATTAATCACCATCATTTTTTATAGCTGCATAGTATTCAATTGTATAGTTATATTTTTTACAAATATTTTATTGATTATCAATTAGGTTATTCTAATTTTTTGGTTTAATATGCAAAGGTTATAGAAAATATTCTTGAGGATTTATTTTTATTATCTTCTTGCAATAAATTATTAGTAGTACAATTATAAAATTAAAGCCTATGTACTTTTTTGAGGTTACTATATTTTGCTAAATTGCCCTCCAACCAACATTAGTTTGTATCAACCTAACTCCTACCAACATTATAAAAGAGATGGCATTTTCTCACCAACTCACCAACCATGGGGATTTGATAGGTTTATAAAAAAGTATTTTTGGTGAGAAAATATATATCAATGTTGTATCCACTTATATTTCTATACATCTAAAATATTTTCATGTATTTATTGGCTATTTGTATTAAATTTGTCTTTTGCCCATAGTTCTAATAATAATATTTTTCTTACTAGATGAAGACCTCACTATATATTAGACTAAGCAAGATGAGTTTACTGAATTTCTAAAGAAACTGCTTTTTTCACATTTCTGTTTGGAAGCCTCAAATTTTAAGTCTTATCCCTGAATGTACATGCAAATTACTAAAATTCTGCTAAGAAAAAAATACATATTGCTCGGACAAAATGATACAAAAGGATTATTTTCTACTCTTAAAAGAGAGTTCAAATGACAGTTGAAAAGTAACTTCTAATAGTCATCTGACAAATTTGGTTATTCACTAGCAGTGAAAATCAGGGCAAGCCAAAGAACACAAAACTAATTTATGAGTGCATACACGCTGCTTTGAGTTTATAATGCTCGTGAATTCTTCTTGTGCACTCTAAAATGGTAGTATACAGTGTCCGCTCTCTGTGTCATTTACAGAAAATAACTGGAACTCAGTAAGTAAATTGGCACATAGCAGGCTCCCTTTGTGAAAATCATGTAGCCACCTGTGTCCCCGTTATGCTTTAATTAGGTATTCCGCATCGCACTGGGGAGAGCAAGTCACCCTAAATGAATGCTTTTCCATTGTTTCCTTAGGAACATGGCAAATTTCAGACTTTCAACTAAGTTCCCAGGTTTCGCACTATTCCAGGGTTCTAAAAAATGTGATGTACAGGCAGATGATAGCTTTTCTTACTCTTTCTGAGTCTAGAAAATAAGTAGGTGCCACCTGCTCAGGTTTGCAGAGAAGAGTAAAAAATCAGAGAGCGAAAGTATGTCACATGTGGGTTTGTTGCCGTTGTATAGATTGTTTTGGTTAATTTTTTTTCAGCTATCAAGGATGTAATACAATATGTGCAGATTTCCTGTATGCATGGGAACGATGAGTAGAGACTTCGGCTTAAATTCTAGGTCATCAAGAAACAGATCCACAACAGAATTTCTTAGCTTTTATTAACTGCAGAAGGAACGCCTCTCAAGGAGAGAGGAAGCATCGTATTTAATCTGGCTCCCCCTTCACTCCTTCCAGGGGAAGAATGAGTTCTGCACTCAATGTGTATATCGGTGACACAGTACTCTGCTCATGAAAGGAATGGGATCAGTTATCCATTTTAATGCAGGATGAATATAAAACTGTAAATCGCTTCTTCCTCTAACTGTAGTCATTTCTGAGAGGAAGGGTGGGGCATACCAAACATTTGTATAAAATCAGAATAAAATGTGATTTGCGTGTGTGTCTAAAATCCTGTCTTGTTCATATGTTCACTACTGGTTTTACGAGGATATCTTGTTTCCCAATTAGATTTTGAACTCCTTTGGGGCAGGGACTTCATCTCATATTTTTGTATTCCCTTACCGCATATACAATGAGTGTTTGTTTATAGATTGCTTGGCAAGGCTTTGGGAAAATGAGCTTAACGTATCTACAATTGTGTCACACAATGGATTCGTAATAAAACAGGGCCTTATAAACGCTATTAAAAAATTGTGCTAGACAGGGTTTACTTCAAAATAATTAAATAAAGACATGTCTCAGGGTTTTCACAGAGTGTAGAACCTCCACTGAAAATAGACCATTATATGCATATTCTGCATGTACTGTGTGTGTGAATTACCTACCATGGAAAATCAATTTTAG
The DNA here is from genome assembly GCF_000327345.1 of Myotis davidii. Classification (NCBI taxonomy): domain Eukaryota; kingdom Metazoa; phylum Chordata; class Mammalia; order Chiroptera; family Vespertilionidae; genus Myotis; species Myotis davidii. The sequence continues at coordinate 4,682,068 of NW_006291231.1, forward strand.
TCCCAGAAATAATAAATACTCAAAACTAGAAACACAGCATTTTATAAGGCTGATTCCTAGATAAGAATACACTTTTAGAAACCTGTATTTTTCCTGCAAAACTAACAATTGAAATGGAAAATTGGCCGTCGGCTCTTTGTTCTTCAACAACAGGCTGTCATTAGGCATATCTTTAAGGCTAAACTGGAACTTCAAGTTTTGTTATCCTCCCTTTTTAACTACAATTCTTTATACTCAGAGGACTCAGGTGCAGCTGTGTTCCTGAAATGCACACACACACACCTATACTAGCTTCTAGATATCAGGTGATTAAAAACATTAACTACATGCATTGTTTTACAGAAGTGTTTCATGCAGATGCTTATATAAATCAGTTATAATCTGAAGTTTTCATAATGACTTGCACTAATGTATTAGCCTTTATGGACATTTAATAATGGACGAAGATGTGGAATGCTCTGTTAAATACATAATAATGTTAAATACTTTTAATACATTTTTATTCTATAATAGACTATTTTTAATAAATGACTGCATCCATTTACAAAATGAGTTGTGAGTCAATTATGCATAAAATAGGTTGACCAGATTTGAGTACAAAAATTCTAAAATAAAAAAAAATAGACTGTGACTCTTATTACTACTATAGTATAATATGATTATTTCCAAACATATTTTTGGTGATCAGAATTCTTTTAATGGCAATCTACATGGTATACAAAAAAATATGTAGTAATAAAACCAATGATTTGCATGACCTATTTTGGCCCAAACAGTCCATTCTCTGTCAATTAAGTAAACAAATTCAGTTTTTCAGTTCTCTTAAGATAATTACATTATTTGCTAAATACTTATGTGCCAGGTGCTATGTTAGTTCATCGAGTCCTTACAATAAGATGACATAGGTATGATTACAGCCATTTTGCAGATGAAGAAACTGAGATTTAGGACAGTTGGGTAACTTGCCCAAGGTCACAGAGCTAGTGAACGCATGGCTGAGATTCAGCTCTAGCTGCTCTAGCTTCAAAGCTTATGCCTGTGGTTCTTACTCATCATTGCAAAAAAAAAAAATAACACTTATTGGCATATGCCATATGTCAGCCACCCTGTGAGATGCCAAGAATAAAGTAATCAACTAGAAAATTTCTGCTTTCCATGGGACCTAGCAGGAGAGACTAATAGCAAAAAATTAAAAAGGCAAGTGACAAAAGTCATTACATTTGTGTGAAGCACCATAGCACAGGTATACTAGCATACCTCCTGGGACTGGGCATTGCTGAGTCAGGTGGTTCTCCCTCACACCCCTGGGTCATCTAGTTCATGCAGTACGAACTGTTTATACTCCACAGCCCAGCACTGCCTCTGTCTCAAGGCGTTTGAAGTAACAGAACATAGAAAAGTTTTTTATTTGTATTACCAACAGATCTATCAGCTGGATCATCCCTCCACCCCTAAGAGAAGGCAGAGGAAGGCATGCCTGGAGGGATGATCCACATTCCGTAAGGGAGGCTTGCTGTCAGCCTCAGGAGTCAAGCTACTCCTGCAAGTGGCCAGACTGGGTCTCAGACCCACCTGGAGGACAGGGTCAGAGCTTGAAATTTGTGCACCAGGACAGATGGCTATCAGTTGGTGAGGACAACCGGATTAATTTATTATTTATTGCTTATTTTATGATTTTGGGGGTGGAGGGGCTCATTTTGGAAAAAGATCCAATTGCATCTTGTGGCAGGCCCATACCCCTCAGAACACTGTCGATCAGACTCATGGCTCCATTTTAGCCTAGAACTGTTAGGCTGTTTCTTCCCTTGAAGTACACATCTGATACATGGGATTGTTTTTAATCACTTGACTTGATCAGGTGCCCATATATGTACATAAGAGTGTCTCCATTTGTAGCTTTAAAATCACCATTACCACTGAGAAACCAAATTTAAATGGTTTCTACATGTGCTCTACACATTAGTTCCTTTGTAATATTCCAGGAAACAAGTCAAAACAGTCGTACAAAAATCTGTCTCTTTTGAATTTTCTCCCACTTAGGAGATGCATTAGTTTGCTAGGCCTGCCAAACAAAGTGCCACAGACTGGGGAGCTGGAATCCAAGAGCAAGGTGTCGGTATTATTGGTTTCTTCTGAGGCAACTGTCCTGGCTTGTAGATTGACTGTCATCTCCGTGTGTGTGTGTGTGTGTGTGTGTGTGTGTGTGTGTGTGTCCTACTTTTCTCTTCTTATAAGGACACATATTGAATTTGGATCCACCATAGTTACTTCACTTTCACTTAATCACCTCTTTAAAATCCCTATCTCCAAAAATAGTCAAATAGTCACAGTCTGAGGAACTGGGAATTAAGACTTCAGCACATGCATTTGGGAATGAGGAGGGGGAGCAGAACATGCCCCATAACAGGAGCGTTTACAACATACGAGAGCCCTCCCTGTCCAGTTTATCATTCATTTGTAGAGTATAAAGGTTTATGGTAACGTCTCAACTCCTAATAGCTACTAAGGTTGGCCTAACTGGGCTCTTCTCCCCACCCCTTTACAGACGGCAGCTTCCTCTAGCACAGTGTTTGCTAGCGAGGGGTGTACACCACTGGACAGGAAGCTAGGTGGTATAAATAACATTGAGTCTCATAGTGAAAGTGATTTAATTCCCTTGCCGTTCTTCAGAGGAAGTCCTTGGCCGGTCTGGATTCGCTGGTAATGTTTTTAACACTTGCTAATTCCTCCCTACCCACTCCCCCCACCCCCCTGTTTTGCTAAGCAAACAGCAGCCAGGCCCCACGCTCAAGAGCCTTTGGTAAGCAACTGCATCTAGTCCCAACTAAATGCTATTTTTGTTGCATGTTTGTTACCATTGAATTCACGAGGTCACCCACCATTTCCATTTGCGGTGATTCTGTTTGTCAATAAAAATTGTGATATGTTTTCTTTTTTAATTTAAAATGAAATATTTAGGTTAAGAAAAAATAAGTTGAAAGAAAAGTATTAATGATAGCATGAGTGGTAGGCAGATATGGAAAAATCATGAAGGTGGTCTACAAGGGACCTGAAGTCTTAGAAATACTGCTCTTGCGTGTAAGATAAGCAGAAATACTGGTCTTACGGACTCTGAGCTGTTCACTCCTCAGAGCAATAACACTTCTAAGTCTACCCTGAGCCATCACTCTCAGTACTATTTTTTAAAATATATTTTTATTGATTTCAGAGAGGAAGGGAGAGGGTGAGAGAGATAGAAACATCAATGATGAGAGAGAATCATTGATCAGCTGATTCCTGAACGCCCCCTACTGGAGATAGAGCCTGTAACCTGGCATGTGCCTGGGCAGGGAATCAAACCATGACCTCCTGGTTCATAGGTTGAAGTGGCCAGGCTCTCAGTACTATTGTGGTCAACCTTGTTTCCAGGAACCTGGTTCACTACCAGAGTGGCAGGCCTTCTCCACTATAAGGAGAAGAGTGGGGCAGAGCTGCCTTCCCCTTTCGTTCTCCTGAAAACTGCCATATAAAGTATCTACAATCCACAGGGCAGGGGCTCACTCTTTGGGTCCTTTCCCTTTTATTTCAGTTCCAACCTTGACATGAGTAAGGCTTTCATCTTAATAAAGGAGCAGCTAAACAGAAGTTTAGTCCAGGCACGCATAGACAAAACAACATTTCTGACTTGGATCTGAAAACTTCCAGGAAATCCCAGCGCATATCTGACTCATAGTTACTTCCCAGTCTTGTTCTCTATCTTTGTCACAGTTTTATAATTTAAGGTTTTATTCCTTGCTTCCCTAATGAATTTCGGATTTAATGCAGACTTTAGGACTCAGGTAGCTCAATAGGAGGCTAGGCTTATATTTGTGTTGGACATTCTAACTTTGTAAGATGTTTTATCCCCAAGAGTAAAATATATCCCCAATCAAAATCGGTTAAATAATCTATTGTATAACTACATGGTGGTTTTAGAAAAATTATTAAGACATATTAATATTAAACAAAGAAAGCAGTTTACAAGACAGCATTCTAGTAAAGTACTACTTTTTAAAAGCATTGCAATTGATTCATATATAATTGGAAGTTATGCTATAATGTTATCAATGGTTCTTTAGCTGGAGAAATTATAAACATTTTCAATTTAGGCTTTATACTTTCCTATATGTTCTTAATTGTCTACATTTACTTTTTATTTTGTTTAAAATTTAAAATAGAGCTCATGTTTTTTAAAAAAAGTTCTCTTCAAATGTTTCCAAGATGAGTCTCTGCCATCTAAAATAGTGACCCCTGCCCTGACCAGTTTGGCTAAGTGGATAGAGCGTTGACCTAGGGACTGAAGGGTCCCAGGTTCGATTCCGGTCAAGGGCATGTACCTTGGTTGTGGGCACATCCCCAGTGGGGTGGGGGGGCGTGCAGGAGACAGCTGATCGATGTTTCTCTATCATCGATGTTTCTAACTCTCTATCCCTCTCCCTTCCTCTCTGTAAAAAAATCAATAAAAATATAAAAAATAAAAATAAAATAGTGACCCCTGCTGCTCAGGACTCTTAGAGAAATTCCTTTTGTTCTCAGCAGAGGTGCTGAGAAAGGAATAGAAATGCTACATTATTCCTGAACCATTCTCTACCAAGGGACACAGTCCTAGGTGAGATACAGGGCCAACAAAACAAGTTTGGCTGATTTCCTTAGTTCTAGAGTAGTGACCCCCCCCACCCCCGCCCCTTCTGCCTCCACCTTGAAGAGATTGAAAAACAATAGTTCTTCTCACAGGATTGTGAAATCAAAACAGCAAGTGAAAAGAGGCTGACACCAGGTTGGAATTTCAATAACCGGATACTTTATTTTATTCCTTTACAGCCACTTATTTTGGCTCCTCAATTATAAAGCTTTCTGTATGGCAATGGTTCTCAATCTTCTTAACCCCATCACCCATCAGATCCAGCATGGCTCCTAAGAGAACTAATTTTCAAAGGGATAAGAAAGCTAGCCTCATGCAGGTGCAAATCAGAAGGGGGAAGGGAATTTTACTTGGGTAAAAATACTCCTCAATGCTTCCAGTACCCTCCCACACACAATTTGCTAATTACTACTCTATAATATTTTATTACTTTTTATTGAATATTTAGATCAACATCATAGACAATTATGTACTTAAACAAAACAGCTTTACTATATTCTGCTAAACATTGATAGAGCTACTTCCTTCTCCCTTCTCCCTCCTCCCTCCGCCCTCCTCCCTCCTCTGTCCTCCCTCTCCCTCCTTCCTCCTCCCTCCTCCCTTCTCCCTTCTCCCTTCCTACACATACCCTAACTTTCTTTTATGTTTTTAAAACCCATGTGCTTCAGAGGAAGATATTTCCTCTTCAGCTTCGGAGCTAGGTACAGGTTATCTCAACCCCTTGCAGCAATGACTGGTTTTGGAACAGGGCCCAGGCAAATCGGCCCTAGTATTCCCCTGGCCATAGGATTGTTCAAAAATGAGCATGAGCATCTATGGGAGCCAATGAGATGCCAGCTACTTAGAAAGAAAAGTCCTTGCTTCTTGGGTAAATCTCCCCCAATTCCTCCCCC
>NW_006291231.1:4687637-4693432 GCF_000327345.1 Myotis davidii
ACTTTGTACTGTTGGGAAGCCTGGGACTGTCACAGCCTCTCCCCAGTGAGGGAAGCTGACCTGAGGATGAAACAGCTCCAAGTATAGCATATAAATGGGGGATTTGCAGAGACTGCACCAACCGTGAAAACTTTCCTACTTCTAAAGGGCCAAGTGCATACATTTCCTTATTCAGTAAATCAGTTGGGGTAAAGTTTTCCATTTTTTTGCAGCTGAAAGCATACTAATACTGACACAACATGTGTTATATTAAAGATTTCCTCAAAATACAAATTCCTGACCTCAGTGTGAACTGAGTTTCACTTCATAGGTTGGAATGAATAGGGGAAAAAAGTTGCTTTAGTCTCTGTAACTGTTGATTTAAGTGAATTGCCTCAAATAGCTTCTTAAATATGAATTCTAAAGTTTCCATTAAATACAGCATAATAATATGGTTGGTTACAAGAGTTGAAGGCTTTCAGCAATCACAAAATGCCAATGACCTTAAAGCAAATTTCAATAGGAGAATTTGTGCTTAAACTGTTTTACCTGTAATGTCCTTGAGATCTAATCTTAAAATATCAATGCTGATAAAAAGTAATCAAGATACATTTCTTTGTGAATAATTTATGTATCATATCAGCAGGTTGAAGAATGACATTGAAGAGAGATTTCAATAACTATTTATAGTATCATAAAAATAATCCTAAAACTTTTATAAGTGGTGCCTTTTCAGACAATTCATTCCTTTAAATAAATTGAAATATTTTAAAATCACATTAAAATTATAAAAATAAAAGCAGGTCAACTTTGAAAAAGACTCATCTTCTTTCTTCTCTGGAGAAATCATTTCATATTTTGTTTTGTAGCTGGTATGTCTAGGAAATCAATACATTTAAGGGTGTAGGGAGAGGGGCTGGATATAAAAACATGTGCAAGATAATCCACATGATTATTTTCTAGGAGAAATGTAACTGCATTGGAAGTGAATGTTTCTGAAGATTACTTAGGTACCAAAATAATTTTGGAAAATCTGTGTTACATTTTGATAGAAAATCTGCTGCCCTTCAAAGATGTTTATTTTGGGGTTTCTACTTTTTCTCCATTAAATTCAGCAGTATTTATTTTGCAGACTACAGATCCATAGGCACTTTGCTATCCATCCTCCATTATTTACTTATATTTAATTTGCTATTTTCATACATTCCCACACATTATAATAGCATGTGGCCGCTGAGAAAATAATTGGTCATTTAAATTTAAAGTTATTTCTATTTCTCTTCCATAGGAAAATAGGAAAGAGAAATTGATATACCAAAATAGAAAGCTCTTAAATTAAGGGAAAATGTATTCAATTAACTCTCTTCTTTTTTTTGTGTGTGGATGTTTATGTTTGAGATTTTAGAATGGAAAAGGAGTAATAGTATGTGGTAAGGTCCAAACAAACAGTATGAGACAATTTGTAGGTTCTATTTTCAAAAATTTAAAACATTTTAATCCAATATGAATGTTTTGAGGGGAAGAGGACTCGTAAACAAAATATCTTAATGAGTGAAATTTTGACCAAAATAAATGCCATATCTTTGAATATAGCCGTGGTTGGTTTGAGGGGACTGGGAGAAAAAGGAGCATGAAATAACTGTCTGATTACTGGGTACCAGATTGAAGTATGTTCTTTGATTTAAATGGATTTAAAGTTAATGAATTCAAGGGAACTGCTATGAGGTTCCCCTTTCCATATCAAAATGATAACATTAGGCACCCATACTCTTGAGAACCAAGTTTGGTAGGGAGAAAGCTAATTGATCTAGGTAGAAACACTTTAGGGAAAAGGACAAGAAGAAAAGAAACTTGACCGTGTATGAAAAATGAGCACTCCCTAAGCTCTGCTCTTAGAAGTGGCAAGCTACCTATTTAGATGGGATGATAATTGGGTTCAGTGCATTTGTTATATCATTTAATACTTTTTAAATGGAAGCAAACTTAAGTCCTGGAATGTCTGCTCAGTTGTCCTAAACTTTGAAGCTTACTTTAATTTAAAAAAGAAAAGAAAAATCACCAGTGAACTTGACTGAACATAGATATATGATAAATTTATTCAATTCCTCTTATTAAGTTTGGAGGTAAATTTTCGAAGGTAGATAGGAAGGTTAATTTGGGTATTTGAAATTTAAAGAAACTCCTAGGAATTTATGGTTCTATTTTGGTCCAGGTAAGAAACAGGAGAAAGTCCTCCTTGAAAACTTCTGATTTCTACATTTTAAAAAAATTGAAGTATAGAGTTTGACAAAAGTAGAAAGCTGCTACCCAAATATAACAAAATAATATTATAGCATTTATTTTAAATAAATGAATATTCCAAGAAATTATTTAATATTTTAATAAATCTACTCAATAATAGAGTATGTTAGTCAAACATATCAAATCGTGTTAGGTTTAGAGTACATCTACTGGCTAAAATCCATTATAGTTTCATCCATTTATTCGACAAATATTTATTGAATGCCTATTGTACCAAGCACTATAGACCCTGGGGATAAAGTTGAACAAAAAAGGTCCCTATCTCATGGAACTTAATTAATAGATTGTACTTCATTGGACTTGTGCTATTAACATAATGACTGGTTAATTTAAACAAGAATTTTGGATGCACTGCATCAAAACAATGTTAAAATCTCCAATAAGAAAATAATAATAAACAAGTATTAAAATGTATTTTTAATTTCATCCTGCTGAGTAGACTTCATTTTGCTGTGTTGATATTCCCCATTAGAGATAACAAAAACCAGTTTGTTAATAAATACCGCCTGAGCGGTTAATCCATTTCCTAAGGAAAATTGGTATAATGTGAAAGCACCAGCTATGTTCAATATAAGCAATATTGGAAAAACATTAGTCATGAGGACTCAAGGTCTCAAAGGTGGTGTGATTTTTTTTAAAAAAAAAAACTTTATTCTTATTGATTTCAGAAAGGGAAGGAGAGGGAGAGAGAGATAGAAACATCAATAATGAGAAAGAATCCCCCGCTAAGGATTGAGCCCGCAACCCAGGCATGTGCCCTGACCAGGAATCAAACTGAGACCTCTTGATTCATAGGTCAATGCTCAATCACTGAGCCATGCCAGCCAGGCAAGAGCCATGTTTTTGAAATGAGCCTACCTTAACTGCAGAATAATAAAGTTGCATTTAGAAAATCCAAGCGAATTACTGAGAAGGTTCAGGGCAAAAATTGACTAATTTCCATGGCCTGGATCTTACCCCTGACAAAATGTGCTCCATGGTCAAAAAATGGCAGACCATGACTGAAGCTCATGTGGATGTCGATTATCGATGATTATTTGTGTCATCTATTTTGTGTTGGTTTTACTAAAAAAATGCAACAATCAGATTAGGAAGACGTCTTATGCTCAGCATTAACAGGTCCACCGAATCCAGAAGATGATGGAAATCATGACCCAAGAGGTGTAGACAAATGATTTGCAAGAAGTGATCAATAACCTGATTCCGGATTGCATTGGAAGAGACATAGAAAAGGTTTGCCAATCAATATATCTACCCCACTCTTCTTTGTTAGAAGTCAAAATGTTGGAGAAGCCCAACATTGACCTGGGAAAACTCATGGAGCTTCATGGTGAAGGCAGCAGTTCTGGAAAAGCTACTGGGGATGGGACAGGTACTAAAGGTTAAATGAGCTGAAAGATATGCACCTCCGGTCCAAAAATCTGTTTAAAATTCAGACTTTTAATGGTGAAAATAAAAAAATCCTATTTGTTAAAAAAACTCGCATTGTATCTATGAGTATTGATTTAAATTCTTCAGATGTCTAGGTTTTTAAATATTTATTTTTTTCTTCTCACTCCCTATAGAAGAATCCTCTTTGTCAGGCTACTTGTGGCACAGTCAATGAGAACACTAATGAAACATAGAAACCTAATACTATACCTCTCTTCTTTTTCTTTTCTTTAATTTTTCCCTCTTCCTCCCTTTAACTCTTGTAGGATAATCATATTTTTGAAGATTAACCTACTCACTCTCTTCTCTGATATCCAATACAAAACCATTTGTTTATAGTCATCTAAATCTTGGAGCCTTTTCCCAAAGCATCACCATAAACCTTCCTTTTCCCCTTTAATCCAATAAATCATTTATTTTCCTATTGTTAAGAAGTTTCTAAAATTAAATAGATTACAAGGTATTTCTTAATGTATCAGAGAGTGGCTGGTGGGTGGAACAAGCTGATCTTGGAGCTACATTTCTTGATCTGTACCAAATTATGCCTTCACCTTTGTCCTCTACTCATGTAACAGGAACAGGAAGAACCTCAGGCTTATCATCTTATATAGTGTTAACTGGGTACTGGCTGCTGGTTGTAGGGAGCAAAGCCGTGTGGTCATCTTTTACACATCCTGGGAGATGTGTCTGGGCCTTAGTGGTCGTGGGTGCTCTTCCTAATGAGGAAGACGTGACACCTCTTTTTCATCCTTTGGATCATGGGTGATGACTCCAAGGCAACAAAGTCCACATTCAACATCCTGTTGCCTGTTAACACTTGTTAAACCTGCTTGGAAGTGTACACATTTATGTAAATAAAAAGCATTATGTTGGCAGCACAAACACATGCAATAATTTGGGAAAGACAGTTTTGTGATGTACGCCACCCTCAAGGTGTAACGGCTTGGCTTTCTTATACCACTCGTCCAAATGTGCAGCTAAGCTTGCTGGCTGCTGGCAGGGGAGCTGGTAGTGCTATCACCGAGGGGAAGTGAGTGAGAAGCTGAGAGAGGCCTCTGTCTTCTCTGAGTCTGGGCCATATATTTAGAGCCTGTCTTTGAATTCAAGGGAAGTTGTTTGTTTTACTTATTGTCTGTTGTTGCAATTTTTCTTGTTTTAACGTAGAGGTAGGGAAGCATTTTATGCCCTTTGGATGTACTTGGAATATCAGCATTAAATAGAACCAGAGGTATCTTGTCTTACAGCGAACTCTGTGTTTCCATTTTGTGGGGTCAGACCTCCATGCACCAAAACGCTCACCCAGACGCTGGGGAATTTCCCCGGCAGACAGCTGAGCAGGCTGGCACCAGCTCTTCCTCCACCATTGGCTTCAGTATTTCAAAGGGAAGCTTTTTAAAGGGGGGAAAAATCGACACACTTCAGACATTACATAATAGGTGATCAAAGTCCCACAATGTCACACAGTGTTTCTCAATGTCACAGTGGCAGGTCTTCTGTTTTAGCATCTGCGGTCAGTTCTATCTTCTACCTCTAAAATGAAGCCCTCTCAAAAGCCCCTGCCTCTAGTTTGCAGGTCATGCACCCACGGCCTAGCCTTTCCAAAGCAGCAAAGCAGCCTTTTCTGATGGCCTGCAGCTCTTTGGCACAGCTCCAGAATTGTCCCCAACCCTGTCTGTTCTCTGTGGAGTGGAGGCATTCTCACACCCTCTACTCTGTACTTGGCCTCAGGGAGAGCCACTGTGACACACAGATAGCTAAGAGCTCATCCCAGTCTAAGGTAACCTCATGAAGCTTAGGCCACAGAGGAGGGAGTGCAAGAAAGGCTGCTTTTCTGCCTGCTTGGTGTGGCTCAGCGGCTGAGCTTTGACCTTATAAACCAGGAGGTCACAGTTTAATTCCTGGCCTGGGTTTTGGCTCTATCCCTAGTGGGAGGAGTGCAGGAGGCAGCCAATTGATGTTTCTCTCTCATTGATGTTTCTATCTCTCCCTCTCCCTACCTTTCTCAAATACACACACACACACACACACACACACACACTGAGTGGCCAGATTATTATGACCACCTGACGTTTGTAGGCAAATTA
>NW_006291231.1:4693693-4696370 GCF_000327345.1 Myotis davidii
AAGATCCATCAGGCAACTGGTTCCACAACCATCAAATCTCACAGAACTGGACAGTGCTATTCATCAGGCATGGTGTCAGATTCCTCGCATCACCTTTCAGCATCTCGTGGAGTCAATGCCAAGAAGAATCGCCGGAGTATTGGAGGGAAAAGGTGGCCCAACGAAGCACTGATGGGGTGGTCATAATAATCTGGCCACTCAGTGTATATAAATGCTGGTTTTCTTTTCACTCTTACATTCAACTCCAAGCTTCTTCTGCCAGGCTTCTCACTCATCAATGGGACTCCCTCCTCCACACACAAAGTGCTGTTCCAAGGTGCTGGGGTCTAATGTGGAGCCAATATTTGGGGAGGCCTTACAAGTTTCTGCCCAGGCTTGTCACTGATAAGCTGCCCATCATCCGAGCCACCATGGTCTCTAGTGTGTCTGTGAATTCTGTGTCAAATTAGGGGCATAAGAACCTATCTAAAATCTCACTTTCCTAGGGATCCCATGGGGCCAGTACCTATTTCTGTCCCCTCCCAAATGTTCTGCCAGGGAGTGAAATGTGGGTCCTCATCCCTCTCCTTTATCCCTCTCCTTCCCAGTTTTAGGCATTCTCTACTTCTTTCCTCACTACTCTCATTTCTCTACCTTCAAGGACATCTGTTAGAACCACTTTAATGAATTTAGGCCAGAGATCACTAACCTGTGGCTGGCGGAAGTTTTGGGTTGACTCATGCAGTATTTTTTGTTTGTTTAAATGAAATTAGTTACCAGCATTTAAAAATTGGATGAGTTCACATAAAAATCTATAATTCTAATTTCCTGTGGAAATTAGGCAAAAACGGGCTTCTACTGCATGGCAATCACCAGTTGGGGCAGAGAAGGGCTGTCCCACCAGGGGCTCTGTCTCTGCTCAGGCCCAGCCCCGCCCACTCCACCAATTAGTTAACAGCACCTGCCTGACCTGAAGAGCATTGACTTTGGGGTGCTCGGCTGTGGTCTTTCACAAAAGCCAGGGGGAGGGCCTGTTTGGGAGGATATTGACCCTAGAACATACTAGTATGTATAGGCCAAGAAGAGGGAGTATAAAATCTGGTTATCTTTGCTCCACATTAACAATAAAAAAATAGCTACCACATTCAGGGATTGCATGGAAGCCTAGGCCCCTCCCAGAAGCAATGCCATTTAATCCTTGCAGAAACCATGTGACAGAAGGACTATTAATCCCATTTTACGGATGGGAAGACTGAGGTTCTGAGAAAAATGACTTGGCCAAGCCACAAAACTAATAAATAGTAGACCTTGAAATGCAAGTATATGTGACTCTGCTACTGGGTTATATGGCCTTTCCGTCCATGGACATCTGTGGCCCTTCTTCAAGGGATTAAAGGCACCGAAATTAATTGCCAAGTTTAATGAGATCAGCCTGAATCAGAGGTGAAATCACCTTGGCACTAAGTGAAAACCAGTGCCTTCCTCCACTCCTGCTCCCTCCAGAAGGAGGCTATTTTCTAAACACCTCTTGAAGAGCAGCAGTTATTCAATAGATGTGTCAATTTTACTTTTTATTTATTTATTTTTCTAAAATATATTTTATTGATTTTTTACAGAGAGGAAGGGAGAGGGATAGAGAGTGAGAGTTAACAACAACAAAAAGCTTTGAGATTTTTAATTTGTTTGTTTTTTGGTGTGTGTGTAAATTCATAGAAGTAGAATACTACCGAATATGATAAACTTTAAGGTTGACAAACTAATGAATTCAGAATCAAGCATTTTTGAATTTGCATATTTATAGTGTAATGAATTTCACATTGTCTAATAGAGTAAAAATTTGTATTTTATTAGCATTTAGTTATATATTTTGAAACAATAATTGATGCTTCATAAACTTATAATGAAATTTTCTCTCATGAATTTAAGCTAAAAATATAATGATCTATGTTGTGGTTAAGTAATATTTAAAGATATTTTTTAAATTGGTTTTTTTTTAGAGGTACATATTGAAAGAAATAAATTGATATGTTGTGAGGGAGTTCCTTCAAAACAGTGCAACTGTTTAGTATCACACATGAAAGAAAATTAGATTATTGAATAACAGATAAGGAGGCTATAGATGCTGATGGAATTATAATTCCATTTCTAGATAAGATAGATGGGAAACTTCATGCAATTAATTTTGTACAGTCTGTAAAAAACAACAACAACCTAACAACACCCTGACAACTAGATTGATTTTTCAGTAGCTATAATGAGTTGATTTTAGAAGCACAGTAATAGTGTTTCCTTTTGGGGGTTGGGGGACCCAGGAAAAAAAACTGTGAAATTTTACTATGTGAAACAGTTCCTTAGTTAATTTTAATGATTTGTCAGTTGTTGTTTTTTCTGACTGAAGTTATTCTCTGGTATTCAGTGAATCTAGATTTTAAACCCTGCCAGATATCCTAAAGCCAAACAACAAGGTCTATTGATGGCAGTTCCTAGTTCTTTTACAACTACTACTTAAGGTCTAATATTGCTTATATAAAAAGACTAGAGGCCTGGTGCATGAAATTTGTGCACTCGGGGGGTCCCTCAGCCCAGCCTGTGCCCTCTCGCAGTCTGGGAGCCCTCGGGGGATGTCTGAAAGCCAATGGGGAGTGGGCCTAAGCCAGTATGTAATCAAACATATACATAAAACAGTGCAAGTTTATTA
>NW_006291231.1:4696818-4698346 GCF_000327345.1 Myotis davidii
ATGTGGAATGAGTGGGCGGGCATCGGGAGGCCACTATGGCACGGGGCAAGCACATGGGCAGTCTATCTGAAGTGTACCCTGGCGTATAAGACGACCCCCCACTTGGAGGCATATTTTTCAGGGCCAAAAAATCGTCTTATACGCCGGCAAATACGGTATATTAGCCTGCCTACTTTTGAGTCTGTTTCACATCTTCCACAAAAGAATGCATTGTAGCCCCACCGGTGTGGTTCAGTGGTTGACCGTGGGCCCATGAACCAGGTCAGGGGTTTAATTCTGGTCAGGGCACATGCCTGGTTGCAGGCTCATCCCCAGTAGGGGGCGTGCAGGAGGCTGCCGATCAATGATTCTCATCACTGATGTTTCTATCTCTCTCTCCCCCTCTCTTTTCCTCTCTGAAATCAATAAAAACATATAAAATCTTTTTTTAAAATAATGTATTGTTCAACTATGACCCCAGAGTAGAACATTCCTTTGATTTTAAATGGTATAATGCTTCATTTCAAGAATGCCTCTGAAGGGGACTAGAAGTAATCTATCCAATCTCCACGTCCCCTTCCTTTACTTTTGGGCACAGAGTGGGAGGTGAGGGAGTGGTGATGGGGGAGGAGGGGGTTGTTCTCTCCTCCTCCCCCTTCCAGGGTCCAGTTGCAAGCTGGATAACCTCCAAAAGATTTCTAATCTTTCCTAAACTAAAGCCTGAATTAGGGGGCGGCGGAGGGGGTAGATGTATAGGGGAAAATGTCGGTTGACAGCATTGTTTTAATCTTTGGTGTTGATATTGCTAGTTAATCACTTTGTGGTCACAGAGCAAACGAACGTATACCTTTAATTTTTCTGCTCACGTGACAATGTTTTTGTTTTAGAGTCCTTTTTGCTGTACAGGAAATTCCCGGAGAGCTGACGTCACCACCCCTGGTTACAGTAATTACTGTATTGACGCTACTTGTTTTCAAAGCTTACAAAGTTGTGGTGCCGCGTCAGGACAGTTTCAGAGTTCAGACTTAAGTCATTATTTTTCTGTGATTTGATCTTCGGGCAGCGTTGACCCTGGAGCCCTGAAAAGAGCTGGATTTCTTTTTTTAGATCCTTGTTGATCTATTTCCCAGGCTGTGTCCCGGGCATAAAGCAGAGCACGCGCTACACTCACACCCCCGGTAGGGGAACCACTGGCAGCATTTACGGCCGCAGTGCGCCTGCGCAGCTGGTTCCCACCAACTCGCCCGCCATTCTCCGTCCGGCTAGCAGGGGGCGCTGTGACGCAATGGACCAGGCCTCTCCCTAGGGCTCTGGAACCGAGTGCAAAAGGGCAGGAGGCGAGGCGGGCTGAGGGGCGTTCTATCCCCGAGAGCGCTGGTCTCTATCGCCCTTTGTCCTCCAGCCTCCCGCGGGCACTGGGCCTGCGGGCCTGGTTGCTAGGCGGAAGCGGGGCGCGGAAGCGGGGCGCGGCGGCGGCCGCGGCGGCGGCCCGGGCGTTTGAAAAGCGGCTACGCAGGCGGCAAAAGGTCCTCAGGCGGCGGGTCGCCCC
>NW_006291231.1:4698406-4729437 GCF_000327345.1 Myotis davidii
CAGCAGACCCCGCCTGCGGGCCGCAGCCCGCGACCATGGTCTCCAAGTCCGACCAGCTGCTCATCGTCGTGTCCATCCTGGAAGGTGAGCGGCCCAGGACTTCCTTTTGCAAGTGCTGCTTCCTGAGTGTTCACCGGGGTTGTGCGGACCCCGAGGACCTTGTCATCCCCGCCTCCGTGGTCCCCAAAGACTGGCGCAGAGCCGTGCGCGGGGAGGCCTGCTGGGCAATTGATTTGAACGTCTCCCGGGAGTCGGGGCGCCGGGAAGGAGAGGTGGCATTTAGCGCAGCCCCGGGGGGGTGGGGGTGGAGAAACGATTTCCAGCCGCAGCCTGTCGACGACACTCGCCAGGAGCCGAGGCTGTGCCTGCTCCGCACGTTCTGTTCAGCCGCCTCCCGGCAAAGGCGTTTTTGCAAGAACTCTCCTTGCACTCGAATACGTGTTGCTGCCGTTTCGGAGGCGTGTGGAGGCCACGGCCTTTGCAAGGCTGCACGGAGGGCTGGGGGGTTGTCGGGAGGGCCTGTGGCAGAGCCCTGGAGGGTCAGGCTCTGTGCTGGGAATGGAGGGGTACCCCAGTGCTGGTTCTAACAGCTGGGGATGGCGGATGTGTCCACAAACAGTTCATGGGGTCAGGCAGAGGGGTGACCCCCTTTGGGGGAAGCCGGGGAGGCTGCCTGGAGCAGGTGAAGTTTATTTGGGTCCCAAAGGCTGGTTAGGGACTTGTCAGGTGACAAAAGGGAGGGGGGGGGTCTTCCGGGCAAAGGGAAGCGCCAAGTGCACGTAAGGTGTCGAAAAGCAAGGCATGTTCTGTGATTTTTTTTTTTTTTTGTGGGGCGAGAGGGAAGTAAACACGGTGAACCCCTATTTTTTTGAGTTTTGGAACAGTTGAATGACAAGAACCCATAGAGCACCGGTTCTCAACCTGTGGGTCGTGAACAATGAAAATACATCCTGCGTATCAGATATTTACATTACTATTCATAACAGTAGCAACATTACAGTGATGAAGTAGCAACGAAAATAATTTTATGGTTGGGGGTCACCACAACATGAGGAGCTGTATTAAAGGGTCGCGGCATTAGGAAGGTTGAGAGCCACTGCAAGAGTTGGGATAGCGTTAACTGTCAGGTCACTAATTGTTGGAAGTCACAGGACTGAAAGCCCACGGTCATTTTGTTAACGAAAGCTGTTGGACTTGGCGCTGTATCCCATGTTGTGAGGAAATGGGAATAGGAGGCACCCCCTTTCCATTCAAGGATGTGGGGGTCTTGTCCACTTGGGAGTATCAAATCAGCGTGCGGGCAGCACACACTATGTTAGGGTAGACTATATGGAACATGTATGATATGAGCTATAAACGTAGGTTTTGGGGATGGGTGGGAATGATGGCCGAGGTGCTCTTAATGGTAAGTAAGCTTTAGATAGGTGGACAGAAGGGAGTCATTCCAGGCGATGGACAACGAGGGTGAGGTGGGCAGGAGTGTGGTAGGTGGGACAGTGAAGAGGTAGCAGACGAGCAGGGTATGTAGGGGAAGGTGGATATTTAGGAATGTGGTGAGACATCAGCTTGTGTAACTAGAGTGAACAGGCCTTGGAGGCTCTTGAAAGACAAATGGTTTAATGTGCTAAATAACAGAGAGGCGTGATACATTCCCAGGCAGGATAAAGTATTTTTGCAAGTTTAGTAGCAGCGTGCAGGGTGGAGAACCTGGAATCAGGGATGTCAGTTAGGTGTTGCCACAAACAAACCTGAAGCTGGCATTTGGTCCTCCCTCCAAACTGTTCCTCCTCTGGTGTTTGTATTTCTATTCATCATAACCACGCCGTTGCCTCAATTGCTTTCATTTTTAAAGTAATAGCAGATGGTTCAGAGAAACTTTACATGAATGAGCTTCCATTGTGAGTGCCCTGCTTTGGGGTCCTTGTTATCTACCTAATCTATTGTAATAACATTTCGTAAGTGTTTTCTTCCTTTCTAGAAAATACCTCCCGTCCATGTTACTATCTGGGGATGCTCTTTCTGAAACGCACATCCCCTTTTCTTAAAACCCTCCGGTGTCCTAAAGGATAATGCCTGTATTTCTTAGAATAGCATACCCTTTATGGGGACCACTTGTGTGCCTTTCAGCCTTTCTCCCTTCCTGCCACCTATTCATGCGTTCCCAGCCCTTCAACTATATGGATTGAACTGCTTGCAGTTTCTTGACTACACTTCTGGAAATGCCCTTTCTTTAAAAGAAAATGATTGGGTTTCTACCACGAGCAGAATTTGGGCCATGTACCGAATTTTAAGGATGAAAAAGACAGGGTTTCTGTTCTCAAGGTGTTACTTGTCTTTGGGATGAGGCAGGCACCTAGTTATTGTACTATGTAGCCTCTGTTCTCAAGCTTATTGGAGGTCATCCTCATGATAGTCTGAAAGTATAGGTTTTTTGACATGTGAAATTCATTTGGGGAACCTAGTGATATTTTAGAGCAACTGAAAATGAGGTCCAGAGAGAAACTTCTGTGAGTGCTAATTGGGAGAGCCAGGCCATATGTAGCAAGATTCCTAATGGGGGAGTTTCAGTGAGGGTCACAGGTGAAATTCACAGGTTTTCAATCAAGGTCTTAGCTTAATTGCTAACTAAGCTTGTACCAGGGTAAGTAGCAGCAGGGATGAATTTCCTCACAGTGACTAAAGGACCCTTAACCAAGATCTGCCTCACCAGACCTACAAACAGGTTGACTGTAGATTCTTGCTGCTGCTTCCTTAGTTCTTTAGCTTCCTGCTTTTAGTGTTTTCTTTCTTTCCACTAGACCTTCCATTCCTTGAGGGCAAGTACTCTTTTACTTTTTTTGCATCCCATCATCTGACATAATACTTGTCTCTGAATATGCCTTTGGTAAACAGTGAAGAAACAGGGTCAGGCAGTACAAATGAAATGTGATGTGTAGATAGATAGAATACTTAATATTTCTTGCAATATACAACGTTGTCCTTGAGAACAAAATGAATGAATACATGCATCTATTTTCCTTAGCTAATTTGCAAAATTTTCTTAACTGTTAACACACAAATCAATATACAGAGAAATTTGTTTTTTTTTTGCCAATTTGATTATTTCCTAACTCTCCAGATGACTTTGTTCTATATTAAGTACTGGTATAGTAATATTTGAAATTGGTGTAATGACATTTTTTAATTCTTTATTTCTAAATGTTGAGATTATTGCTGCTCAAGGTGTGAACAAAGGGCAACAGCATTGACATTAACTGTGATCTTGTTAGAATGCAGACTCTCAGGCCCTCCCTAGACCTATTGAACCTGTGTCTGCAGTTTACAGGGTCCCAGGTGATTCGTAGGTACATTCATAGTGTTTGAGAAGCACTCGTTTATAAATTATAGCTTTAAACTTGATTAATGTTTTTTATGAACACTGATTTTGAGTGCATATGTGAATATGTGTGTTAGCAAGGTAGTTTATTGAATATATGAAAAGTCAACTACTCTTTATATATCACTTTTTAAAGTACATGCTAAATAATAATATTTGACTTTCGTATACTTTTTTAGTTTTGTTAATCCTCACCTGAGGATATTTTTTTCATTTTTTTTTTTAGAGAGTGGGAGGGAGGGGGATATATATATATAGAGAGAGAGAGAGAGAGTGAGAGAGAGAGAGAAACATGGGTGTGAGTGAGACATGTCAATTGGTTGCCTCCTGCATGCCCCCAGGAATCAAACCCAGGACTCTTCAGGGGCGCAGGCCATTGCTCTAACCACTGAGCAGCCAACCAGCCAGGGCTGAGTTTTGTATACTTTTGGTTAATCTATATACTCTTTTTTTCCCAGGTCGCCATTTCCCCAAACGTCCAAAGCATATGCTTGTAGTAGAAGCAAAGTTTGATGGAGAACAGTTGGCTACTGATCCCGTGGACCACATTGACCAGCCAGAATTTGCTACAGAATTAGCCTGGGAAATTGACAGGAAAGCACTCCATCAGCACAGGTGGCTGTTATTTTCAATTTGTTCTGTTCTTTTTCAGGCTATTGTAAATAAATTTATATATGTATAGATTATAGTAATAAAAAACAACAACCCTCAAATATTATTAATGTGCCAGGAAATTTTGAAAGTACTTTGCAACAGTAATTCATTTAAAAATCAGAACACACTTCCGGCAGTGGTGGCTTGTGCTGCCGAGGGAAGATGGGTCAAAGTCAGAGTGGTGGTCATGGTCCTGGAGGTGGCAAGAAGGATGACAAGGACAAGAAGAAGAAATATGAACCTCCCATACCAATTAGAGTGGGGAAAAAGAAGAAGAAAACAAAGGGACCAGATGCTGCCAGCAAACTGCCACTGGTGACACCTCACACTCAGTGCCAGTTAAAATTATTGAAGTTAGAAAGAATTAAAGACTGTCTTCTCATGGAGGAAGAATTCATTAGAAATCAGGAACAAATGAAGCCTTTAAAAGAAAAGCAAGAGGAGGAAAGATCAAAGGTGGATGACCTGAGGGGAACCCCAGAGTCAGTGGGGACCTTGGAAGAGATCATTGATGACAACCATGCCATCGTGTCTACATCTGTGGGCTCAGAACACTATGTCAGCATTCTTTCCTTTGTGGACAAGGACTTGGTGGAATCAGGCTGCTCCATCCTGCTCAATCACAGGTGCGTGCTGTAATAGGGGTACTGATGGATGACACGGATCCCTTGGTCATGGTGATGAAGGTGGTAAAGGCCCTGCAGGAGACCTCTGCCAACATTGGGGGGTTGGACAACCAAATCCAGGAAATTAAGCAATCTGTGGAACTTCCTCTCACTCATCCTGAGTATTATGAAGAGATGGGTATAAAGCCCCGTAAGGGGGTCATTCTCTATGGGCCACCTGACACAGGTAAAACCTTACTGGCTAAAGCAGTAGCAAACCAAACCTCAGCCACTTTCTTGAAAGTGGTTGGCTCTGAACTTACTCAGAAGTACCTAGGTGACAGGCATAAGCTCGTTTGGGAATTGTTTTGAGTTGCTGAAGAACATGCACCATCCAACGTGTTTATTGATGAAATTGAAGGCATTGGGAAAAAAAGATAAGACTCAAACTCCGGTGGTGAGAGAGAAATTCAGCAAATAATGTTGGAACTGTTGAACCAGTTGCATGGATTTGAGTCAAGGGGAGGTGTAAAAGTTATCATGGCCACAAACTGAATAGGAACTCTGGATCCAGCACTAATCAGACCAGGCTGCATCGACGGAAGATTGAGTTCCCCCTGCCTGATGAAAAGACCAAGAAGTGCATCTTTCAGATCCACACAGGCAGAATGACGCTGGCTGATGACGTGACACTGGACAACTTGGTCATGGCTAAGGATGACCCCTCTGGTGCTGACATCAAGGCAATCTGTACAGAAGCTGGTCTCATGGCTTTGAGAGAATGTAGAATGAAAGTCACAAATGAAGACTTCAAAAAATCGAAAGAAAATGTTCTGTATAAAAAAGAAGGTACCCCTAAGGGGCTCTATCTCTAGGGAACCTCAGTTGCCTTCAAGGAAGTGGTCAGGTCAGGGGTGCCGACCCTGGGGGAGAGGTGGTGAAGTTGCCCAGAGGAGCCCATTCAGCTGCTCTTCATTAGCAGCACATTCTGTGCCCTGTGCACCTCTCTGAGCACCACGTGTAGGAGCCCAATGTGCAGCGCTCCATTCCCAATAAAGTGAGCTCTTTCTCAAAAATAAATAAATAAAATAATAAAAATCAGAACAACTCTATGAAGTAGATATTATATCCCCCACATTACAGATGAGAAACCTGAGGCCTAAGAGGTGAAGTAACTTGTCCTGAGTCAGCTGGATAGTGGTAGAGCCCAGGCAATCCAGCACCAGAGCCTAAGTTTTTAACCACTATACCTGGCTTTTTTTTTTTTTTTGCTAATGTCTGAGAGAATAGATACTTTAGAAGTGCTATAATAATGCTACCCAATATTAAATATGCTTTGGAATTCATTGCATTTTCTATTCATTTATCATATATTTTACCTGGCTTGTCAAGGACTTATAGATATGTATATAGTATAATTATATAAAGGACTCTCTAATTAATTTTATACTCAATTTTAGACACTTGACCACTTTATTAATATATAAAGAGACTATAGGTTAATAGTCTCTTATTTATTTCATGTACTCTGATGAACAGAAGCAGGCAAGAACACTGATACTTTTATTTTTAAAAGGATTTAAAATATATTTCCCTCTGGGAAACACACGGTCACTTTAGTACTTAGTACTAAATCAGAACAAAATTCAAAGTTAAAAATTAGAGCAATAAGAAATTTACTACCTTTTTTTGCTAGATCAGTCCATGGGTTTATTTATAAGGGAATTAAATTCTTAGCGAATATCAAATTTTGTATTTGCTTTCAGTGACTTCTGGAATATTTACCTAGAGAGAGTCCTGATATAAGATATTCGTGCCTACATTGGTGATTGTTTTTACATTTTTGTTAGTGCTCACCAGTATCACTCTGAATGTATAGGCTAAGAAAAAATAGAGATAAAATGAATATATTAATGATGATTTTTGTGCCAAGTGCAGATTTCACAATCATCTCACTAGATAAAAATGATGACAAAATTTAATCAGCTTACCCCAAGAGCCAGTATAGAGATTCCAGATGCAAAAAGCCCATGCTGTACCAGTCAGGGCCATGCTTACAGGACATTGTCATGTATTACATTACGTTACTGTTGATTTTAAAAGCTTATGATTTTATGGTATCTAATTCCTTACTTTATTTTGGTTTTTAGCTATCAAAAGAACTGTAAGTCTATATGTATATATGTAGTTGTATGTGTGTGACAATATAAGAAAAACAATTTAAAATCAATCTTAATGAATAGTGGTAATTTTTTACTTTAAAAGATTTCTGTACATTACAGAAGTGTGAAACACATTGACCTAGGGCAGCCTCTTAGATGGGACACTAAGATTTTGACATGTTTTGTAAATAGTTGGTATTTAGGTAAGTAGATAAAATTAATAGTTCTTGCCAGTTGAAAAGTTTTTCACAAACTATGGAATCTTGATAGTAGTAGGCAGCTTTGTCAGGGGTAATACAAAATCAGTTCAATATTAAGTGAAAGCTGTTTTACTTATCACCTGAATGGTTATGTTACAGGCTACAGCGTACTCCTATCAAACTCCAGTGTTTTGCCTTGGATGCTTTGACTTCAGCCAAGGAAACTATAGGTTACGTTCTTCTAGACTTAAGAACTGCTCAAGAAACAAAGCAGGTATTGCCCTTTTGATGTTTATTACTGATTATGTTTGGCAGTTGTTTATTTTTCAAAATGTATCAGTCAGATTGATGAAAAGGGCAGGAATACTGGGCCTGATGGATTATGGGTTTGAAAGGCAGTTCTTATGTTCTAGTTTGTGAACTTGGTTTAGAAAATCCTGATCTTCTAATAATTTCATTGCCCTAGAGCTATCATTCTCAAAGAAACTTGTCTCTGAGCTCAAACCTGTTACCTTGAGCTTGACATCTGCAACTCCTGGGCTTTGCTTTCAACAGTGGTCTTCCGCTGTCCCTTGCTGCAGTGCATGGTCACCATCTCCTTTCAGTTCTATAAGCTAGAAATAGAGAAGTCTTCCTTGTCACCCTAGTTTTCTGCCTCTTTCCAGTTAGTTTTTCCCCTCCTGATTCACCTACTGTTCTGCATTTTCCCTGCTCAACCTAAGCCGCCATCGTTTCTTACGTTGGCTGTCATAGTAGCCTTCTAATTGGTTTCCCTGTTTTTTGCTCCTTCCCTTCCCTACATAATAGAGTGAACTTATTGTAGCCCACTTAATGCAATGTAAACAGCAGCCTCCTCCCACCCCACTAAAAAAAATAAAAAGAAATAAAGAGAACTCTGGGTCTTTATTTCTGTGTTAGTGCTTTTTGTTTTTGAAAATATTTTTTCTTATGTCTATCTTTTAGCTTTTTTGTACATTATTGACTTTAAATAACTTTATTTTTAGTTTTTCTTAATGTCTTTGTTTTGTCACAATTTTTTAAAGAAAGTAAAGTAAAAATTAATATCTACTTTATTTTAAAGTTCTCTATTCTTGATTTGAATCTTAAATTAGGATTCTGTGAAGAAAAATTTATCTGTTACTAACATTTTTGCTGCTGATAGCATTGATATTTGCAAATGAGCCAGTCAACCTGGCCCAAATTCAGGATTATTAAAAAAAAAACTGAATTTTTAAAGTGCTTTAAAAGAGGACTTGTTTATCCTCGATCCTTACTCATCACCAATCTGCTCTTTGGTCCTAAAAAGGTTTTCCTATTTTAATCTTGAACTCAGAACCAGGGCCATGCTTGTGCCCCAATGTTTCTCTTACCCAACTTCTCTGCTGCAACTTGCAAGTGTCCAGAAGACACTTCTATAATCACTTTGGTTACAGAGAAGGTACAGTGGGGCCTTGACTTAACGAGTGTCCCGACTAACGAGTTTTTTGAGATACCAGCTGTCTCTCGGCCGATTTTTTGCATTGAGTTGACAGAGTAATTTGAGTTAACGAGCTTGGTCTCAGAACGAATTAAACTCGTAAGTCAAGGCCCCACTGTAATTCCTTTTAGGAGGAGGGTATCTGAGAGGAGGTCATTCAGAAGAGCTTCTGAATCCTCTTGGCATTTCTTTTCTCATCTCGTTTTTTTTTTTTTTTAATATATTTTTATTGATTTCAGAGAGGAAGGGAGAGGTAGAGAGACATAGAAACATCAATGATAAAAGAGAATCATTGATCAGCTGCCTCCTGCACGCCCCCTATTGGGGATTGAGCCCACAACCCGGGCATGTGCCCTTGACCATAATTGAACCTAAAGGACCCTTCAGTCTGCAGGCTGATGCTCCTTCCACTGAGCCAGACCAGCTGGGGCATCTTATTTCATTCTTGAGGATAGTTCGTCATCATATTAGTGATTGGAAGTTAAGGAGAAGTGTTTTAAAATTATATTATTTTTAGGAAAACCAATTGTCTTGCTTACTCTTTTGTTTGCCAGCAGAAATATATGAAGTTGGCCAGTAAAATATTTGAAATTAAAAGTAATGTTATTTTCTGTAAATAAATATCCATATACATAAAAGCCCAGCGGTGGAATGACCAGAACATCCGGTCGCTATGACATGCACTGCGACAGCCAATCGGCTGATCCTGGCCCCGATTGACCCTCCCAACCTTCTGTGGCCGTTACCCCGAACGGCCCCACTCCCAATTGGCCCCCATCGGGGCGGGCTGGCCTACACCACCCTTGCATGAATTCATGCACTGGCCTCTAGTAAACAGAGAAATCCAGATTCGTTTTTCTGAGTTGTATAATAAAAATAGATCATAAAGTCTGCAAGTAGTTAAAAATATTATTTTTCAGGCTTGTACTAAAAATTAGAAAATATTTGTCATAAGGATAATAACAAACAAATTTTTTCTTAAAAAGTACCACATGAAAGTACCTCAACAAATATAGGTATTTTTGTCTTAAAAAAACCCCAAAACTCAACTTGGTTGTGAATTTTTAAAAATCTGTGGCCTAGTTAATCCTATTTTGCTTACAAACAACTTACTGAACCAAAACAGCAGTTTTTGGTTTTGGTCAGTGTAAGCACCAGACCATGCCTTGATAGAACAGTGGTCAGAATAAGAATGCTGTTTCTAGGTATTGAGATGGTGCCCTGCTGACCAGTGGTTCCTGCACTGATGATACACGTGGTCCTGGACCATGAAATTTTGAAGGCTGGTGGTGGTACTAGAATTTCTGAGGTTACTCTGGGGGTTTACTCAGGTAATTTAAGATACCTCATCTTGTGAGAAAGACTTTATATGTTAACACATTGCGGGCAAATCACGAACATTCTCATGTTTTCATATTACACAGTGTTTTACATAAATGTGAAAGGCACGTCTTAAAATTACATACCCATTGCATTTTGAAGTTATTTATTACATGTTCTTACAAGCTAATGTCTTTTTAAAGTATGATACTTCGTAAAACGTTTTTTGTACTCATTGAATAGAAACTTATCTGGCCACTGGGTACAAAGCTAGCAATAAAACTACTGGCCTGCAATGTGTTATTGTCAGTCAAATACATGGTTCAAAATTCAGAACTCTGAATAGTATATTAGACTTTTAGTATTTTGTTAATTTTTTGTTATTGTTATTATTAAACTTTCTTTTCCTTGTTTGATATAAACAGAACAAAGCAGAAATGTGCCAGGCAGAAAAGGTATAATACAAAAAGTGAGAAATTATGGTTTAGGGAAATGCAAAATTGGTAGTCTTTTTTTTAATTGTTTAAGGGATGGGAGATTGGGGACATAAGAGTAAAGATAGAAAGAAATATTGTTTTCTTCAATATATTACCTGTTGAAGCATAGAAATAGGAGCAAGAAAGACACCCGAAACTTTACTTCAAGAGGAAATTCTGTTAGCTTCATAAGCAGGATTAATTTCTTTTGAAGAAAATGTGGAAAAAATATTTTAATAGAGGAGGAAGTACTGAGAAATGACAGGAAATATATTTAGAACCTTATAGAATATTTCCCACTACTGTTTATTCCCTATTAATGTTTTTTATTGTTTTGTTTTGCTATTATTCTCCAGGCACCAAAATGGTACCAGTTGCTGAGCAATAAATACACCAGGTTCAAGTCTGAGATACAGATAAGCATTGCTTTGGAAACAGATTCAAAGGCACCAGTGGATAGTTTTAAGGCAAAGGGAGCTCCCCCTCGAGATGGAAGAGGTTTGTGTATTATTTCTAAGGACATTCTCCGAGAAGTCACATCTGTGGATTAGAACTTTAGGAAGGGTGGTCGGGTTATGTGCAGGAAGATATTTGCAGGAGTGTAAACTGATTTTAGTCTATCAGGCAAATGTTGTGACATTGTTACACAAGCAGCTGTTGTTGTTTTTAGCTCTTGTTCACATAGCTTAGAAATTAGGAAGTATTTTCTTTTTTAAATTTGATATATAACAGAACAAAGTGGAATTTTGCATTGTTTTTAAAAATTGGGAAATTTTCTTCCTGGAAGAGTGCAGGAAAGCCAAAAATAGTTATGCTCTTCTCTATTAACTATAGTTTAACAAAACTTACATTTTTGTTTCTTTTTTAATTACTAAATTTTATTTTTTAGAGCAGTTTTAGGTTCACAGAAAAATTGCAAAGTATAGAGTGTTCCCATATAACTCTGTCCTCACACAAAACACCTCCCACATTATCAACATCCCTCACCAGAGTGATACGTTCATTATAATTGATGAATCTACATTGACACATCATTATCAGCCAGAGTTGATAGTTTATGCTAGGGTTCATTCTTGGTGGTGTACATTCTATATGTTTTGACAGATGTGTAATGACATAACTATTCTGTTAGATTATAGTATCTAACAGAATAGTTTCACTGCTCTAAAAACCCTCTGTGCTCTGCTAGTTCATCACTTCCTACCCTCTGACCCTGGGCAACCACTGATATTTTTTTATCTCCATAGTGTCACATTGTTAATTATACTGTATTAGCCTTTTCAGATTGTACTCTTTCACTTAGTAAAACACATTTAAGGTTCTTCCATATCTATTCATGCCTTGATAGCTCACTTCTTTTTAGCACTGAATAATATTGCTTTATTTGGATGTACCACACTTTATTTGTTCACTCACTGAAGAACATCTTGGTTGCTTCCAAGTTTTGGCAATTAGGAATATCCATTCAGCTACCCTATGCCTTTTGATTGGAGCATTTACTCCATTTACATTTAGGGTTATTATTGAGAGGTACTTATTTATAGACATTTTAATTCTGTATGGCTAGGTTTCTCTCTCTGTTTCTTCTTGTCAGCAATCCCTTACAGCAATCCCTTTAGCATTTCTTGTGCTGCTGGCTTGGTAGTGATGAACTCCTTTACCCTTTTTTTTTTTTTTTGTCTGGAAGCTCTTTAGTTGACCATCTATTTTGAATGATAGCCTTGCTGGATATAGTAATCTTGGTCTCAGATCCTTGCTTTCCATTACCTTGAGTACTTCATGCCATTCCCTTCTGGCCTGTAGAGTTTCTGATGAGAAATCAGGTGGCAGCCTTATAGGAACTCCTTTGTAGGTAACAGTTTTCTTTTCTCTTGCTGCCTTTTTAGATTCTCTTTTTGTCTTTAATTTATGGCATTTTAATTATGATGTGTCTGGGTGTGGGTCTGTTTGGGTTCTTCTTGTTTGGGGTTCTCTGTGCCTCCTTAACTTATGTGACTTTTTCCTTTACTAGGTTAGGGAAGTTTTCTACCATTATTTCTTCAAACACCTTCTCTATTCCTTTCTCCCTTCTGCCTCATCTGGCATCTAATATTGTTACATTTCACATTGTCCCACAGCTCCCTTAAGCTGTCCTCCTATTTTTTAACTAGCTGTCTTCCTGTTTTTTAACTTTTTTCTTTTTGGTTCTCTAATTGAGTGATATTTTCTACTCTGTCTTCTAATTCACTGATTCAGTCCTCAGCTTCCCCTAATCTGCTGTGTATTCCTTCCAGTGTGTTCTTTATTTGTGTTATGTCATTCTTTATCTCAGACTGTTCTTTTTTCATAGTTATTATATCTTTTTTCATACTGTTGAGCGTTTTTACCATCATTACTCTGAACTCTGTTTCAGTTAAATTTCTTATCTCTGCTTCATTTATCTCTTCTTCTGGAGAATTCTCTAGTTCTTTCATTTGAGGATTGTTTTTTTGTTTCGTCATTTTGGTTGTCTGTCTGGGTTTGTGACTATGTTTTAGGTAGATGCTCTACACCTCTCAATCTCTAGTGCAGGACAGTATTAAAGGTTGTTTCTGACTAATTGGATCAGGCAAAGACTCAAAGCCTCCAGAGACCGCCTCTGTCTACAGACTAATAGGATTCCAACTTCAATTGCCCCCACGCAGTCGTCCTCAGGTGAGAATTTTTTCAACAGGGTGGGCAGTTGCTTCTGCCTGGAGGCTAATTGTTACTTTTAATCTCTTACGTGGCCTCAGGACAAGGTGTTTTCCAATAGGGTGTGTCCACTGTCTTCCCGCCAGGCAAGGCAGATATGTCTATGTGGGAAAGATATCCTCCTCTGAGTGAGGGAATGACAGCCCAGAAAACTTGGGGCATCTGCTTTCTGAGCTCTATCCCCCGAGTCCCGTCCTGGGTTCTGCTCTCACAGCTCCTGTCCCCTTCACCCTCCCTCTGCCAGAGCACAAGGTGGGTGGCTCCACAGGGAATTTTTGTGCATTGGTTCTTCAAGAGCAGTGATGGCGAACCTTTTGAGCTCAGCGTGTCACCTCTGATACGCGTGTCATAGGTTTGCATCACTGTTCAAGAGGGTGCTCGAACTTTCAGCTGCCACTGCCTGGCAGACAGTACCCCACTGCTTTTCACAGCTAGATGTTATGTGGGTACCCTCCTCAGTTTGGTGCTCTCTGCTGGGAAGCCCAGCTTCAGGATTAGATCCCAGAGTTCTCATTGGCACCCTCCTTCCCCCCAGCTGAGATATCTCTCCGGGATTTCAGTTGCCGTCTGTGGGTGCCATGCCTTTCGAGTCTCTGCCCCTTCTGCCAGTCTCTGTGTGGCCTCCACCTTCGGTCCTTGGGTGTCAGGGTTCTCCTGTGAGTTTTCTGTTGGTTATTCAGGAAGCCTTTCCGTATTTCAGTTGTAATTCCAGCTTGTTCCTAGAGCATGTCCGTGCAGCATCCACCTACTCTGCCGCCATTTTTAATCTCCTTGGCAATTAGAAATAAAGTTGTTATTAATAACCCTGTGAAGGTTTTTGTGTGGATATAAATTTTCATTTAATTTGGGTAAATACCAAGGAGTATGATTACTGAATCATATAATTAGAGTATGTGTTGTTGTTTTTTAAATCCTCACCCGAGGATATGTTTTTATTGGTTTTTAGAGAGGGAGGAAGCGAAAGAGAAACATCGATGTGAGGGAGAAACGGTGATTGGTTGCCTCCTGTAAGCACCTCAACTGGGGATCAAACTGCAACCTAGGTATGTGCCCTGACCAGGAATCAAACCAGCCACCTTTTGCTGTAGGGGACAAGGCTCCAACCCACTGAGCCACCCAGCCAGGGCAAGTATGTTTAGTTTTATAAGAAATTGCCAAACTATCTTCCAAAGTGGATGTACCATTTTGCATTCCCATTAGCAATGAATGAGAAGAGTTTCTGTTGCTACACATCATGTCAGCATTTTGTGTTGTTGGTGTTTTGAATTTTGGCCATAGATGGGTAGTGGTATCTCATTGTTTTAATTTGGAATTCTGTAATGATACATGGTGTTAATATCTTTTCATATGATTACTTGCCATCTGTGTATCTTTTTTGGTGAGGTGTCTCTTCAGGTCTTTTGCCCAATTTTAATCAGTTTATTTTGTTGTTGTTGTATTTTAAGAGTTCTTAATTTATAGTTCATTATCATATATCTCTTTTGCAAATATTTTTCCCAGTCTCTGACTTGTTTTCTCATTCTCTTGATATTGTCTTTAGTAGAGCAGAAGTTTTTTTAAATGTTAATGAAGCCCAGCTCATCATTTCTTTCATGGATCGTGCCTTTGGTATTATATCTAAAAAGTCATCACAATATCCAAAGTCATCTAGTTTTCTCCTGTGTTTTCTTTCAGGAGGAGTCATACAGGATTTTGTTTTACATTTAGAACTATGATCCTTTTTGAATTAATCTTTGTGAAGGCTGCAAGGTTTGGGTCTAGATTCATTTTTTTTACATGTGGATGTCCAGTTTTTCCAGCACCATTTGTTGAAAAGACTGTCTTTGCTCATATTGCCTTTGCTCCTTTGTCAAATATCATTTGACTACCACAGTCTTGATTACTGTAGCTTTAGAGTAAGTCTTGAATTTGAGTATGTATGAATCCTCCAGCTTTTGTTGTTCTCCTTCAGTATTAAGTTTGCTATCTGGGTCTTTTGCTTGTCATATAAGCTGGAGATCAGTTTATCAATGTCCACAAAATAACTTGCTGGGATTTGTATTGGGATTGCATTGAATCTATAGATCAAGTTGGGAAGAACTGACATCTTGACAATGTTGAGTTGTCTTGTGTATGAGCATGGAATATCCCTTCATTTATTTAGCTCTTTTTTCATTTTGTTCATTAGAGTTTTGTAGTTTTCCTCATATAGATTATGTACATATTTTGTTAGATTTATTTGTTTTGGATGTTGAAGTAAATGATGTTTTTTTTTTTTTTTCAAATTCCACTTGTTCATTATTGGTTTATAGGAAAGCAGTAGGCTTTTGTATATTAATCTTGTATCCTGCAGCCTTTTTAATAGCTTGTTTTTGGTTCCAGGAGTTTTTTGTTGAGTCTTTCCATAGAAGAATAATCTACATAGTCATATCATCTGTAGATAAAGACAGTTTTATGTCTCCCTTTCCAATCTGCATGCCTTTTATTTCTTTTGCATGCACATTAGCTATGACTTCTTTTATAATACTGAAAAGTTGCAGTGAAAGGGGACTTCCTTTCCTTTTTCCTGATCTTAGTGGGAAAGGTTCTCACCATTGAGTATGGTAGCTGTAGATGTTTTATAGATGTTCTCTGTCAAGTTGAAGAAGTCACTATTTGTAGTTTTCTGAGTGTTTTATCATGAATGAACATTGAACTTTATCAAATGCTTTTCTGCATCTATAGACGTGATCATGTGATTTATCTTTTTTTTTTTTTTGGTTTATCTTTTTTAGCATGTTGATGTGATGGATTACATTAATAGATTTTTGAAATTCCTTGTGGTGGTGGTGTATATTTCTTTTTATACATTGCTGGACTCGATTGGCTAATATTTTGTTAAGGATTTTTGCGTCTATGAGAGATACTGGTCTGTTTTCTTGTAATGTGTTTTTCTGGTTTTAATGTTAGAAAGTATTCCCTCTGCTTATATTTTTTGAAAAAGATTTTAGACAGTTGGTATCCAGTTGATGCTTGAACAGTCTGGGGCAGCAATTTTCAACCTTTCTCATCCCATGGCACACATAAACTAATTACTAAACTTATGTGGCACACCAAAAAATGTAGTTTTTGTTGATCTGACAAAAAAATTGGTAAATTTTTTATTTATTCACACTGGGTGGTTATTATTGTGTTGGCTGTTATCATTTTTTTTTTTTTTTAACGTCTAAGGGAAAAGATCAATGCCTCTGACTAAGTAGTCAGGTATTGCATGTTATAAAAATTCTTGTGGCACTCTGGTTGAAAATCAGTTCTGTGGGGGATAGGGCACTGACCTCCAGGCCATAGAAAATCTGTGTTTTACCTAAGTTGGTCTTCAGCATAGTTGGTCTTCAACATAGTTGGATTCCCAGTTGTGGATCTAAAATATAGTTGACAGTTGAACAACATGAGTTTGAATCTGCATATAGGTGGCCCTCTCCATACTGAAACCTATTTGATTATATCGGTTTTCTTCTCAAAATTATTCCATGTTTTTCTCTTATTCTTAGAAAACTATCCAGATGTTTTTTTAAACATGGTATTGCAGAAGACCCTGATACGGCCTCTGTGTAGCCCCCCAACCTCACCTCTTTCATGTCAGTCCTCCAGCACATCAGTCTGTAACCACATGCTTTCTCTTGCTTCTGAGTGTACATATTGCTCCTTCTGTCTAGAACACTTTTCATTTCCTCATTCTCTATCCAGTCTCCTGTCTCTTTTTAGCCAAATTTTGCTTATTTTTCAGTTCCACTTTAGATTCACTTCTGTCAGAAAACTGCAATGCCTTTTCTGTGTGGATTATTAAATTGAAGTTTTAAAAAGGTTGCCTTGCCCTAGCTGGTTTGGTTCAGTGGATGGAGCATTGGCCTGCAGACTGAAGGGTCCCAGGTTCGGTTCCCGTTAGGGGCATGTGCCTGGGTTGTGGGCTCGATCCCCTGTGTGGGGCGTGCAAGAGGCAGCCAATCAGTGATTTTTTCTCTCATCATTGATGTTTCCATCTCTCTCTCTCCCTCTCCCTTCCTCTCTGAAATCAATAAAAGTATATTTTTAAAAAATGTTGCCTTATTTCAAAATATGACTTTATGTGCAGAAAGAAAATGGTGGTTATATATAAAAATCAATGGAAACCTTACTGAGATGTGAACTGTATCCAGAAAACTAGCAAGCAAATAAAACAGTATGCTCGGCTTTCAGAATCTTTTAATGGTTTATGGCAAACTACAATGTAATTTAATTGTGTCTTTCTCCATAAAGTACCTGCTAGCCTGCCTGGACTTGACCCCAAGGACATTGTGGCCGTGCTGAATGAGGAAGGAGGCTACCATCAGATCGGACCAGCAGAGTCTTGCACTGACTTCTTCCTTATGTCAGTGACCATAGCGTTTGCCACCCAGTTGGAGCAGGTGACACTTTTTCTTAGTCATAGCTTAATAATTGTTGGGTCTGGTATTTACAGATTAGCCTGTTAGTGTTTCTTGGATGCAGCACAGCAAGCAACCTGAATATTATATACTTTCTTCAGTCCTATGTAGGTGACACAGGTTGCTCTGTGAACACAGTTTGCATCACAGCCCAGGGACATAGAACTTGGGGAATACACCACTTTTATTGTTTGTAATCTTGGTCTTTGTCTGGAAGACATGTTACCTCAGCTCAAAGTTACTAGCTGCATAAACAGCCCTAGGAAATGGGCGAGGGTGGTCAGGGCCTTGCAGTCTTGGCACAGTCAGAAAAAATGTGCAGGGGTGCTTGGGGCCCATGCAGATTGCCTCGGCCCAAATGGCTCCACGTGAAATTCTGTGTTATTCCATACATTGTCCTTCTCAGGATCAAGCCCAGTGTTTTATGAAATTATGTTGACCTAGAGCAGCTGAAAGAAATTAATATTTTCAAAAATCTTCTATATATATAAAAGGCTAATATGCAATGTCCCCTCAGGAGTTTGACCTGGAGACCGGGAGTTCGATCGCTTGCTATTATGTACACTGACCAATGGGGTGGCATGGAACGAAGGAAGGCCCCGGCCAGCAGCCGTCCTGATCGCCAGCCAGGCCTAGGGACTCTACCCATGCACGAATTTTGTGCACCGGGCCTCTAGTAGAGATTACGGCTTATGACTGAAATTTTGATTAGATTCTCACTTTCTTAGAAGAGTTGTAAAATTCCCACATAGTTCAGATTCACAAATGAAATGGATTAGTGACCACATATTTATCTGACTTGTAAGATTTATCATTTAAAGATTTTTCTCAGGAAATATGTTAAACTTTGTCACACAATTCAAGCCCACTACAAAAAGTACTTTAATTTTAAGAACTTTATTCTTTTTCTCTTAATTTTGTACTTTCATTTTTCTCATTGACACTTTATATGTGTACTTTTGTCCTTTCCCCCAAAATAATTTTTCCCCTGAAAATAATTTCATTTTTTTTTCATGTGCTTATGGATTACCCAAGAACAGTATGCTATTCTTGTTGGGGGAAAGCCAAGTCCACTCTGGTTTCATTAACCACATCAGAACACACATTAGATAATAAGTTTACTGTATTTTTACTGTGTTATTAAATATCTGTGAAACATTTTAAGTAGTCACTTTATTTTTAATATATATTTTAAAATCTTTATTGTTGCAAGTATTACAAATGTCCCCCCCATTGTCCCTCTTCCCCCCAGTTCCCGCCCCACCCCAGGCCACCCTATTGTCTGTGTCCGTAGGTAATGCATATATGTTCTTTGGTTAATCTCTTCCTGCTCTTCCCTTTGAGTTTCTTCAGTCTGTTCCATGTTTCCATGCCTCTGATTCTATTTTATTTAGCAGTTTATTTTCATCATTAGATTCCTTGTTCCTTTATTTTTATTTTTTAGATTGAATTGTTGATAGATATGTATTTATTGCCACTTTATTTTTTCATATTTTTTATCTCTTTTTTCTTCTTCCTCTTGTTCCTCTTAAAAAATACCCTTCAACATTTTATATAATACAGATTTGGTGCTGATGAACCCCTTTAGCTTTTTCTTGTCCGTGAAGCTCTTTATCTGACCTTCAATTCTGAATGGTAGCTTTGCTGGGTAAAGTAATCTTGGTTGTAGGTCCTTGCTATTCATCACTTTGAATATTTCTTGCCACTCACTCTGGCCTGCAAAGTTTCCATTGAGAAATCAGCTGACAGTCGTATAGGAACTCCCTTGTAGGTAACTTCTTTTCTCTTGCTGCTTTAAGATTCTCTCTTTGTCTTTAACCCTTGGCATTTTAATTAAGCTGTGTCTTGGCATGGGCATCTTTAGGTTCCTCTTGTTGGGGAGATGCTGCACTTCTTGGACTTGTAAGTTCTGTCTTTCGCCAGGTAGGGGAAGTTTTCTGTATTAATTTCTTCAAATAGGTTTTTCAATCACTTGCTCTCTCTCTTCTCCTTCTTGTACACTACCCCTTCTTTATTGTTGTTAATCCTCACCCAAGGATATTTTTTCCATTGATATTGAGAGAGTGGGAAGGAGGGAGGGAGGAGAGAGGAGAGAGAAAGCAAGTGGAAAGAGAAGAGTGTGAAAGAGAAAGAAAGAGAGGGAAGAGAGAAAGAGAAACATTGATGTGAAAGAAACACATCTAGTTGTTGCCTCCTGCATGCACCCTGACCTGGGCCAGGGATCGAACTTGCAATTCAGTTCCATGCCCTTGACTATAACCCTTTGGTGTGGGGCAGTGCTCTAACCACTGAGAACATGGCCATATCTTAGTGCCCCTTTGATGCAAGTGTTAGCAAGCTTGATAGTGTCTCAGGGGTCCCTTGGAATTGCCCTCATGTTTTAAATTGTTTTTTCTTTTGCTCTTCCAATAGGGTGTTTTCTGCTACCTTGTCTTCCAGTTCACTGATTCAGTCCTCTGTTTCATCTAATCTGTTGATTCCCTCTAATGCAGTGGTTCTCAACCTTCTGGCCCTTTAAATACAGTCCCTCATGTTGTGATCCAACCATAAAATTATTTTCATTGCTACTTCATAACTGTAATGTTGCTACTGTTATGAATCATAATGTAAATATCTGATATGCAGGGTGGTCTTAGGCGACCCCTGTGAAAGGGTCGTTTGACCACCAAAGGGGTCGCAACCCACAGGTTGAGAACTGCTGCTCTAACGTATTCTTTATTTCACTCACTGTATTCTTTAATTCTGACTGGTTCTGATTTGTTTTCTATATCCATTTTATGTTTCTTATCTCTTTGTTGAAGTTCTCACTGAGAACATCTTTTCACCAGTGTTTTAAACTCTGTATCTGGTTGATGGCTTGTCTTCGTTTTGTTCTTTTTCTAGAGTTTTGTCCTATTTCTTCATTTCGTACATGTTTCTGTCTTTTCATTTTTAGCTTGCTTCCTGTGTTTGTTTCTATCTATTAGGTAGATCTGCTATGTCTCCCAGTCTTGGCAGGGTGGTTTTATATAGTAGGTGTCCCAAGTGGCCCAGTGGCATAGTCCCCCTGGTCATCTGAGCTGGATGCTCCAGGGGTGTCTTCTTTGTGGGTTGTGTGTGCCCTCCTGTTGTATTTGAGTCTTGATTGTGGTTGGCACATCAGTGGACCCTTATGTGGACTGGTTGAGGACTGCCCGTGACTGGCCATGACTTAGTAAATGCGCTGTTGTGCTTGGGTTGACCCCATGTAGCAGGATTTGCTTTAGTGGGGTTGTGATGCGTGCCAAGTCTGCCCTTTGTGTTTGTTGTTTGTGGAGCTGGTTCAGTGGTGCTCTGAAGCCAGTTACTGGGTGTGTTGGTTCTGAGGTTTCATGGGAGGGGCTCTGATGCAAGCCAAGGTCAGACACTGACCTATGCCTGACCCCAGGGCCACTTGTTAGCAGCTACAACTTGATATGCAGTTGATTGCCACTTCTGTTGGGCTTGGAGGCTGCTGCGAGAGGTGATGCCATGAACGAGGCTGTCTACCACTAGTGCTGGGCTTGGGGCCACTAGGTGGAGGTACAGGGCCTGCCAAGGCCAGCTGCTGCTTGTTTGGAGTTGGTGGACCTCTGAGAGGTTTCAGGAAAGTCCAGTGTGAAGTGAGATAAGCCGCTGGTGCAGAAAAGCTGCTGAAAGTGTTTTGGACCAGGCCTGGGAGTAGGGTGGGAATTCGGGATCACCGGGGAGGGGCGAAGGCTGTTAGCCCGGTTAGTGCAGCGCTTGGATTTGGTGTCTGCTGGCTGAGTGGAGGGAAGACTCAACAAAGGAACAGTAATGTCTACCAACACTTATGTCCTTAGAAAGAGCTGCCCTCATCTGTGCCTGTAGCCCTGGCCCTGAAGCCAGTCATTGAGTTCCTCCGTGTATGCCCCTAATGATGTGTGAGCTGCTCCCCCTGTGCTGGAGCTCAGAGCAAGTGAGTTTCAAAGGGAGTCTGGCCTGGACCCTTTAAGACCTGAAGCTCCTATGTCTCAAGCAACCCGTTGTCTTTCTCAGACACAGTTCCCTCTGGTTTTCACAGCCAGATGTTATGGGGACTTTTCTTCCCAGCACTGGTGTCCTGGGCTTGGGAACCTGGTGCAAGGCTGGGACTTCTCGCTCCTTGGTGGAGACTTCTGCAGCTGAGATATGCCTCCTGATTCTGAATTGCCACCCTGTGGGTTTGGGGCCTGCCTATTTCATAATCTCTGCCCCTCCTACTAATCTTGCCATGGTTTCTTTATATCCTTAGTTATAGGAATTCTGTTCAGCTACTCTTTGGGTGGTTCTTAGTAATGGTTATTCTATAATTTTGATGTGGTCATGGGAGGAGGTGAGCAGTAAGTTTACCTATCCTGCCATCTTGACCATCTCTATTACTTTATGCTTTATCTGTATATATAAAAACCTAATATGCAAATAGTCCCTGCAGGAGTTCAACCGGGAGACCGATCTCTTGCTATGAAATGTGCTGGCCATCAGAGGGCGGTGCAGAACGAAGGAAGGTCCCAGCCGGCAGCCAGGGAAGGAAGGCCATGGCCAGCAGCCAGAAGGGAGCCCCTGGCCAGCAGCCAGAAGGCCCCGATCGGCCCTGATTGCCAGCCAGGCCTAGGCACCCTACTCATGCACGAATTTTGTGCACTGGGCCTCTAGTATGAAATAAAAAAAAATAAACAACTACTGAATATTTACTATTATTCATTTTAATCTAAATGGTTATAGTACTTTCATATAAACTGTCCAAACTGTCCTATAACTTTTTTATACTTAACGGTATATCTCAGGTACTTTTCATGTTACTGTATCATCATTTAGCAGACACTCTGTATGATTGCTATAATACATTTAAGCCATCTCCTAATAATGAACATATCAATTGTTTATAGTTTATTGTTATTTTCAAC
Source organism: Myotis davidii (assembly GCF_000327345.1). Lineage (NCBI taxonomy): Eukaryota > Metazoa > Chordata > Mammalia > Chiroptera > Vespertilionidae > Myotis > Myotis davidii. The sequence goes on from NW_006291231.1 coordinate 4,720,714, forward strand.
AATGTTCTAGTGAACAATTAAAGGTCTGATAGGAGATATTTTATATTTTATGGGACAAAAATCCTATTTCTTCATCCTATGTGTCCATGAAACTACCAACTTTGAGAACACTCCTAGTGCAGAAGGCATCCATTGGCAATTATTAATTTATAGGTCTCCAAATTTTGATATAGTAGCTAAAAAGCTTTTATGTTTTTAATCAAAAGCCTGGACCAAGGTGTTATATTGAATAGCCTGGGTTAATAATTTTTTAAAACCTCCTCTCATTTATGAAGAGGATGACAGAGTAAGGAAGAGAAGAAATAGGATATGTGGAAATAAGGAAAGCTTAATTTAAGACACTTAATCATTTTCTTTTAAAAGAACTTGGATGTATTCACGGATCAGTTTAATGAAATGTAAGACAATATAAATCTATAAAATTATTTTTGTCTCTGTTCTTTTCTCAGATAAACTTCTCAAAATTAAATAAATTAATAACCTGGATGCAATTTGGCAGAGATTTAAATGCCTTGAGTGATTAATTTAAGACGTGAAAATTAAAAAAAGCAGTAACATTTTTGCAAATATTTTTGGAGTTTATCAGACATACTGAGCATGTTTGGTAGTTTAAGAAGTAATCCTTTTTTTTTGTTTATTCTTAAATGTTTAGTTAATTCCATGTACCATGAAACTTCCAGAAAGACAGCCTGAGTTTTTCTTTTACTATTCTTTACTGGGAAATGATGTTACAAATGAACCCTTCAATGATTTGATCAACCCAAACTTTGAGCCAGAGAGAGCGTCTGTTCGAATACGAAGCAATGTAGAAATTCTTCGTGTTTACTTGGCTTTTCAATCTAAACTACAGGTACGTACTGCAGAAAATTGTTTTTTTATTAGAGATGAGTTTCTTAGCACTAGAGAGGTACTTTAACCATATTATTTCAGTGGTGAAGGTCATTTTTCTGCTACATCTTTAAACTTTTTAGTAATTATCCTGACTTGTAAAGTCATAGCATAGCATAGTAGTTACTTTAGAATTTTAAGAGATGTGCCTCTTTCCTAGTTATTGTGAAAAGAATTGTGTCAATTATCAGTCCTTTATAATAAAAAATTATACCTGGAGCCTAAAGCTGTGAGCACAGTGAAGGTTTTGTTACTGTTGATGGAGATAGTAGCCATAGGCACACAGATCCCACTTTAGAGTTCAGAATTTATATTCCTATTGCTATTAAAAGCAAAGAGATAACAATTTTTAAAAATCTGCCCCTGAATTGAGTATTATTTTTTAAATGAATTTCAAAGTAGACTCTAAAAGTGAACCTTAGTGAAAACTGTTTTATTTTTATTACAATTGCTTTAAATCAGACTGACATGGGGTGGCCATCTATAGGGTGTATAGTCATTTGTTTATAGGGAAGTGATCAGGTGTGTGTTTTGGGTGGGAGGTGAAAAGAGACATTAAGGAAATTTAGTAGAACTAAATTTTAGAGGTTCTGCTAAATCTTAAGATATTAGGAAAGCTGAAGGCTTTATGAAATGATAAAATGCAGGAAAAAGCACATATAATTTTATTCTGTATCTAACATATCAATCCTTATCTAAAGTACTGACTTGTTAGTTTGATTCTCATGGACATTGAAGTCATAAAAATTCATTCTTTTCAGCTCATTAAAATCATCACACTTAGCAACATTAAGACTAAGTTACAGGTAATTTCTGATATTAGAACTAAAAATACTTTCATGTTGTGATTGCTTATTGTTCAATATGAATGGTAAGCTTGCCAAGGCTTTGATATAGTAAGGGAAAAGAATATAGTTACGTAACATTTACCTGAAATTGCCTTTTTGCTGTTGCAAAAGGTGGTAATGTTGAAGTTTTGATTAGCTATTAGTGGTTATTAGTGATTAACAGTACATTTCATCCAGGGGTATTCTCTTTTACCTTTTACTGTTAAGCACTTGCTTTATAAATAAAGTCTGAAGAGCAAGAAAAGAGAGAAAAAAACATACCATGTATTTTATGGGTGAATGAAACAAAATTATTTGAGGTTCTGTAATTTCCAAATGTGGCTGGATCTACTAACTTATTTTTTAGAGCTGTGTTTAAATTAATGTTGAAATAGAAATAGAAAAAAATGTTTAAACGTATTTAAAAAATACGTTTTTTAAATTCATGTACACATGATACAATTTGCATATGTAAAATAGCATAGTAAAATATTAAAGTTACCATAACTCATGAAAGAGACAGAAAAAAAAGAAAAGGTTGTATCAGATGTGTACAGTACTGAAAGAAAAAAAATGAAAAGGAAGTAATAGTTTTATTATTGAGTTCTTGGTCAACTGTGTGCCTGATCAGTAGTTTTAACAATCTCATGGGAATCTATTACTTAGTTGCTGCAGGTTAGTATAACCTGCGTTATACTTGCCTTCTATGGAAGGTAGGTTTTTGTTAAGTTTTATAACTTTTTAAGTTTTTATTTTAGGAGAAAGAAGAAAACGTAAAACCCTGTGTTGATTTTCCCTTTCATATTAGATCCATCTCTGCTGTGGAGACCAGTCACTTGGAAGTACAGAAATACCATTAGCAGGATTACTGAAAAGGGGTAGTACAGAAATCAACCAGCGCCCAGTCACAGTTGAGGGTGCTTTTACCCTTGACCCTCCAAACCGAGCCAAACAAAAGCTTGCACCTATTCCTGTGGAGCTGGCCCCAACTGTGGGAGTGTCTGTGGCTCTGCAGAGAGAAGGCGTAGATGCACAGGCAAGTAGTGACCCTCCTTCCCCTACGGCAGCTTCTCCGGTTTCACTCATGATTCTTCACACAAGTCGAACTTCAGAAGAGTTTCCCAGCATTAAGAAAGTGTTTACTACTCTTAATTGGTAGCCTACATTTTATGATAGGTCCTCTCGGAAAAGACATTTCTGAAAAGCACTGTTGTTTCCACTGCTGTAGTATAGCGACTGTATCCAGAGCCTTTGGGTATAGTCTTCTCATGGAGTGGAAACCATTCCCCTGCCCCCAACTCATAGTCAATGACTATGGCAGAAAAGGAGCTCCAGTAAAAGAGAATGTTTTCTGGAAATTTGCACTAATGGTATTTATTTGGGTTGATTCACCTGAGCTAACATAATGGTCTTGATGAATTGGGGTTTATAGTTCCTATACTCTTCTTTAGGCAACAGAAATGGGCATTTATTTGAACATATATGTTTTTTTATTGTATACATCCCCAACCAAGTTTAGAATCCTGTTCTTTTAAAGAACTGATCTTTATATAGTTTATGAATTAAAGATTGAAAAACTAAAGTGAGATATATATATATATATATTAGAGGATAGTAGACCAAAGGAGAGGAAGAAAATCCTAGTAGACATTTGATGTGTGTTTTTTAAAGGACTTTAGGCCTTAGTAGAAATAACCATTCCCAGGGACACCTATGTCTAACTTCTTTTATCCGGTATTCCTCTTACCCATTAGGATACATTTTGGTTCTTAGCTCTGGATATATTTCCTTCCTGTTCATCTTCCTTTTTCTGGTCCTAGATGCTATAAGGATATTTGCAAATTATGAAGAAAAATAGTCTAGGAATATCCAGACTGGGAAAGGAAGCTTATATTTTTAAAAAACAACATCATTTTTTTTGCTTAATTATGAAGGAAAGTTCTTTGCAAATTATACTTTATTTAAAAATTGTTTTTAGTCTTTAATTGAATTAAAGACCCAGAGTGAACATGAGTCACAGCATTCAAAGAAGAGAGTTTTAACTCCCATAAAGGAGAAACTTACTGAGCCAAAGTCACCAAGTGTGTCCCCTGTTATGCCTCACAACCAGTCACCTCCAACAAAAGATGATGCAACAGAAAGTGAAGTGGAAAGCTTACAATATGATAAGGACACAAAACCAAACCCAAAGGGTAAGATTCTTTTTTACAGACCTTTTAAATATAGATTTTGTAGCCATCTAATAAATGACTTTGAGACTCTTCATGGGATCTACGTAAAAATTTAGTTTTTTAAAGAACCAATAATGTGTGGCAATGTAAAAAAAATCAATTTAAAGTAATTGCAATTTATTTAACTTCACTATATAACTTGCAAAAAGGTAAGAAAAATTTTTCTTTTACTTTTGCACTAGAAATAGTAGCGTGTTCAAAAGAAATTAAAGAATATAGTTCTTTCAGATAGTTTTAAATAACAAATTCTCAAATATCTTGAATACATTGGAATTTTAGATGAAAGAGTTGCTGTTTCTTAAAGTAACCTTGTAGTAATAATTTTTTATTCTAACAGTTAAGAGAGAGTCTGAGAAAGCATCTTTATCTGGCTTTATAAAAATTTTCCACCCATTACATAAAGATCCACAATCATAGTAGCATAAGTAAGTAACGTAGTGCTGGTTTATGAGTTAGAAATTTGGGAGTGAGTTGTAGCTCTGTCACTGAGCAACTACAACTTGGGCCACTCACTAAAACATCTCTGGCCTGTAACAGGATTAAACTAGATAGCTCTGTCTTTTCAAGTTTTAGATCTTTGTTAAACTATGTCATACATACCTAAAATAACTAAAACTACTTTAACACATTGTATGTGGGAAACGTATTTATACGTTTTACGTTGACTGGTAGTAGAGCGCGGGACACGTGTTAATACGTTTTTTATAGACTAGCGGTAGAATGCGGGTAACGTATAAATACGTTTATTTTTATACTATTTTATTGCTCTAAAGGGATGCTAACATGCAGATATACGAATTCCAAAGGACAAAATTTGGATCTCTAACACATACAATGGTGAATTATGTATGTAGTTCCAGGTATAATGGTAGGTAATCTATTGAACTGCAAAAATGGCCCACGCCACCTGTTATCGCGCGATAAAACTACCTGCAAACAATGTGTTAAAAAGTAGGGATGGGGCCTAAACTGGCAGTCGGACATCCCTCTCCCAATCTAGGACTGCTGGCTCTTAACCGCTCACCTGTCTGCCTGCCTGCTCGCCCCTTACTACCTCTGCTTGCCGGCCTGATTGCCCCCTAACTGCTCCCCTGCTGGCCTGCCTGATCGCCCCTAACTGCCTCTGCTTGCCAGCCTGATCGCCCCTTAACTGGTCCCCTGCTTCCCTGGTTGTCCCCTAACTGCTCCCCTGCTGGCCTGGTTGCCCATTAACTGCCCCCATGCCAGCCTGGCCGCCTTCTTACTGCTCCCCTGCTGGCCTGCCTGATTGCCCCTAACCACTCTACCTGCCTGCCTGATAACCCCCAACTGCCTCTGCTTGCCAGCCTGGTTGCCCCCTAACTACACCCCTGCTGGCCTGGTTGTCCCCTAACTGCTCCCCGGTAGGCCTGATCACCCCTAACCACTCTACCTGTCTGCCTGGTCGCCCCCTAACTGCCCGCCTGCCAGCCTGGTCACCGCCTAACTTTCTGGAAGGAAGTTGGATGTCTGGAAAATGTCCAGTCGACCTGGTCTAATTAGCATATTACCCTTTTATTAGTATAGATCAGGGGTCCTCAAACTACAGCCCGCGGGCCACATGCAGCTCGTCGAAAACATTTATCCGGCCCGCCGGGTGTTTTTGCTGCCGCTCTGTGCATAGGAATTTGTTCATTTTTTTTTTTTTAAACTATAGTCCGGCCCTCCAACGGTCTGAGGGACAGTGAACTGGCCCCCTGTTTAAAAAGTTTGAGGACCCCTGGTATAGATGCACATAAAGAGGACATTTTTTTCCTATACAGTTCTACAATGGGAATTAAAGCTTGCACAATTTGGGACAAGTCACTTTAAGATATTTATGCTTCAGTTCCTATGTTTATAAAACCAAATAGTCAAGTTCCTTGTTTGAAGGTCGAGATATCTTTAAATTATTTAGATAACTTAAGAGAAAGTGTTAGCAAATTGAATTTAAAACCAAACCAAACATTTTTACCTTTGTTTTAGCCATCAGTTCTTCTGTACCTGCTTTGCCGGCCCAGCCGGTGACAGCATCCAGTGCTCCGGAAACAGCTTCAGGACAGAAGATTGCTGTTCCAGCCACATCACACCATTTTTGCTTTTCGATAGACCTACGGAGTATCCATGACTTGGAAGTTGGTTTTCCAATCAACTGTATTTTAAGGTATGATTTGGTTTGGTTTCAAAATATTTTCCAAGGAGAAATGCCTTTTCTCTATTGGGGAAGTTGCAGAGAAAGAAATGCCACCAGAGAAGTTATAACATTTGTTGAATCAGAGTATTAGAAGGGGGTAAGGCTGTGTCCCAGTGACTTCAGAGTTAAACCAGGCTGGTATTGGTGGTGTGAGAGGTAACAGTCTTCACTATGCTAGTGTAATAATTGAAAGAACTTACAGTAATTTATTAATGGTTCTATTAAAATGCGGTGACTCTTGAACTTAAAGTGTGTTGTTCCTGGAAATAGTGCCACAAGTCAAAATAATGGAAGGCATCTGATTTTTCTGTAAAAACTTTATCATAATATGAGGTTATATTCCTCAAAACTACATTTTATAGCTGTGAATCTAAAAAACATACTTTGTGAACTGTAAGTGGAACGTGTCCACACTTTTCAATATAAAAAATTGAAAATGTACATTTCAGTCAGTTAAATGGCTTTATACAGTATTTTGTTTTTAGTAATATTACATTTTCATAGATTCTTGTGGCTTATAAATTAAATATACAATACTGTGTTTTAGTTTGGAGTAATTTCTCCTCATACTTTTTTTTGGAGCAAGCAGTGGCATTTGTAATAAAGGTGTTGGTCTTTATGTGATTAAAGTGAGGAAGTCTTTCTGTCCCTGGATTGCCATTCCCAGGAAGTCAGCAAATGCACATTGCTTCCTGCCGCGATTTGAAGCAGACCTGCTTTTCAGATGCATAAATCAACTCATACTTGCATGTAATTTTTCAACTCTTTGACTTCTCATGAAGTTGTTTCCAAAATCCTCTGAGCTTTGGTGTGAATAATGGACAGAATTAAAGGGACCCAGCGTGTAGTGTGATGGTGAATTCATAGAATGGAAATCTTTCATCACAGCTTAAGTTGTGCATTTTACCATGTTAGAGGCTGAGAGTCATTGCTAAAGTGTTGTTTTTATTTGAAAATTGAAGGCAAGAAAAAGGTTTTCTCTCATGGCCATAGCTTTTCTCAGCGTTTGTATAACATCTCTTAAAATTATTTTTAGAAATAGAGTTTTTTGTCTTTACTCCTTTAACTGAAATCTTTCTGCTGCCGCTAGAGGGAATTTGATCTCAGAATACCTACAGAGGACCGTGGCAGGAGAAGAGAAACAGAGACAATCTAAAATGGGAACCCAGTCTTTGTTTAATGGAGTCTTATTTGGAGTGCTTCAAAATGACTCTCTTTCTTATTTTTGTCATTGCCTTCAAAATACCAGAATTCTCTTTCTCCCCCAGAGCCTCATTAAGAAATGATCTGTAAAGCAACTTGGGAAATAGTTCTATGCTATTAATGCATTTGCTCTATAATTTCTATAATTTTCATATCCACACTGAAAACATTTGTATAATTTTTGTTGGTGACAAGAGCAAAATCATAATGTGTTTGTATCATTTATCTATTTAAAAATTCTGTTTGCCCATAATATTCATAGTAACATTCATTTTAGCATACTATAAGTTTTATCTGTAGTTTTATCTTAAGATTTTGTTTTTCTGAAATTCTAGGTACTCATATCCATTCTTTGGAAGTGCAGCTCCTATTATGACTAATCCTCCTGTTGAAGTTCGGAAAAACATGGAAGTGTTTCTTCCCCAATCTTACTGTGCATTTGATTTTGCAACTATGCCTCAACAGCTGCAAGATACCTTCTTAAGGTAATATATGCACTACACTATGTGTATGATATTATCTTCTCAAGTCAGCTCTTAAAATTTTCTATCTTATAAACAGGAGGAATTTCTATAGGTTTAAATCCATAGCAGTTTATGCATTTGAGAATCTAGAAACAAATATACTAATAAAGTCTGTGACATTTGTGCTTCCGCCACAAAGTTTTATCTTAACTTAGTTATTAGAACTTTGTTAAAACAATGTAAGTAATGAAGGGACTTTGAAAAGTAGTTTGTCTTACTAGTTTTTATTGCTGATTCACTGAATGACTGTAGTATATTATTTTATTTCTATTTTTTTATTTATATGAAGTGGAGGTGTTAGCTCAGCTATCTGAAATAGACTTGTGAAGGTAAGTGAGATCTGTGAAGTGTCACTTTACGTGCTCAGAGTATCAGAATTCAAGATGTATATTTTAAAAGGAAGAATGAAGGATAATTAAAATTTATTTGTGGGAATAATAGTGTTTAAAGCAGCGGTTCTCAACCTGTGGGTCGTGTTGTGCCCAGATTTCAAGGTTCCCAAGAGCCCACCAGGGAGCCAGCGAGTCCGATGCAAAAGCAAAGAGTCATTTATTTCAAACCTAGGTTTGGCTCCCCTGCCCCCCCTTACTGGCACAGCAGCAAGTGGCAGAGAGAGAGCAAACTCTGTGTGGAGAGAGGTTTTATAGGGGGTTGGGGTAAGGGGAGGAGAAAGGACTGTGGGCCCTGCCGATTGGCCAGGCGCGAGTCAGTGTCTCATTACACAGGATGTGGTCATAGTGATGGCGTGCACTTCCCTTGACTATCATTGGCCAGTCCAGAGAAATCCTGGGCGTGGCCAGCAGCGGCTTGGCTTCCCGGAAGAAGCCTTGCTGAGCACATGGCCAAGGTAAGGTGGGGGT